>NW_022589743.1:21701581-22008886 GCF_004348235.1 Phoca vitulina
AGGCACCTCCCCCCTCCTTCAGCCACATCTGGGGAAATAAGAAAAAGGCCCCTCCTTTCGGAAAGGAGGAACCGGCATGAGGAGCCGGGGACATTTCCGGGGTGGGGGGTCAGAGGGACACTCACCCGCATGGCCTGGCCTGGAGCAACCAGGAGCAAGGATTCTCCTCTCCGATGCTGCTCCGTTAGCAGCTCAAAATAGCACTGGCTGCAGCCCCGCCCCTGTTCCCCTCCCGCTCCCCAGGCCCCTCCCGCCAGGGCCGCAGCTGCCCAACCCTGGGGAGCCGGTCCCAGACAGTGAGTGGCGTCCAGGACTGCAGTACCAGGTACACCGGGATGGAGACGGTAACACAGCGCGTGGGGAAGGGGAAGAGGAGGCACGGAGAGTGAGGGCACGGGTGGGGGGCAGGAGGTGTTGGAGGGTTAGGGGCAAAGGACAGGGAGGGTGGGACTTTCCTCCTGACACACACCCGGGCTCCTGGACAGCTGAGCTGATATGGCCCCTAAAAATAGCAGAGGAATTTGAGACCTGCAGCCCCCGGCCCCACAGGCCAGGATTAAGACAAGCACATGTGCGTTCACACACACACACACACACACACACACACGTGCACGCACACACAAGCACACACGCATACACACGCACACACAAGTGCACCATCATGCATGAACACTCAATCACAGCACAGTGTTCTGGAGAACACACAAATCATAAGCTCACCCCAGCCATCTAATTACTGCGGCAGAGGCCAAGGAAACCACTAACGTCACATCCAATCCGATACACAGGGCCTGCTGCACGCTATGCCCAAATAGCAGCCACGCAGCCATCCTGGACGAGTCTGGCAGGCATAGAGCCCCACACGATCCGTCTGAGGCCCACTGGGGCTGCCTCGCCGGAAAGCCAGTGAGGACATGCAAGGAATCAACTGCACTTTCTGTGTGTACATCCCTCACCCCACACAGCCAGAGACTGCGCAGGCAGAGGAGGGTGTGGTGGGTGGGCCTTGGCCCTGCAGAGGAAATCGTGGTGTCTGGCCAATGAGCAAGGGCTGCCGTAACAAGCCAGTGCTCCTCGTGAAGAGAAAGCCCGCCCCTGCTCTTCGGGGAGTACCACGGGATGCCCAGATCGGGGCCGGGGACCCCCCCAAAGAGGCTGAAATGGGAGCCAGGGGCAGGTGGGAAGGAGCCAAAAGAGGCCTTTTGAAGCTGTCTCAGAAGCTGTCAGCTCTGCAGAAAGAAGGAAGCTGGCCTGTCTTTTCCTCTCCAGGAAAAGAAAAGGGGGGGTGGGAAGGCCTGGAACAGAGCTGTAGCCCAACCAGTGTCCAACGAGGGTGGCTGGAGACCCCCAGGCCTACCACCCCGCCAGTCCTGTGAGCCCGGTGGGTCCTGTAGACACCATGACTTTCTCTGAGAAAAGGCTGGTAAGCACTGCCTGAGAGGACCGAAGCCCAGCGCTGCGTCCCCCCTCCCCACACACACACCATACAGGCAGAACCACACGTGGCCATGAGGATGTGGGGCTCCTGCCTCGGCTTTCTAGGCACTGGTGTGTCTTCCCAGGGAGACGGTCTGGCCCTTCCGGGGCATGTGCTGTGTCAGAGATCTTCACATCCCCGGGCCTTTCTTGACACACTGGGGCCAACCTCAGCTGCAGACTGAAATCCCCCGTGGGACTCCAAAAATACTGATGCCTGAATCCCATCCCTTCCCCCTAGTCTCTGATTTAATTGGTCCGGGAGGGAAGGCTGGGCACTAGGATTCATAAGAGCTCCCCCCAGGTGATTCTTATAAATAGCCAAGGTTGAGCACTGCTCAATTTGAAGGCAGCATAAGGCCTGGAGCAGAGGTTAAATCCTTTGTTAAATCACTGAGTGCCTGAATAAATGAATGAATGAATGAGTGAATGAATGAAGGACTTAGCTGTATGACCACGGGCCTGTGACTTACACAGCCCTCATCTGCAAAACGAGGGTTCTGCCCGCAGTGACTCTTTGGCATGGTCAGTATGTGACCGGTAAAATCTCAGTGAGCGAAAGGGTTTGGTTCTCAAAGTGCGGTCCCCAGACCAGCAACCCCTCCCCCCTCCAGACCTACTGACTCAGAAGCTCTGGAGATGGGGCCTAGCACCTGTGCTTCAGCCAGCCCTCCAGGTGATTCGGAGAGCCGCTGCTTTAAAGGAATTATTCGTGGTGTACCGTGGTCAACAGAGAGACCTCCCGGTCCAGCCAGCCTGGTTCAATCGTGGCTTGTCCATGCGGTAAGCCACACAACTGAACTGAACTGTGATTTCGTCAGCTGTGCAAGGCGGGCAGCGATAGTACCTACCACTAGGTTATTGTAGGCATCAAATGAATTAGTGCTTGCTCCAGGGACCATGTCTAACACAAAAGTTTTCAATAAACTTATTTGAAAAAAAAAAGTTTTCAATAGTTTTAACTATTATTATCTATCTGTGATCATCGGCAGGGGGGAGAAAAGAAAAGCATCATAAGCAACATTTCCAGGTAACTGAAGACTATCCCCTTGAAGGGGCAAAATATTTTCTATTTTAAGTAGTTTTCTAAATCCTATGACTAATTTATAAATCATAAAAACAGACATTTTATAGATTCTCTTCTAAGTAAAACACTCTGAACCCATCTCAAACATCTCCAATTCTGAGCTTCCTCTCTTGAACCCACCTCGTTTCCATCCTGGATGTACTGGGGGGCACATCATGCCCCCTGTGAGGACTCTGGACCTCCCAGCCTGGCTCCTGTCCTACTAAATGCCCCTGGCCACTCTCAAAGGCCACCAGCCCTGTCCTAGGCGCTGCAGCAACCTGCGGCCTCGCTCCAGGCCCATGTTGGGAAGGCCAGATGCCCTCTGTGTCCGCGTATCTGCTTAATTCTCTTGTCCCCTCCCCTGTCGGGCCATCAGCTGTCACTCCGCCTGTCAGAGCGGGCCTGTCCCCAATAGTCTCACTTCCTTCGAATAAGCAGTTTTTGCCAAAGGCTAGAAAACCAGATAACCAAGCCTGATGTCACAGAGTCCAGAGGAGAGCAAGTAGATTACCAGAGAGCCACTCTCCTGTGAGCAAATGGCCTGGGTTTTCACCCACAGACTTACTGTCCTCTGTTTCAGCTGCCTGAGGGCCTTCTAGGCCCACCTTCCATTCAGCAGTGCTCTGGAAGATGACTTCTGGGTGACCAAGGTGTCACTTTACCCTCAGAGTCTTGTTCTGAATTATTAGTCATCATGTGTGGGTCCACTCCTCTTTTCTATTCAGACGACTAGATCCTGTCAGTTCTGTCTCTGAGTTGACTCGTGTTACTGATGGAGATCATCTTTTTCCCTCGGTGACAAGGGCAAGCCTCGTCATTCAGAGGGGAAACCTGAGGCCCTGGCCACTCATTCAGCATCACACACAGCCACACACACAGTCCCTCTGCTGCCCAAAGGTTGGTGTTGCCTCAGGGCCTGGCCCGTGTCTCCAGTAAACCCAACCTATGACCCCAGGGGGCCAAGCAGTCACTCCCAGCCAGCCCACCCCCAGCCCCCGGGGCCTGCCTCCTGCCATTTCCCTTTCCCCTTCTCCCTCCATCTCCCTCTACGCAGCACGCCTTGCTCTCACTTTCTCAGGCAGATCTTCCCACGTCCCTGCCCTAATCACCACCAGAGTATTTACTTATAAATGCCTCTCTCCCTTGCCCAACCCTCCCATCTGTCAAGGTCCATCTCAAGTCTCACCTCCTTTATTACGCCTTCCCTAGACCCCAAGGCCTGCCTGGTGACATAGTGGAAAGAGCACACACCCGCACTCAGACTCTCAGACTCGCAGTCAGACTCGCAGTCAGGCACACCTGGGTCTGAATCCCAGCTCGGCGTCTTTCTTGCTGTCTGACCTAAGAGAAAGTTATTCAGCTTCTCAGAGTCTCCAGTGTCTTGCCTTATAATGGTATACCTACTTTACGGGGTTGTGAGAATTTAAAGAGATAGTAGACGTAAAGCACCTGGCATTAGGCCTGGCAAACCATAGGTAGTGATTAAATTATTATCAAAAACCATGGTCCTCACTGTCTATACCTAGATATCACCACATACACATGGCAGTTCTTTTGTATACCTAATACCGAGCTCTGCTAGATACAATGGAATCTGCACAGATACTATACGGATTTAGATTCGAAAGTCACTAGGCACACAGTAGGTGCTCAGTAAGTATCCACCGGATTTAACTAAACATCTGAAAGGTACCGTGAGATACACTGGGTGGGACACAACAGGGAAAAAAGGGATATCCAGATACAGTCACAACTTCAGCTACTCTGCTCTCCCACGTTGGTGGTGGTGTGCGGTGAGTGAGAGGTCCTTAGCTCTGTGCCCGGGCCCGGCAGGGTGGCTAAGCACAGCGGGGTGGCTACACAGGAGGCTCTGAGGAGTGAAGGAAGTCATTCCCATATTCACCTAGCAGTCATGTGCAATACCTCAAGGTGAACACTGTGGGGAAGCACAATACCTGCTTCTTTTTCTGTCTCCTCACAACTAGACTATGAGCTTCTTGAGGCAGAGGTGGTATGTTTGTTGTCCACGGTTGTCCCCTGCACCCACCTAGCACTGGGCCCTGCTCAGAGACAGTGCTCGATACATGAGTGAGCGAGTGATTAAAACAAGACGAAGCAGACATAGTCCCTGGCCTCACCAAACATACAGACCCGAAGAAGAGATAACAAATGTACCCAAAGAATTAGAGAGGAGGGAGGAAGGGAATTCCAGGGTAAAGGACTAGAATAATAGAAGGCAAGGAGTTGGGAAAGCATGAAACTGGATGAAGTGTAGGACACAGATAGGTAAACAAAGAGAGACAAAGCTGGAAAGGTCAGTGGGGCCAGATCATGCCACAGTGGACAGGTGTGGTTTCAGCTGCCCACGATCCATTCCTCCATCCTCTGCTTACAGCACCCCAATTTCCCCCTGGGGACCTACCCCAGCACAGGACTTGAGTCTGGCCCATGAGCGTGTCATATCCCCGGACTATAGGGATTAGTTCATGGAAGGCATATGACCCAATCAGTATCAAGGCCATAGAATGAAATGGGAATTATTGAAAGAATCACACTTCTTAGGGCGCCTGGGTGGCTCAGTTGTTAAAGCGTCTGCCTTCGGCTCAGGTCGTGATCCCAGGGTCCTGGGATCGAGCCCCGCATCGGGCTCCCTGCTCCGTGGGAAGCCTGCTTCTTCCTCTCCCACTCCCCTTGCTTGTGTTCCCTTTCTAGCTGTGACTCCCTCTGTCAAATAAATAAATAAAATCTTTAAATAAATAAATAAATAAATAAAAAGAATCGCCCTTCTTTTCCCACAAGACCTGAACCTGGTGCTATGCCATTTTGCCACCATTTGTCTGAGGACCAAGCCAGCACGGAAGATGAACTGAGAGACAGAAAAGGCCTGGGTTCTAGATAAAGCTGAGCCTATAACCAGTTCTACCCGCTGCATGTTTCAGATGTTTGAGCCCACGCGTTTCTTCTTTTTAAACCAGGTCAGCTGGGCTCCGTCACTTGCAACTGAAAGGGCGGTACCTGAGGACAAAAGTGAGGTAAGCAGCCTAAGGACAAAGTGGGCATATTCTGAGCACTAGCCACGGGTCAGGGACAGCGCAACTTGTTTTCCTCACAAAACCCTGAGAGGTGAGTGCCACTGAAAGAGGAATGGTGGTTTGGAAAACTGAGGCTTATAGAGGTTAAATAACTTGCCTGCAACCACACAGATAGTGATTGGCAAGGCCAGGGTGGGGACTCTAGTCATTCTGACTCCAGAGCCCTGCCCCTTCCACTCTGCCTCCTGCCTGGAAAACAGTGGGAGTCATAGCAGGTTTCTGGAGAGTGAAGGGGCATGATTAAACCCAGGCTTTAGGAATGCTGATCTAACAGAAGGATGCTGGGAAGCAAAGGATGCTGGAAGCTGAAAGACCACTGGAAGTCAAGATGATGGCCAGAGGAAAGATGTGTGTGTGTGTGTGGGGGAGGGGGGTCTGCCCTATTCTGCAGTGGGAAGAGAAGGTGATGCAAGACAGAGACTTGGTGGCTACAGGGGAGGCTATGAAATGGGCACGAAGTTGGGGGAGGGGTGGCGGTCGGGAAGATCTAAAGCCTCCAAGGTTTCAAGCTGTCAAGATTTAAGAGAACAGTCTGAAGCCACTATCCAAAACAGGAATGTCAGATGGAGGCTGATTCAGAAGGAGACAGCTTGAAAAACACTGAACCTGGCGTTCTACTTAACATCTTAAAAGAATACTCCTCTGACCCTTTGTCTCTCTAGATTCTCTTTAAATCAAAACTCCTTTAAAAAAAGGCGTGGATGGGGGCGCCTGGGTGGCTCAGTCTTTAAGCGTCTGCCTTCGGCTCAAGTCATGGTCCCAGGGTCCTGGGATCGAGCCCTGCATAGGGCTCCCTGCTCCACGGGAAGCCTGCTTCTCCCTCTCCCACTCCCCCTGCTTGTGTTCCCTCTCTCGCTGTGTCTCTCTCTGTCAAATAAATAAATAAAATCTTTAAAAAAAAAAATAAAGCCGTGGATGGATACTTATCATATAGTGTTTCTATAATTACTAATTTGCAATGTATAAAATGTCATTAATAGAACTCCTTATTTAGGGAAGTTAGGGGGCATGCGTCGTTTCAGGGGGGTGATGAAAAGTGCAAGCCCAGGGCTGGGCCCAGACATTCCTGTCCCCGAAGCGATCGACGGCCGCGACCCGTGGGAGCCGGCGGTCTCGGCGGGTGGGAGCCGGGTCAGCCCCAGGCCCGAGCCCCGGCCGCGCTTCCGGGCCCGGCCCACCAGCCGGCTGACGCAGGGGCGGAGCCGGGGAGGGGCCAGCTCCCGCACAGGCGCACTGCGCCCGGAGCCACAGGACGCACCCGCCCTGCAGCGCCTCCGGAGCCCGGCAGAGGGCGGCCGCCCCCTTCTCGCCCGCCCCGGCCGCCGAAGCCGCGGGATTTCACCTCCGAGGGCTGGCGTCCAGGCCACGCCCCCAAGAGGCGTCCCCCGGGAGCTCGAGACCGAGGGGGCTGCCGCGGCAAGATGGCCTCTCGCTTTATCGTGGAAGGGTACGGCGAGAAGGGGCAGCGCTGAGCTCGGCGCCGCCTTTGTTTTAATCACCGCTCCTTCCCCCCAACCCCAGACAGCCCCTGCATATAGTGGGCACTCAATAAATGCTTATTGATAGAATAAAAGGGATGAGTGAATGAATAACTGAATAAACAGAAGACTCGGGGACGCATGGAACCTGTGTGCTGGGAGGAGGTCTGGGACTAGCAGTCTAGGAAAGTCGGGGGAAGGGGGGGCGCCCCAGATCACTGCCCCCACTATCACTGAGGCTTAAGGCTCGGCACTCCCCCCAGTCCCTGCCTTAGCACACTCAAGGGTTTGCTCAGAGCCTGGTGACACCACAACATCTCACGGGCTCAGAGCCAAGGGGTGACATCTGGGCTCGCCCTCTCTGCTAAGACTAGGAGTCTGTCCCCTCAGAGTCAGATCCTGGCTGCCTGCAGAGACCACTCCAGTAGGTCTGCTGCTCCCCGAGGACGCTCAGCTGCGGGGGATTTCCTCGTGGCCCCTGGGGATTTCCAAACTGCCTCTGCTTCGCCAAGCTCCCACAAGGCCCAAAGCCAAGGGCCGGCCTTGACAAAATCCTCCAGACCCCTGCCCAAATCCCACCCAGACTTGGTTCACTTCTGAGTCTACCAAATGTACCACATACACAATATTCCCATCCCCAACCCCCTCTGGCAGACATGAGAGAATAAGCATAATGAACTATTGTTCTCTTTTTCACATAAACGACAACTCTTTTCTATTTCCAGAGAAGAAAAAAAAAGGAAAGCTAGTTTAAGGGTCAGCCACACGAATTTAAATAAAACATCAGTAAGGTGTTCCTGGGTGTGAGAACTGGAAACCTGTGGTGCTTATTCTCAGAGTCAGGGAGGCTGCTTTAGACAAGCCTCGGGTTCCTCCAAACACTGGACACTCAATACACATTTGAGGATCTGTGTGTTCACCTCTGGAGGCCCTGATTGGGCCTGTTTCTAGAATCCTTTAAAAAGAAAGCTCAAACTCAATCTCCATAGAAATAGGAAGGGTGAAGCAAAAGCTTCTCCTTTTCCTACCAACCTACCACCTCCACATTAACAGCCTTGGCCAAATCCACTGGGGCGTGTGAGCACCTGTGTTACAAGGCTGGGCAGAAAACATGCTTGGCAAGGTGGGGAAGCGCTGCCCCAGTTGTGGAGGCACATAGCCAGGGACCTGTCGGCCCTGGGGCATCAGGATTCCAGAGTTGGTGAAGCGTAGAAATTGCCAGAGAGGACAAGCCTTCCTTCTTGAGAGGAAGGGAAAATGCCACCATCCCCAGCCTCACCAGGGGGACTGCAAGAGGAGAGAAGCCTTCAAGAGCACCCCACCATTTTTTTTCCGAGAGCTATCTGGCGCTGCACTGTTCAATGCAGTAAGCACTAGCCATGTGTGGCTACTTAAATTTAAGTTAAATCGAAACAATGGGAATACTTCTGATTAAATTCAAACAAAAGAAGTTTTGTTTTTTTAAAGGTTCAGTTCCTCAGTCATGCCAGCCATACGTTAGGTGCTCAGTAGCCGCATATGGCTAAATGGCTACCAAGTTGGAAAGCACAGACTGGAACATTTCCGTCTTGGCCGAGTGTCCTATTGGACAGGTCTGATCTAGAGAGTCCCCTTTTCAGCTTGTCCTGGTCATCCTTGCCAAAGACTCCCTCAGGTGTTGCCCCTGACCCCCTGCTGTTCTCTCCCACCCCCTGCCCCAGAGTCTGTCGAGGCTCCTGTCCCCCTGTGCCTTGCCTTGAACCCTAGGCCTCAGAAAGAAGTGGGGAAGGGGGCCACCACTAAGCCACAATTTAACAACTAGCCAGGGAGCAGAAGCCAGATGCAGAGGGGCTTAAAAGGCAAAGCTGAATGGAAGCCAGCCCCCACTCCAAGGCATCCCAGGCCTGGGAGAAAGCCCCTTAGTGCCACACAATCGTTCCTTGTTTCTGCAGCGTCTCTGGACCATGCATGGGTAAGACATCTGGAATGTAGTGGCCTGAGGGCTTCCCCACACCACTCGATGCCGGACTCATCTGATGTTAGGGCTCTCAGAGAGAGACGTCCCAGCAGAACCCTGAACTGTCAAGGGCAAATAAGGCCAACAAAGCCTCGTTCTGAGCAGCATGCCAGGAGTTCTGCCCATGGGGCAATGGGGACCGTAACTGGCCACCTCCCTGCGTCACTCTCTGGAGGAACCAAATGAGGAAGAGGGGGAGGAGGACATGGTGGAGAAAGGACTTCCGGGTGTGCTCGCCATGCTAGAGAGGCCCAAACAAGCTCCCCCAGCCCTGGATCCAGGGAGCAACAAGGGAACAGGAAGGACATGGATCTGACAGCTACCAGTCTCTCAGAGCGTGCTTCATATGAAAGGTTTTGCCACAGTACTTAGAAAATCCAAGTGGGAGTGTTTGGGTGAGCTCATATGTGTGATGAAGGAGCAGAGAACAGACCCAGGAACGGGTACGGTCGGGGCTGCCTCTCTGTTCTGTGCCTCGCATTCTGGCCTCAGTTCCTGCTTCACCCTAATCCAGAAGCAAGACGGGCATGAAGAAACAAAATGCTGCACCACAAAAAAGTGCAGAAGTCTGTTCCACTGGAAAACAAATGGGTAGAAAGAAGCCTGGTATTCCAAAGTTGTTGGCATTGGCCAAGAATCTGACTGGAGGCAGTCATGGGAAAAGGAGCACAATTTTAAAGATGCATCGAACTACAAACTAGTTTGGACAAACTCTGAGCCTGTCATGTGGCCCTGAGTAAACATGGGGACCAATCTGGGTCTTATTTCCCTGTCTTCACCTGGAGGGCCCTTTGGGGAAAAGCACCATTCTGGGGACAAGAGTAAAGTGCCCTGCACCGCCCCCCCCACCCCCCCGCCCCCAGCAGCAGAGCTGAGTCAGTAACAGGCCTGTGGCATTCCTGGGCAGATGGCCCATCAAGCTCCCGGGCACCAAGTACCTCCCAGCACCTTACAGACAGATTAATGATGAGGATAACGCTATTCTAAGTGATTTACGGGTATTGATTCATTTAATCCTTAAAACAACCTTATAATAAAGTATTATTATTATTTTACAGAGGAGGAAAGTGAGGCACAGAGAAATTAAATCATTTGCCCAAGGTCACACAGGTAGTAAGTAGCAGAGTCAGGATTTGAACCCAGGGGTCCAGCTCCAACGTCCATGTTGTACCCAGTATACCCCAGCGTACTACCAACATATACATCATCATCTGCATCTTCCCATCTGTGGGCCCTTCTGCCTGTGCTGCCTGCCTCCTTCTCCTCCCCGAATGAGCTGAAAGCAGTTCCTACAGCCAAAACCAGCCCTTCCATCCAACTTCATATTTGCCAAGCATCTGTTCCTATAGCAACAATAAGATCTGCAGTTTTCGGATTTTTGAAGAGAATGAGTAGGGAGGGAGAGAGGGGACCCTTTATAGCATGGGTCCCTCTTTCAGAGAGACCTGAAAACCGGTGTGTTAAGGCCTTGATGGGAGCCAGAAAATTCTGCCATGCCCTGCCCCGGACACCAAGTCCTCTGGTCTGCACAGAGAAGGGGAAGGCCAGTTAGAAGTATTCGAAGCTGGCGGCAGAAATGCTTTGGAAGCGTCTGGGAGAAAAAGACACCCAGGCTAAATTTTGTAGGGTATGTGTGTGTGTGTCCCAAGCCATTTCCAAATTGCGTGTCCTGTCACAGAGCCTGGTTCTGCGCCACAGGGCAAGGCCAGGTAGTGACGGGGGTGGTGGCAGGGAGCAATAAAGAAGCTCTAGAAGAGGAACACAGACAGGCACCTGCGTGCCTATAGGGGGTGGTGCACCTCCTGCCAGAGAGGGTGAGAGTATTCTGGGTGGGGTGGTCAGGCGGGTACCCCTCAACTTCGCCACGCCTAGGCCTTATTCCAGCCTGCCACCCCCAACCTCATTTAAACAAGAAACACCCGTCATGGTCCAGAAATCCTGAGGCCAGAATCAGGATCACGGCAGGCCGCCCGTGCTAAGGGGAACAGGAATGTTTGCTGGTCGCTTGATTCTCGGAAGACAGCCCACAACCGTCCCCCGGGCTCCTCAGGCAGTAGGCCCAGTTTCCTTTCAGTGTCTATTGAACTTGATGCATGGCCAAGTGAGTTGGGGACTCGACCTTACCCGGTGTCTGTGCCCTTTAGGTAACCGAGGCCCCCTGCAGGGGAGGATCCCAGGCTGTGCCAGGCCCAGCACAAGCTAAGTCCCCAGTGCCTAAAGTGCCAGGCCCTCAGGCTTCCCCAGTCTAGATGGCTCCAAGGATGGCAAGCTAGACAATGCCAGGAGGAAACCTTCCACTGTCCTAAGCCAGCTTCTGCAATGGGCTCCACAACCAGACCAGTCCATGGATGAGAGAGGCGCAGGCCGGGAGAGGCAGGACGAGGGCTCCCAGCAGGAAAAACCAGCAGGGAGACAGTATCAGACCCTGCTCCTCACCCTCTCCCTGGAAGGCGCCACTGGAATCTGCAGACACTTTCTCCATGGTGAGATGGGGCTGGGCATGAAACTGGGTGTCACAGAGAGTCATGACTGTCTCATGCTGCCTGACAGCGCCGTCACTGCTTGGCCTCTAGCCCATGCCATCCTGGGCTGAGACCTATCTCTTTGCAGATGTCTTCTGTTCTAGAGAAAGCACAGGCCTCCTGGTCACAGGGATGGCATCTTCAGCCTTTCTCCTCCACAGAACCGAGCCCACAGGGTGACATGGGGCAGGTGCTCTTCAAGGCTTCCTGACATCCCACCTCGATTGTGCCAAGGCTCCAGGGCCATTCACATCCGGCCTTCCTACAGCCCAGAGTCATGCCCCCCCTCCCCCCACCCCCATCTCCCAGCCTTCTTCTGCCCAGAGCCAGGGGCAGCCTCAGTCTTACTGCCAGGAAAAAGAGCCTAGGAAGCACCCTATGAGAAATCTCCCCTCCCTGTGGGTACCCTGTACGCCATAGGACCTGACAGTGAGAGAAGCTGGGGAGGGAGAGAGGAAGTGAGTCAGCTCCTTGCAGAAATGGGAGTGGAAGGGAGGGGCCAGCAGAACTGAGATCAAGGGGCAAAGGGCACAGAGGCCGGAAGGGTCACTAAGAGAGGGAACCAGGCCCTGGAGGCATTATGGGGCCCACTGAGAGGGGACAGATAAGGGTGACACAGTCAGCAGGGCCACCTCCTGCCAAGGCTGGGTGGCCCCCACAGGCCAGAGAACCTGGGTCTGGCAGCCACAGCCCCACCTGAGGATGGAATCCAAGGCAGCTCCCCTTCCTGACTCACTCACCGGGGGAGGAAGGGAGGCTTGTGGGATATGGCCAGCCACGTTCTTTCCTCACTGAGGGGGAGTTTCTGGTGCCCAAGGCCTCCCACTGCCTCTCCTGAGCTCCACAGCTCCTGAAGCCCAGGTTCTGCCTGACCCAGTGGAGAGACAGATGTTTGCATTTCCCATGGAGGATGGGAGTGGGGCCTTGGCCCCAAGAGCAGAGCAGTTGGGGTGCCCTAGCAAGTACCCTGGCCCTCTCTGGCAGCCGCTGCCCATGTGGGAGCTGTCCCCGGGCTCCAGCTGGAATCCATTGCTCTGACTGGGAAAAATCCTTGCTGTGAAAATTCCCAGCCTGCTGACATTCCAGCACGCAGGCAGAGCAGGAAAGCAACCGAAGGAAAGAGGGAGCCGTGAGCCCTGCTGGGCCACATCCTCCTCCCTCAGAGACCTGCGGCCAGGACAACAAGCACATTGCTCCCAGGTCCCCTGGGCTACACACTGTGTGACCCCCGTATAACCCCAAATCTGCTTCTCACCCAAGCCCGGTGCCTTCCCAAAGACGCCAGTGCGGGGCCAGGAGGCAGGCCATCCCACGACCTGCTCCTGGATGCCTAGAGCCCATGTCTCCTCCATTCCTGTGGGGGATGCTGAGCGCCCAGGGACAGACGAAGCAGGGTTCGGGGATGAAGGTGGGACAGGTACTGCAGACAAGTCACCTAGTTGAGTCGGGGAGGGGGAGGGTTCTAGGAATCAAAACTGAGGTAAATGAGGAAAACCATGCAGAGAGAATGGGAAACCAGTTCCTGAGCAGAGAACCATCTTCTTTCCTTCAACAAACATCCAACAACTATCATGAAGCCCTTCAGCGCTGGAGAAATAAGATAACTAATTAACGACAGCCTTAATGACTGTTATGAAAGACAAGGAGGTGACAACTCAGAGGGTCAGGGAAGGCTTCCCTGAGGAAGCACATTCAAACTGGGCCAATGTGTATGAGGGCATGAGGATACGCAAGGAAAAGCATGACAGACATAAGGAACAGCAGGGGCTCAATGGTAGAAGCCAATGAGAACTCTTCATTGCACACCCACTACCTGCGAGGCCCTCCGCCAGGCCAGTGCTCCTCACCTTCTCCCCACAGTGTGCACTAGGAAGCAAGAACGTGCAGCCCCGGGGCGCCTGGGTGCCTCAGTCGTTACGTGTCTGCTTGAGACTCGGGTCATGATCCCGGGGTCCTGGGATCGAGCCCCGCGTCAGGCTCCCTGCTTGGCAGGAAGCCTGCTTCTCCCTCTCCCACTCCCCCTGCTTGTGTTCCCTCTCTCGCTGTCTCTCTCTCGCTGTCACATAAATAAATAAATAAAATCTTAAAAAAAAAAAAAAAGAATGTGCAGCCCCCATGCGACAGAAGAGGACATATTCTCAGTCAGAGGTGACTCTCTGGGGATCCTGCCACCCCAAGTACTGCAGAGGTCCATACGAGCGTGTCGGTAAGGGCCAAACAGGCCAGGGGCACCATCCTCACCCCCCAGGGTCTAGTAGGAGAGATGAGTAAGGGGCAAAGTGTGTGCCCCTGCACCACCCCCAAGGGACCACCCCCAAACACTGCCGAGACAGATGCTGCTTCTTTTCCTAAGGCTTTCCTCAGCCATGCTTCCCAGTCCCTCTCCCGGCTCCCATCCCATTAAATCCCACCTGCTGCCACGTGGGCTCGCTTCCTCTGGCTAATCTTGTGGAGAGAAAGAGCAGCCGACACACCCTTCTGTTGCTCACCATCCACAGAACAAGAGTCACTCCTCGCTTCCCTTCCCCTTCTGGAGGAGAGGCTGATAGGGCATAGGCCAGTGGGCCGGCCAGTGGGTTTACAAGGGTACCCAGATACTGCGTTCCCCTACCTTATACAGCACACTCCTGGAGGGCAAGGAGCTGATGCCCCAAATTCAACTCCTGACAAGTAACTTTAAATAACCTTGAAACCTTCGGCCAGAGACTTATCCTTAACCTCTCCGGGATCCGGTAGACTATTGCACTACCTATTTCAAAGGGTTGTGGGCACATTAAATGAGTTAGTATGTGTCAAACAGCTAGAGCAGTGCCTACCTTAGAGTGAATGCTAGCCATGATCCTCACCCTGGCTGTCAGCTCCCATGCCCTGCCCCCAAGGCATTTCTGTTGAGCTGAATCTTTTTTTTTTTTTTAATTTATTTATTTGACAGAGAGAGAGACAGTGAGAGAGGGAACACAAGCAGGGGGAGTGGGAGAGGGAGAAGCAGGCTTCCGGCTGAGCAGGGAGCCCGATGCGGGGCTCGATCCCAGGACCCTGGGATCATGACCTGAGCCGAAGGCAGACGCTTAACGACTGAGCCACCGAGGCGCCCCCGTTCAGCTGAATCTTTACCGGATCAATTAAACACCACCTAGGGAGCATGCATGTGCTATGCGCCGCCCTGGGACAAACACCCTACCTGCTGCCCCACCCCAGAGTCCTGCGAAGCGTCCAGGCTGAGCCTTGCCAGGGGAGACTGTCATGCCCTGATTCTGAGAAACCTATGGCGGGAGACTAAGGCAGCCAGAGTGGGGACCCAGGTCAGAGGAAATAGTTTCCCAACCAAACTGGAGCCAACAACTGAAAAAATAAGCTTTGCTGACACTGTCCCCTGTATTTAACAGAACAGAAGCGGCTGCCAAACAGCACGCCGGACTCTGAGCTGGGCTCCCCCGCCCCCCACCACCAGCAAACTGCACGGCAGGAGGTGGGGAGCCATGAAGACCCCACTCCTTCTCAGCGGCTGTCTGGCACGGTGGGCGCCCCCAGTGCTGCTGGAAGCCTGGGGCACATCCGTACCCGCTGCCCAGGACTGACAATGGAGGCGCCAGGCAGCCCTGGGGGCCGGGGAGGGGGCTCCCCGGCCGGGTCGCCAGCGCCCACCCCCACCGATGCAGCTCTCCACCTCCGGCCCGGCAGCTCCACGGTGTTGGGGTGGCGGGGAGCGCTGCTGGCAGGCGGACCGCGTGCTTGTGGTTTCTGGGAAACGCTGTAGAGATCTGCAGCATTTTTAAAATACTTGTGCTCCCACCCGCCACACACCCCCCTTCACCCCACTCCTCACCCACCCCCAGTCTGGGTGTTTGCATATCTGGTATTTTCCAGAACCATTTCAACGTAAATAAGAGATTAGAAGGGAGCAGAGGAGGGGGTGGCCAGGGGTAGCAGGGTGGGCCCCGGGGGGGCCTCTCCGGAGCAGGAAGGGGCCAGTGCAGCCACCTCAAACCAAGGCCCTGCCCCCACACCAGGGCTCCAAGCAGTGCCTGCGAAAACAACCAATGACCATGACATGTACCCACACCCAGCTCAATGTGGCCTGGGCACCGTGCCCACCACCCACAGACTGGGTGGCCAGGGCACTCTGGGGCTGCCGTCCGTCTAGCAGCTCATCGGGAAGAAGGCAGAATGTGCCACTGAGGACAGAGAAGGGAGACCTAGCGGAATAGAAATGACCCTGTCCACCATGCTATCCTGCTGGTCCCATGCACCCCACTAATCCAGGATAGATAACCCCCAAAATGCTCCCAAAGACCTTTCACCCACCAGCTCTCACGCCCTCAACACCTCCCCACTGGCCACCTCATCACCAAAAGAACTGAGTTTGGGTTCTACCCTGAACCCCCAGGTCAAAGATCTCACACGGTGAGATTGATGTCAGAAGTGCCTAAAGCTTTGGAAAAAATGAAGTAAGAATTTTCTGTTTCAAACAAACAAAACCCAAAAACCCCCTCCGAGGATTATTGGAAGTACCATCAGGAACAGAGGTGTTCTAGAACACTGAGCCCAGGCAGCACCCGGCAGCTCCACCAACACCAGAAGCCCCAGGGGAAGCCCACTGCTCAGAAGCTGGCCTGGCAGACCTGGAACAGGCCAATTTTCTGTCTCTCCTTGGTATCCCGCAGATCCTACTCCTGGAAGTCCCCAGGGGCCCGGGAACGAGGTTGGTGAGGCTCATACAGCTTCTGTCCAGGGGTCTAGGGCTTCCTGGCATAGGGGCCCCCGCCCTTCTCCCAGATGCAGGCAACCCCAACCCGCCAGTCTCCTTTCAGGCCACTGGTGTCCCATCTGCGGGCCTGAGATGCTGGGAAAAGCTAGGGAGCGCCCAGCATGCCAGGTCTTCCTGGCTGTCTCTGAGGACAGGGCTACAGGGAAAGGGCCGGAATAAAAGCATCGCGAGTTCCCCTTGGAAAGAAAACCTTACCAGGAGCAACGATGGGAAAGCACATCAGGGTGGGTTAATTAAGGAAGCAGCAAAATTACCTTCCCTGGATGCCTTTAGAGACGGGGCAGAGGGAAATGTACTAATCATCATCCTAGGCATTGACTATCTACCGAAATCTACGAAAGGTGGTTTACACAAGTCTACATAAGCAGGTGGTTTACAAAGACGTGACAACCTCTTAAGGAACCTCATAGCCCTAGAGCCTTTGAGTACAAACCCCAAGGTCCAAAGGGAGAAGAAACTGTATCACAGATCTCCGGGAAAGGCCTGACAGCTCCACATAGAGCCCGAGGAAGCAGGCCTGACTGGCAGGGGGTGGGTGCCTTCCTGGAAACCCCCACCTCACCCCTCCCACCATAACTTCGGAAGCTCAGGGAAATGGAGCTTTCTGGGCAGAGCTCCCCTGCAGGCCAGCTCTTGGTGGCAGGGGGACAACCACATCAGCCGGCGGTTAGCAGGTGGGCTTTTCTGAGCTTAGCAGAAACATCCTACACCCTTACTCCCTGTGATGGGCCCGCTGAGGATACAAATGGAAGGGACTGGCTCTCTTCTCTCCCAGGCCCTTGTCCTTCTCAGTGGGCCCTTGACTTTCCCACTCAGATTCATGGAGCGGGGAGAAAGGAATTTTGATCCAACTGGGGTTTTAAGATCCTCGTCTGTACCAACACCCCCTTTCATCTCACCAGACTCAGGGAACGCTTTGCCTTTAGACAATTTAAGAGTAACTGATCCAAAACCAAATACCCTAAAACACTTTCCCTGAGGAGCCAAGGAAGGAACTTAGCATCTTCCTCCAAAGCTGACATCCCACTTGGCTCTCCTCTCCTCCATCCCCCACACCAGTCAGTCACGTCTGAAATCTCTCTCCATCTCCACTGCTGTACTCAAGTGTGGGCCTCCATTCCACTAGGATGACAATGACAGGGCCCTCACTATTTTCCCCACGGCCGCCCTTGCTACACCCAGAAGCATTCCCCACGAGCAGCCAGAGAGATTTTCTAAAATCTGTTCCTATCACTCCCTGATTAAACGGCTTCTTGCCCTTTGGTTGAAGTTCACATTCCTTAGGCTGGCTCACAAGGGCCTTCGTGACCTGTCCCCTGCTGGCCTCTTCTGCTGCTTCTCTCAGTCCTCATTCCCCACGCACTGTCCCCCCAGCCTTACCCGCCCCCGCCCCCACAATGTGTCATTCTCTCTCCAACCTCCAGGTCTTGGTCTGTGTCTCTCACAGCCTTCCCCTTCCTCCTGCCTCCCCTGCATTCATCTCCCACCCGGACAGCAGCTCTCCCTGTGATCACTCCCAAGGCTGGACTTCCAGTCCCTCCTCTGTGTTCCCTGGGACCCCGTACTGGCCCCTGTGGGGGAGCTCCTCAAACGGCACTGTCATCATCTGCTACTTGACTATCTCTTCCGCTAGACTAAGAGTTCCCAGGGGCTGGGGCTATGTCCTGCTCACTGCTGGCTCCCAGGACCTAGCACACAGTTGGTGCTCAACAAATGTCTGTTTAATGAGTGGAGTGGAATAGAAGATAGCGGAAGAAGAGCTGCTTCTCCCAATTTCTATTGGGGCTCCATGTCTATCCCCCTACTGTGGCTCACCCCTACTCCCAGCGGAATCTTGCTAGCAGCTACAGGGACACATGAAGGTGTGAGCCACGCATTCTGGATGCGCATCATGTGAGAAGGAAACGCGAGGGGCTGTCTCTCCCTGGGGCCTTCTGAACAGGCCATGGAAAGGAGCCATGAGGCCTGGTCTCCATCCGTGTGCAGAGAGAAGAGATGGCCAGCCGGTTCCCTCAGAGCTCCCTGGGGACGGACAATGTGTGGACACAGTTGATGGATGACCTGACGGGCAGGGTGGCCGCCAGGAGCCGTCCTCGTGGGGCCAGAGTTGTCAGGGTACCCCGCCCAGGAGCCTCGAGGAAGTGGAAAGACTCTTCTTGGCATGGAACTGAGCTGAGAACTGCTGCCAAGAAAAGAAGCCGGAGTGGGAGTGGGAGGAAGAGGAAGAGATGGAGGAAGAGAGCTGCGCTAGAGGCCGCGGCGCTCCCACACCAGCCCCGGGTCTGTCCCAGGAGGCCAGGATGCGGGGCCCACTCTGCTCCTCTCTGCTGTGGCCTGAGTCCCTGCCACCTGCCAGGGAGGAAAAGATGCGGGGCTTCCGCAGCCCTATGCTTCTCACTGTTCTCTCAGATGGCTCTTGGAGACTCATGAGGATGGAGCTTGCTGTGTGTCCCCTGCCAGATCCCCTAGGCATCAGCCTGGGGAAGAAGTCCTCTGGGCACCGCTGGGCTTGCCCCACGGGGACTAAAGCAAGCCAGCATCTCAGGGATACCAGCTCTAGCTGGAACGTGGACTCTACCGGCGCCTCCAAAGCTGAACCATCCCCTTCCCCAGGGAGGGAGGGGCAGCAGCCCGTGGGCAAGGGAGAGTGGCTGAGAAATATGAGATGCCAGGATGATCCCTAGGCTATAAAGAGAAAACGAAATAGCATCTGGGATGCCAGGCCCAGGGCCCCACAGAGGCCTGAGCTGTGGTTCAGCAGGGAGCTGGCAACAACCCCCCCAGGGGATTCATTCTTGAAGAAGAAAATTCCATCTGTTAAAAATAACATTAGCTTGGGAGAAGTAGACAGACATGGCAACACCGTATAGGCTTTGGCTCTGAGATAAAGACCACTCCCTCCACACCGTGGTTCCCTGAGCTCAGTCTACTCCGGTGACTGACACGCAGTAGGTGCTCTATGTGAGTTTCTGGAATAAATGAGTCCAGGTCCTGCCCTGGATTCCACACCAGGCTCCCTCCCACTCACTACCCCTTCCTGACTAGCAAAACTGCCTGACCTCCACCGGGCTCAGGGTAAAGGAAGGTCTGGAACCCACCGCCAGTGCTTCCTGCCAGACTCTGACCCTGACGCTCCCAGGCCCTCCGGGCCCTCCATGCTGCTAGGCTGAGCCGCCATCTGAGCATCCACTTCCCCTCCCGGGGAGAAAGCTAGCACCAGGACTCTGCCTGCTTCCTTAGCATTTCCTCCCACTTCTGACTTTGACACATCTGGCCGGCCACTTAGTGCTGAAAGGTCCTGGCCAGGCTGTGCACTGGGTCAGATCTCCACAATCCTAAAACCCGCAGCTAGGAGATAGGGATGGCCAGAGGCCAACCTGTCCTTCATGTTCTGTCTCCAGGTGGAACATTCCAAACTGATACATTGCCACCCTATCAAAAGACCCCTGGGGTTAGAGATCACTGTTCCCCTGGAGACCCTCTCATACATAGAATCTAAACCTTTTCTGCTCCTATGTCACCCCTTCCACTGCCGTTTTGTGTGGGCAGGATAACAGCTGGGGTCTCAGGGACAGTCAGTTCTTACTATTTCTGTAGGCTAGATATGTTACGTTTCCAGGTGTTTTCTTCCCCCAGGAGAGGTAATAAAGACTCTTAGAGCCCAGGTGATCTGTATAAATCAGGTCCAGTCACTCCCCCGCTTCAAACCCTACAATGGTCCCGTTTCACTGGGACAAAAATCTAAACCCCTATCGTGACTTACAAGGTCCTCCATGATCCGGCCTCTGCTTATCGCTGCAACCTTACCTCCTATTCAACTCCTCATTCAAGGGCAAGAGGAGGTCTGAAGTCATCTTACCCAAGAGCTAGCAAAACAGCCGCACAGCCCAGATGTTCCATGACAGCCCTGATTTGAAATAATTTATCTTTTTCTTTCAAGTCTAATGCCTAAATAACATGGCAATTCTTTAGTTTAGTCCAGATGCCGGGCTGGACTAGTAGTCCAGACTGTCTCTCATCTGAAGTGGCAAGCGTGAGCCTCCGTGCCCCGATTTAGGGCTCAGGAAACATGGTGCCCAAACCCTTCACCCTTGTATCCTAAAGCCTGTTTCACCATGGACCACCCCATGCTAAGGTCGCTCCTCCCAGCAGGCCAGGCCAGTTGTCCCTGGGGCCAAGGAGTGGCGCGACTTCACTGCTCCCGGGTACCCCTTTCATCTACCCAAGCACAATTCCCAATCACTGCTCCCGCCCAGCTGCCCAGGGGAACACTCACATCAGCTGGTTCCCTGCGGGGTCCGTCGCCACTCCGCAACCAGCTCCGGCTCAGCTCGCTGAGCTCTGGAATGGGTTGCACCTTGAGCCGCACGCTGTCCCCAGACTGCCGGATCATCTCCACGATCTCATCCCTGGACTTGCTCTCCACGTTGTGCCCGTTAATCTCCACCAGACGGTCACCCGGCACCAACCCCAGGGCCAGGTCCTTGGTGCCTGCGCCGGGCTCAGCGAAGTGAACCACCCTCCGGTAGACCTGGCCCTCGGGGCCCCGATCCAGCATGGTCGTGCGGCGCAGGGAGAAGCCGAAGTCTCCAGTGGGCCTCCGCTGCAGCTCCAGCTCCCGGAGGGCGGGCGGCGGCAAGGGCACCACGGGGGGCAAGCGCAGGTCAGCCGGGAACCTTTTAGTCACCAGCTCAGGGACTCGGGAGCGGGGCCCTGGCCGGGGGAGGCCTGAGCCAGGATGCTGCACCAGCTGTCCCTCGAGAGTCCTCACCTCCACCTGAGGGGATGGGGCCGCAGAGTGCTCGGAGGGGGTGGAGGTTTCTGAGGCGCTCTCATCCCGGCTCCGCTGGGAGAAGGAGAAGCGTTTGACAATCATCTGTGAGTTCTGCTTGGCCAGGGAGCCGAACTTGGCTGCCCGCTGCAGCACAGAGCCGCGGAAGCTGCCTTCCTCGCCCTTGAGGTCATCGCTGGAGCTGGCGGTGCTCAGGTGGCCCGAGTCCAGGATGACACTGCCCCTGTTGCTGTCGGAGTCGATGTCGGTCAGGTGCAGGTCGGAGCCACTGGCCACCTTGATGGGGATGGGGTTGGAGATTTCCAGGCGTGTCTTGGACTCACGCTTGGAGGCGCGGTTCAGATTGAAGAATCCGCGACGCAGGCTCATCTCCTCCAGGCTCCGCAGCTCCGCTGCCGACATCCGCTCCTTCTTCTCCTTCTTCTCCTTCTTCTCCTTCCGCCCACCATCTTTGTCCTTATCTTTCTTCATTAGGTTAAACATGGTGGGGTACTGCTTTTGGGGGGGGGCACCCCCGGAGGATCACGGGTGCTTAGCACAGGGCCCTCGTACCCCACCTTGCTGCTGCAAACAGAAGCAGAGAGAGAGAGAAAGATGATTCGAGCAGAGCCTCTTCCTGTGTCTCCAGTCCAGACAAGGCCAACTAATGAGCACAGCTCCCCTTCACTGAGAGGGGGCTTGCTCTGTGCCAGGTGCTCGGCTTGATACAATACCGTCTCTGTTAAGTTAATCCTCATAACACTGCTATGGGAAGGTCTGTGATTACCCCCATTTTACAAATAAGGAAACTTGAGGTTTCGATAAGGTTGTAAAAGCACAGACTCCAAAGTCTGTCATCGCCTTTCATCCCTGATAGGTGTGCACCGCGGTGGCTCCCGGGAGCTCTGACCTCCTGGCAGGAGGGTGCCATCAAGCCGACCTGGGGTCTGACTTAAGATTCAACACACAGGGGGCGCCTGGGTGGCTCAGTCGTTAAGCGTCTGCCTTCGGCTCAGGTCATGATCCCAGGGTCCTGGGATCGAGCCCCGCATCGGGCTCCCTGCTCCGCGGGAAGCCTGCTTCTCCCTCTCCCACTCCCCCTGCTTGTGTTCCCTCTCTCGCTGTCTCTCTCTCTGTCAAAAAAAAAAAAAAAAGATTCAACACACAGGAAGAAGGAAAGGGACACGGAAGCAGCCTCAGCCACTGCCTGACAGAAGACCTCAAGGCACCAACCCTCATTTTCGTGATCTCCACTTGCCAGGCGCGTTACCCACACTCTTGTTTGCACCCCACAGCATCCCTGCAAGGCAAGTGTCATTATCTCTACAAATGAGAAAACAGGGCGCAGAAAATTAAGTATGTTAGTTGTCCCACGGCTCAGCGCCGGCGAATACTGTTTCCTCTCTGGGGCCTTGGTGCCCCAAGTGAAGCAGGGAGGGAAGGGAAAGTTCCAGACTGAACAGAGGACAGACAGCTGAGAGGTGGGGGTGGGGTCTGCTGGATAAACAGGATCCTAAACTCATATCCTTTTCCCCAGACCAACAACTAAATATAGCCTCGGGAAGAAAGTTGTGGCAGCCCGAGAGACAAGGGAGGTCCAGGGCACCTGCACCCACGGTGCCAGCCTACTCCTACCCCAGCGCGCACCCGCTTCGGGACAGGACTGAGAAAGACCCGGTGGGGGTGCAGTTCAAGCCAGGGAACAAGTTCTAACCAGCAGGGAACAAGGAGTAGAAGTAGGCCATACCACCTAATTAGAAATTAAGTGCAATTTCTTCTCTCTCCAAGAAGGCCTCCCCCTCTGAGTTCGAGATACAGGACCAACAAGCTCACTCCTTCCAGCAATGACCTTTTGCAAGGCCCTGGAGAGGACTTTCCTGTCTGTGTACCCCACCGCCACGACCAAGCAAGGCCCTCCAGGCTCCCCAACCTACTGAGAGGGACCCCTGGCCCCGATACAATGCCTAGGAAGACATCAAGGCCAGGAACTCCCAAGGGTCCTGGTGGCCCTGACTAATTGCCTCCTCCTCGCCCAGCACCCTGACCCACGTGGCTCCTGAGAGATCAGTGTATCCTTCCTAGAGTAGCACTCTTCACAGAAATACAATTCAAGTCATAGGTGTGATTTAAAATTTTCTAGCAGCCACACTAAAAAAGGTAAAAAGAAACAGGTGAGATTAGCTTTAATGATATACTTTCATATAAATAGATCCAAGATATTATCATGTAATCTACATGAAAAATATTGAGATATTTTACATTCTCTTTTCCATATTAAGTCTGCAAAATCCAGTGTGATTTTTATACTCAGAGCACATCTGAATTCAGACTAACTACATTTCAAGTATTCAACAGCTACTGGCTATTGAACTGGGCAGTGCAATTCTAGAGAAATCTTTAATTATAGAGCATATCCAAAGAGGTGGGGAATCTGGCCCAGTTACTAGCTCCCTGTGGACCTAACAGGCACCCCTTGCCCCCTCTGACCCATTTCTACCTAGTAAAACAAAGTTCCCTCTGAACTTTTTGGTTCAAAATGCTCCATGCACAGTACCTGGGAGTAGGAAGACAGGAAATCTAGGGTCCAAGAAGTACGAAGCCAGGGGCAGCCCTGTCCAGCTGAGTCTGGACTGATTTGGGGTGGGGAGAACCTGACAGCAGGCCTCCTCTCTTCAGGGCTCTATTTTGACCTGGGGAGTCTCTCTCTCTCTCTCCTCCTGAATACTGATGGGGTGTGGCACAGACCTACCATATACCAGGACGTGGGATCTTCTGGTGGTCACTGCCCTCACCCATCACTTCCTGCACTGTCTTAAAAGGCTGATTTAGGGGCACCTGGGTGGCTCAGTCGGTTAAGCGTCCGACTCTTGATTGTGGCTCAGGTCATGATCTCAGGGTTGTGGGGTGGAGTCCTGGCTCCAGACTCAACACGGGGTCTGCTTAAGATTCTCTCTCTTCCTCTCCCCCTACCCACCCTGCCCCCATGCTCGCATTTTCTCTCTCTCTATATATATATATATTTAAAAGGGGGCTGATTTAGAAGATGGCTCCAAAGGCAGCTGTATGGGAAATGAAGAAAGAAACCCACCCTGGCGACTGGAAGGGGACAACTGAGTCTCTTGGCCTCAGCCTCAGCCCAACCATGAGAATCCAACTGCCTACCATGCTATCCCACCAAGACACCCCTTTTGGTCTTCAGTTCTTACTCTGCAATCCTTACCCAATCCTGGCTCTTTGCCGGGGGCTAGACATCTGAGCAGTATCAACGGAAAACAGGCCCCAGAATTCTAGAATCTTTGGGCTGGAAAGGTCCCTGAGAAGTAATTTCATGGAAATCCCTGTCTTGGCCAAGGCTTGCCCCTCACTGCCATTGAGGCGGGCAGGAACCACACGCGGTTACTGCTAGAGCAACAGCATGGGGGAGGAGGGCAGCCACTGTGGCAAGGTTAGTGGGGCCGCCATCTAGGCCTGGATCTGCCAACAAATCGCTAGGGGACCTTGAGCCTGTCACTTTGCTCAAGGTTGGACTGGAGGATCTAGGGCTCTTCTAGCTCGAAAATTCCAAATATCTACGTCTCTTGTGGACACAAGTTATTTATTAACTTTCTGCCAAAGTTACCCCTCTTATCCCAACCCTGGAGCCTTTGGAGACTGAGTCCAATTCAGCCCTCCCCTTGGCACCCGTGTCCTGCCAAAGTCATGCACACAGCTCACAAGGTACCCCTTCCCCACTGTCATCCCTACAACTGCCTGGCTGGGACCTGGGTTTTCCCCTGTGCCACCTGTCTGGAGCCACCTGCAACTTCGCTGTCCAGGGTCAGACCCCGGTGCAGGTGTTGCTGTCCTCTGCTCCTCAGAGCCCACCCTGCCAGGCCCGGGGCTCCATCACCTTCCTGTAGACCTTGGACCTTTCAGCATCTCCTGTCCTCAGGTCCAAAGACTCTAGCAGCAATGACATCAGCACCTTCCCACTCTTCATTCTGGGCTCTTCATTCATTCACCTCTTAACCTCTCCAGCGAAGGGAACCTTACAGTTTTCTGACCTCCGTCTCTGCCTTTCTCCCCTCACCCTACTCCAGGAGGCCTTTCCGAATTGTACGGGGAGGAAAGGTATATATATAAATTAGGGTATGTACCTACATCATCTTGACCCTGCTGCTCCCCAAATCAAAGCAAAGTACAATCAACTTGGTCAACTCAGATGCCTTATTACTTTAAGACAGAAAGCGTCCTGAGGGCAAAGACCATTTGACTCAGGGCGCCTGGGTGGCTCAGTTGGTTAAGCGACTGCCTTCGGCTCAGGTCATGATCCTGGAGTCCCGGGATCGAGTCCCGCATCGGGCTCCCTGCTGAACAGGGAGCCTGCTTCTCCCTCTGACCCTCCCCCCTCTCATGCTCTCTCTATCTCATTCTCTCTCTCAAATAAATAAATAAAATCTTTAAAAAAAAAAAAAAAGACCATTTGACTCAAATATGCATCTATCAGTTCATCAACAGGAGAAACAATTTACATACTCATACAATGGAATACTACTCGGCAAGAAAAAGGAAGCAACTACTGATACACACCACAGGGATGAATCTCAAAAACATTATGTCAAGTGACAGCAAAAGAAGGCTTTGACAACAGAGTACACACTGGTATGGTACTATTTATATGAAGTTCTAGTACAGACGGTCCCTGCCTTACAATGGTTCAACTTAACAATTTTTCTGACTTTATGATATGCATATGTGAAAGCAATTTGCATTCAGTAGAACTCATACTTCACGTTTTGAATTTGGATCTTTTCCTGACCTAGCAATATGCAGTAAGAGGCTCTCTGTGAGCCAGGCAGTGGCAGCAAGCCACGCGATCACAAGGGTAAACAACCGATACGCTTACAGCCATTCTATACCCATGCTATACCATTCTGTCTTCACTTTCTGCATGCACAGTGTGCGATCAATTGCATGAGATATTCAATACTTAATCATAAAATGGGCTTTGTGCTAGATGATTTTGCCCAACCATAGGCTAATATTAGTGTTCTGAGCACATTTAAGGTAGGCTAGGCTGATCTGTGATGTTCGGTAGGTTAGGTGTATTAAATGCATTTCGACTTACGGTATTTTCAAGTTAAGAGGGTTTAGCAGGAAGGAGGTAAAGCCACTGTAAGCCACGGAAGATGTGTACAGATAAAACTAAGCTATGGTGAAAAAAAGCAGAACACTGATTACCTCTGGATGGTGAGGATGGGGGCAGGGGTAGGAATTGCCTGAAAAAGGGCATGAGGGACCTTTCTGGAGTGATGTTCATATTACATTATCTTGATAGGGATTTGGGTTGACAGGTGTATACGTTTGTCAACAGTCATCAAATAGCGCACATAAGATTTGTGCATTTCATTGTGTGAAATATTCACTCAAAAGAAAAAAGAACTGTAAACAAATATTGAAGTCTGGTTAATGATATATATATACTAAAGTATTTGAGGCAAGATATGCTGATGTCTGGGTGGTTCAGTTGGTTCAGTGTCTGACTCTTGATTTTGGCTCAGGTCATGATCTCAGGGTCGTGGGATGGAGCCCCGTGTCCAGGTCATGTCTCAGGGTGTGGAGCCTGCTTGAGGTTCTCTCTCTCCCTCTGCCTCTCCCCCACCTCAAAAAAATAAATTAAATAAATAAAGATAAATGAAACTAATGAAAGAGTTTTGGCTTCAGATGTCAGGTAGCAAACCTAGGACCAAATCCGAGGTAATAGCTACGCAATCTTGGGAAAGTCACTTCACACCTCTGTGCCTCTGTTTTCCCATTTGTAAAATGGGGATAATAACAGCACCTACCACATAAGGCATGGGAACTAAATGAAATTGGTCTATAAGCCCGCCATATGACACCTAGCCCAGAGCAGGCCCTCAAGAATGGTACCCAATCGCAGCAGGGCACTTTCTTACCATCTAAATGGGACAGTGGACAGCATACGGTACACAAAGTATGTACCTCAGCCCAAGTGTGACTAAAATAAGTCCAAACATAAAATCTTAATGCTGGAGAGAACCTTTGTATATGCAAAGTACAGCCCAAAGAAGTGAAGGCAATTCTGTGAGCACATGGTCAGGCCGGATCATATTGGCTCAAGTCCAGAGGCTCCATGTAGCTATTGCCAAGACTAACTGCAGGCAATTCTTAGCTGCAGAAATACGAATGGCCAACAGACAAGAACAGGTATGCAGCCTCAGTCATCCGCAGACACATGAAAGAACACAGAGGTATACTGTTGTCCACTTAGCAGTTTAGTAAAAACTACCATTATTAATAACATCAATCAAATAGAAGATAGGAAGCAGGGTAGCTCATGTGTGTTGTTGGGAGTATAAATTGGTGTGAGGAGGGCAAGCTGGTGGTATCTATGAAAATATTTAAATGTACATATTCTTAGACTAGGCAATTCCACATACAGGACCTTGACAGATATGTTCACACAATAAACATGGCTAATCTTTGCATCACTGTTTGTGATTGCAAAACTCTGTCAATATAAAGGTCTGTCACTGGAGGAATAGCTAAATCATAGAACTGGGCAGTTATTAAAAAGAATGAAGGAGATTTGTATATACTGACCTGGAAAGATTCAATACTATATTGTTAAGTGAAAAAACCAAGTTGCCGGATAATATATAATTTTTATAATTATATATATTTAAAACTATGTATATGTGTGCATATATATCTGTGCACATTATGTATGTGCAATATCTCCATATGCATAGAAAAATGTATGCTTTGGGGAAGAGATAGGGATTTTAGAAGAGTCATAGCAGATCTGTGTTTCATCTATATTGTTCTAACTTTTTACAATGAGAATATTTAGCTGATGGGGGTGTGTGTGTGGATCTAGGCCTAGGGGTTTAGATAGTGGGATTATGTATAATATTTCTTCTACTTTTCTGTATGCTCTTTATTTCCTACAGAAAAAAATATATTTATATTAAATGGTATTCATGTAACATGTTATAAATATATAATAAATATGTATTTTATATATATCCATATATAATCCATTACCAAATTTTATCTGTGGTTTTCGTGGAGTTGGGGCAAGCTGGGGTAGTACCACTTTAGCTTTTTATCTAATAGACTTCCTAGGGATTAAACCTTTTCCCAGCATATGTTACTTTTGCGATTTTTAAAGATTAAAAAGAAAGAAAAAGAAAAAAAGAAAGACTTGACAATCCATTTAGCATGAAGGCTATAAACCAAGTTTGCAACGGTAAGTTCAAGGCTTGCCATCTCATGCCTCGGAAAAGTTTCAGTTACTTGGGGGACTTGGTTAAAATAGATCTCACTAGTGTCTTGTGGCTTTAAGCGGGGACAGATTTAAATGGGTCACCCTGCAGCTGGCAAAGTAGAAACCCCAGGAAATGGAAACTATAACGTTGGAATCCCAAGACAAGGCGCCCAGACTTGGCTGCTGTGGGTGGACACTTTAAAGGGTCAGTCCCCCACACCCAACTCCCAAACCACACTCATAAATAAATACAAAGGAAATACTTTCCCAAGAGAGCCGGTCTCTCTCCCTTGGCCTCTGACCTCCCTAAGCGGCCGTTTCCTACAGCCCAGAGGCCTTTCTTCGGCGCCGGCCCCGCAACAGAGGGCTTGCAAAGGCGACCCGGCGGGGCTCGCACAAGCACCTGGCCCGCCCCGGCCAGGGGGCGGGCGCGGGCGCCCCCAACCGAGTGCCTCAGGGTGACACTGGCCGCGGCCGCCGAGCCTCTTCCCGGCCGGTCGTGCTAAGAGCTCCGCAGCACCCCGTGACTCACTGCCAGGTCACACGGAGCTTATCTGGCTCCAGGTGTGCTCGCTCCGACTGCACGCTTCTCACATGACATCAACCGGCCCGCCCGCCGGCCGGCCCGCCGGCCCGCCGGCTCGGGCTCCCGCTCCCTCGGAACCCGCGGCGCCTGCCGCCGCGATACCGTCTCCCCTGGAACGCAGCAGTCCCGCAGGGCCCGGGAGGAACGACAGCGGGAGAGGTGCCAGTGGCGCGGCCAGGTGCCCCGCTGCTCTTCCATGTGCACCTCCTCGGCTGGGCGCTGGGGTTTGCCGCAGCCGGCTGGGCGCTAAACTCAGCCAATACTGCCCCCCCCTTCTGTGTGACCTTGAGCAAGTCCTCTCCCCTCTCTAGGCCTCCGTGGACCTGAGAGTTCAGACTTGGCCCCAAGCCCTTGCCTCTGCTGGAGAGGTATTCTGCTCAACTCTGAATTGCAGGTTCTAATCCTGCTGTGCCCCTGACTTTCTGTGTGACCTTGAGCCCCTCATCCAACATCTCTGAATATCCGAGAATAATAAAAATTATCCCTTGTAAGTGATGGTAAAGTGCCTAGCAGAGAGAAAGGGCCCTGGGCCCTCTAAAAACCTCAGTCCACGGGGCGCCTGGGTGGCTCAGTCATTGGGCGTCTGCCTGTGGCTTGGGTAATGGTCCCGGGGTCCTGGGATGGAGCCCCGCATAGGGGTCCCTACCCTGCGGGAAGCCTGCTTCTCCCTCTCCCACTCCCCCTGCTTGTGTTCCCTCTCTCGCTGTGTCTCTCTCTGTCAAATAAATAAAATCTTTAAAAAAAGAAAAAACAAAAAAACCCTCAATCCACGGTTTAAACTCCTGCCTGACTGTAAGCTATTTGAACCATCAAGGGAATATGGATAATTTATAAGCCATACAGTTCCCACCTCAAGGAAAGTGAGGTGGGGAGAGGAGTGGAGGCTTTCCAGTTCTGCTCCCCGCCCCTCCCAATCCAGCTTCCAACCGAACTCTTGAATTCAGGGGACAAATGGTGATGGGGGGTGACGTGCAGAGTGAGCAGATCTTAAAGCACCCAGGAGCCTGACCCAAAGTAGAACTTCAAAGCTCCATCAAGCCCTCAGCCCCAGTCCTGGGGGAACCACTCTCACACCCTCTAACCTTTAAACTACACCAGGCCAGAGCCCCTCAGCTTTACCCACCACACCTGGGAGAAGCCTGGGACAAGGCCTGGGGCCCAGAGCCACCAACGGGACCCAGCTCACATGGATGATCGAGTTCCAGTCCAGGGCATCCACTTCAGGTGAGGGGTGTCTGGATGGGCACAGATCTCGGGTTTGAAGGAACAAGAACAGCCCTGCTGCTCTGGAGACCTGTGACACACCAAGTGTGGATCAAGGTTTCCTGAGTTCCAGCAACTCCCTGCTCCACCCGAGTAGGGTGGATTCTCCCTTTCAGTTCTGCCCCACCCAGTCCACCTTTGGGGACCTGCCTCTGGGGGACCCCGGAGGTTTCAGGCCCAATTTCTGAAGACACAAGCACCCCTTAAAGAGCAGCCTCAAGCTGGGCCGGTGAAGGGGGCTCTAGGCAATAGCCTAGCTGCCCCTGACAGCCAGGGAGTGAGGCTGAGGGACCAGGCAGGAGTCAGGAAGGGCACAATCCACCTGAGGGCTTCTGAGGAGAGCCTGGGGCACCCGAGGAAGCCCTCAGGCACACACCCTGGCACCTGAGCCAGGCCTGGGGAGCGTAAACAAACTAGATACTCAGAGCTGCCAGGCACCAGGTCATCAACTGTTCAAAGTTCAAAGCTTTCAAAGGAAGTGACCACCGGCATTCTATCCCTCCCACCCCCACCTGCGACCCTTCTCATTGCCCTAACCCTCCAACACAATAGCGTCCCCCGTCGTCTTCCTGGAATTGAGGCCCCAATCCCAATGTCCCCAACCCCAAATGGACAAGCACACCTCCACCCGAGGCTATATATAATTAGTCATGTCCAGCAACCAGGAGGATGTTTCCTGGAAAGCCCTCATCACAAAAGGGCAGAGGGGAAGCTGAGGAGGTGGCAGGCCATTGACAAAGAGCCAGTGAGGTCTGTCAGGAAGCCAGAGACCTCAGGAGAGCAACTTTCAATATCCCCAAATAGAAAGTAGCTTCTGAACCAAAAGGGTGGGGAAAGCTAGACAAGGCCTGGCCCATTGCCATGACAACAGGAAATCGACCTGCCCAAGAAAAGGGCTCCAGATCTCATAAGCATATGGAAAGGCAGCCTGACCCCCTGGGTTCAATGTCTCGCTAAGGTGATCTTGCTCTTAACTTGAACTTCCCTCCCTTCCAGCATGAACCCACTGCATACATACTTCAGACAGTTCACTCTCCTTGGGGGAGACATGCCAGTTATTCCAAAAGACAAATGAGCACACACAAACCAGCCTGAATCATTGGCCAGGTGAAGGGGGGGAGGGAATCTGATTCCATAATTTTGGGGGTCCATCTGAGGGCAGGAAGGCTCTAGGCAGGAGGGCTCCTCCCAGGAAGCATTGTCCCGGGCCTCTCTACACAAACACAAACCAAAAGGACACTGCCAAACGCATGCCCCATTGGCCAAGTGACCAGGCAAAAGGACTACCACTTAAAAAACATACTGTCCGCCTTCCCCCACCGCCATCCATCCCCCCAGCCCAGTTCATTCTGGCTGGCAGCCTTTCTAACTAATCAGCAGGACACATGTGCCTTGCAAAAGGGTGACATCCCCATCCCTCCTCCCTGCCCCCAACAAAGCCCCAATGTGTGGTATGTCCCTGCAGGCCTTATCTCAGCCAGGAACATGACCCACTCCTCACCATGCTTGGTACCAAGCAGCACCCCGCTCCCCCCTCCCTCCCCCCCCCCCCCCCCCCCCCCCCCCCCCCCGCCAACACGGGGGTGGGGAGCAGCTAACCTTACCACCTCCCCTTCCCATTGGCGAAACAACTGGCATGACAGGTTAGCAGGGCGGGGCGTCAGGGCAGTCTCTCCCAGAGGCCTGGGGCAGGCCGTCCGACCTTCCCACACACACCCCATCCCTTTGCAGGGAAAGGTGAGGTGAGCAGCCAGTCACAGGGGACAGCTAGCACTCCCTAATCCCCAAAGCCTACCATTCACTCACCCCCATCTTCTGCGCCCGGGGAGGGGGTCGGGGAAGCGGGGTCTCCATTGTTTTGCCAGCCGTCTAGCAGCTGCTCCTTTGAGAGGAGCCCGCTGTCGGCCTGGCAGTGAAAGGGTGAAGTCGCTGGGAGGGATAAAGGGCTCGGCCGAGGTGCTCGCTGTCCCCGCTGCTTTCCTCAGAGCCTCGCTCGCTCGCTCGCTCGGTCTGGGGGGCGGGGGCCTGGGCCTGGCCCCGAGAAGCCCCCTATCCCGGAGGCTGCAGCCTCCACCCCGCAGCTCGGGGCCACCTGGGCTCCTCCAAGCCCTCAATCCCTCCCCCAAACTGAGGGCCACCCTGCCCTGCCTCCGCGCGCCCCCGAGCTGGCAAAGGGGGCCAGAGCTCCCCTCCCCGCCCCTCCCGGTCGGCCCCCGTTCCTGGGCGCCGAGCTCCGCCGCGCAGCCGGGGACCGGAGCCGGGAGTCCGGGCCGCCGCTTCCAGGGGACAGTGGGGGAGGAGGAGCCGGCGGGCCCCTCCGCCCGCCCGCCTTCCCGGCTCGAGCCCGCCCCGCCGCTCCCACCCCCCGCCTCCCCGGGCCCGGGCCGTCCCCGAGCGGCCGCCCCCGCCGCCCCGCGCTCACCGGCCGCCGGAGCCCGCCCGGCAGGCAGCAGAAGCGGAGACGCGGCATCCAGCGGCCCCGGCCCGGTCCGGGCTGGAGCGCAGCGCGGCGCAGCGCAGCGCCGCCCCCCGCAGCCGCGCGCGCCGAGCCGAAAGGGAGCTCCCTGCTGGCGGCTCCGGGGATAAACGCCCGGCCTTCCTGGCAGCCGCTGGGCGCGCGTCCAGAACGGGCCATGCGGGCACCGGGCGCCGCTCCGCGAGCCCTCTGTCCGCGTCCGAGAGGCCCCGCCTGGAGCTCCTGTGTGCACGGGGCGCCGGAGGCCGCTGGGCACGCCCAGGGCAGGCGCCGTGCCCGCCCGTAGGGAACAGGTTCCTTCCAGGGGCGGCACTGGACCCCGTGGGCTGTGTCCAGGAGGGTGCTGCCCAGGGCAGTGCTGTCCGGAGGAAGCACTGGAGTCTTGCTGGTCACATCTTCCCAGGGTGGCTCTGCAAAGGCGGACACAGGGCGCTGCTGGATGGTGCCAGATGGCTCAGTCCAAAGCAGGCACTGCCTGCCTGTCCAAGGTGACACAGGCAGAGTGTACGCCCCAAGGTGGACACGGGCTTGCGGTAGCTTGGTCTGAGAGAGCCCTGCCTCAAGTGGGGCTGCCTGAGGGGTGTACCAGGGCCCAGGAGACAGCCCTCAGGGGCACTCACTCCCCAAAGGAGTCAAACAATGCTCAAATTAACACCTTTTAGAAGCTTTTTGGAACGAGGTCTGCCCCGGGTTGTCAGGTCCTGTAAACATCCAGTGAACTGCTCTCACCAAGAAGGCATTTTAGACGTCCTGGGAGAGGCCAGACGTGTTTGGAGAGCGGGCCTCCAAGATAGGTGCTGTGTCTTGAGTTTGGAGAGGGAGAGGTAGACGCTTCTACAGGCAGTGTCCTTACTGGAGTGGGGTACCCTGGAATGTGAGAGAAACTGAGCAGCGCCGTGGTGTAGGAAGAAGGGCAGCCCCCTCCACAGTTAGCCCAGCTGAGAACTTCTGTAGACTGGGGTGGCCCAACCTGACAGATCAGGGAAGGTTGGAGCAGGGGGGCCCAGGAGCAAAGGGCTGAGTAAGAGCTGGGAGATCCTGAGGAATAGACCCTACCCAGGATGTGCATTTTGCATAAAGGAATAGCAGGCCACCCAAACTCAATTAAACAGATTTTTACTGAGAGGCTGCCAAGTGCAGCACCCGGTACTCTGGGGGACACTGAGAAATCAGACATGCAGCCTCTCTCGGCGGGACTCACATGGAAGCGTGCTGTGGCTGTAGTAAGTAGGATGCACCATGCTGTCATCCCTAGGAGGAGATACTGCTATGATGGATGGCAGGTTTGGCTGGAGGAGTGAAATAAAGTTGCTCTGAGACCTGGTATTGAGTGAAACCTTGGAGGCTGGGTTGGACATGCTATCATTACTGCTTCCTGAACACCTACTATGTGCTAGGCACTATCTCTATTCCTCACAACAAACCTATGACAAAGAGACTATTATTATAGATAGGGATTGAGTGCATGGACTCTGGGGTCAGGTTACCTGGGTTCAGATCCCTGTCAAGTACTAGCTGTGTTGCCCTGGGTGATTTATAAAACCACTCTAAGCCTCAGTTTGCTTATCTGAAAAATGGGGATAAATAACAGGGCCTGCCTCAAAGCTTATTTTGAAAATTAAATGAGTTTAGTCTTTTCAACAAATGGTGCTGGAACAACTGGATATTCACAGTCAAGAAAATGAGTCTAGAAACAGACTTCACACCTTTTACAAAAATTAAAATGGATCATAGACCTAAATGTAAAACACAAAACTATAAAACTGCTAGAAAGTAACATAGGTGGGAACCCAGATGACCTTGGGTTAGGGGATGATTTTTTTAATTTTTTATTTTTTTAATTCCAGTATATGTAAATACAGTGTTCTGTTTAGTTTTAGGTGTATAATATATTGATTCAATAATTCTGTACATTACTCAGTGCTCATCATAAGTGTACTCTTAATCGCCTTCACCTATCCGCCCCCCGCCAATCCGGTAACCATCCGTTTGTTCTCTATAGTTAAGAGTCTGTTTCTTGGTTTGTCTTTTTTCTTTGTTTGTTTGCTGTGTTTCTCAAATTTCACATATGAGTGAAATCATATGGTATTTGTCTTTCTCTGGCTGATTTATTTCACTTACCATTGTACTCTCTAGCTCCATCCATGTTGTTGCAAATGGCAAAATTTAATTCTTTTTATGGCTGAATAATATTCCATTGTATATACATACCACCTCTTCTTTGTCCATTCATCTCTCCATGGACACTTGGGCTGCTTCCATTGTTTGGCTATTGTAGATAATGCTGCAATACACACAGGGGTCCATATATCTTTTCGAATTAGTGGTTTCATATTCTTTGGGTAAAGACCCAGTAGTGGAATTACTGGATCATATGGTAATTCTATCTTTAATTTTTTGAGAAACCTCCATATTGTTTTCCAGGGTGGCTGCACCAGTTTGCATTCCCACCAACAGTGCTCGAGCGTTCCTTTTTCTCCATGTGCTAGACAACACTTGTTGTTTCTTGTGTTGTTGATTTTAGCCATTCTGGCAGGTGTGGGGTGATATCTCTTTGTGGTTTTGATTAGCATTTCCCTGATGATGAGTGATGTCAAGCATCTTTTCATGTGTCTGTTGGTCATCTGGATGTCTTCTTTGGAGAAATGTCTGTTTATGTCTTCTTCCCAATTTTGAATTGGATTATATGTTTTTTTGGTGTTGAGTTGTATAAGTTCTTTATATAGTTTGGATACTAAGCCTTTATTGGATATGTCATTTGCAAATATCTTCTCCCATTCAGTAGGTTGCCTTTTAGTTTCGTTGATTGTTTCCTTCACTGTGCAGAAGCTTTTTATTTTGATGTAATCCAGTAGTTTATTTTTGCTTCTGTTTCCCTTGCCTCAGGAGACATATCTAGAAAAATGTTGCTACAGCTGTTGTCGTGGTGATGATTTTTACATACAACACAAAAGGCATGATTCATGAAAGAAAAAATTGATAAGCTGAACTTCTTAAAAATTAAAAACTTCTGCCCTGAAAAAGACAATACTAAGAGATCACAAGCCACAGACTGGGAGAGAATATTTGTAAAAGACACATCTGAAAAGGACTGTTACCCAAAATAGACAAAGAACCCTTAAAACTCAACAATAAAAAAACAAATAATCCTATTTAAAAATGGTCCAAAGACTTGAACAGACACCTCACCAAAGAAGATACACAGATGGCAAATAAGCATTTGAAAAGATGCTCTATGTCAGATGTCATAAGGAAATGCAAATTAAAACAACAGTGAGATTCCACTACCCACCTATTAAAATGGCCAAAATCCAGAACATGACAACACCAAACGCTCTCAGGAGGTCTGCACCAGGAAGTCTTCTTCATTGCTGTTAGAAATGCAAAACCGTACAAGTCACTTTGGAAGACAGTTTGGCAGTTTCCTACAAAACGAAACATACTCTTACCATATGATCCAGCAATTGCACTTTTTGTTATTAATCCGAATGAATTGAAAACTTATGGCCACACAAAAACCTGCACACAGATGTTTATAAAACCTTTATTCATAATTGCAAAAATATATAAGCAACCAAGATATCCTTCAATATCTGAATGGATAAACTGTGGTAGATCCACACAAGGGAATACTATTCAGCACTAAAAAGAAATGAGCTATCAAGCCATGAAAAGACAAGGAGGAACCTTAAATAGATGAAAGAAGCCAATCTGAAAAGGCTACATACTGTGTGAGTCCAACTCTACAACATTCTGGAAAAGGCAAAACTATGGAGACAGTAAAAAGATCAGTGGTGGTCAGGGGTTGGGGGAAGGGAGAGATGAATAGGCAGAGCACAGAGGAGTTTTAGGGCAGTGAAACCATACAATACAGATACATGTCATTATACATTTGTCCAAACCTATAGAATGTGCAACACCAAGAGTGAACCCTAATGTGAACTACAGACTTTGGGTGATGATGCTGTGTCAATATCAGCTGGTCAGTTATAACAAACGTACCACTCTTAGTGCAGGATGTTGATACCGGGACAGGCTGTGTATGTGTCGGGGCAGAAGGTATATGGGAACTCTGCACTTACAGCTCTATTTTGCTATAAACCTAAAATTGCTTTTAAAAATAGTTAGGGCACCTTGCTGGCTTAGTCGGTTAAGCGTCTGCCTTCAGCTCAGGTCCTGGGATGGAGCCCCGCATCGGACTCCCTGCTCAGCGGGGAGCCTGCTTCTCCCTCTCCCTCTGCCTCTCCCCCTGCTCGTGCGTTCTCTCTTTCCTCTCTCAAATGAATAAATAAAATATTTAATAAAAAAAAAGAAAAAGAACAGTGCCCAGCACATAGTAAGCATTTTGTAACTGTTAGCTTTATTATCACATCTTCCCTAATTCATAGCTATGGAAACTAAAGCACAGACAGACTTCTGACTTACACAGCCTACGAGCAGCAGAGTCAGGATTCAAACTGAGCTCCCCAGGGCTCCAAAGCCCATGCCCTTCCCCCTACAACGTGACAGGGGATGAATAGGCATATTAACATGTTTTACTTTTGTGTGTCCACATCTAGGGTGCTCCTGGGGCCGCACCGAGGTTCTAGCTTGACCCGGGAAGCAGTTTTGGAGACCAGGCTGGTTTGAAACACCAGGGCAACACCTACAGTGGCCGTTTTTCATGGTCACTCGGCTTTTAGTCTTTTACTTCCCAAAGGTCAGACTAACCCCCTGTCCTGGCTGTAAGTAAAGCATCTCTCTCCCCTCACCCTGCATAGAAAAATGTCAGAGCAGTGTCCACATAGAATAGCCCAGATGACTGTGGAATGGCCAGTTTTTTCAGAAGATTCCTGGGCTTCTAAAGCAATCTGACTTTAATCAAGGATCCCCCTCCGAGAGAAACCTGGTGGTAATAAAAGTCGCTGCCATCAGCTGAGTCCTTGCTGTGTGGGCAGGCACTATGCTGACCCCTTGACAGGCGTGGTCTCATTTGGTCCTCACAGTCGCCCTCTTAGGGAGGTGCTGTTATTCGCCCCATTTTACAAATTAGAAACCGGGCTTAGAAAGATGAAATAATGTGCCCAAGGCCACGTGACTAATAAACAGCCGAGCCCGGAATGCTTGCTCTGAACCACTCTGTTGGGCTGGGTCCTGGGTGGAGTGGAGAGCACATGAGCTTTGGAGCCACACAGCCTAAGAGGACACTTGGTCTAGCAGCTGCTAGCAAATTCCTTAGCCTCTCTGTAAGCCTCAATTTCCTCATCTATAAAAAGGGAATAATAATAGTGCCTACCTCATAAGAGTGTGCAAGGGTAAAACAAGTGAATTCATTGAAAGCAATGAGCCCAGTGCTTGATACATAGTAAATGGTTAACAAATGTTAGCCCTTATTAATCTCTCTGAACCTTCACTTCCTCATCTGTAAAATGGGGGCTGATAATAATATGTAAGTCACAGAGTGATTGTGAGGCTTACAAGAAACGGCAAAGGACAAGTAAGAGGAGACTTGCCACATGGCAAGCTACCACATCATGACCCTCCAAAAAGGGTCGCAGATAAGCAAGCCAGCTTTTTAAAAAGCCCATGGAGGGGCACCCAGGTGGCTCAGTCAGTTAAGCATCTGACTTTGGCTCAGGTCATGATCTCAGGGTCCTGGGATAGAACCCCACTGAGCAGGGAGTCTGCTTCTCCCTCTCCCTCTTCCTCTCCTTCCTCTACCCCTCCCCTCCCCTCGTGCATGAGCACATGCTCTCTCTCGCTCAAATAAAATCTTTAAAAAAGTTTTTTAAAAAGTTAAAAGCCCACAGAATTGCAAATCTGCCTGATAACAAGTGTGCTCAGTTGACAAAGGCACACCTTGAATATTGTTCCTCAAAATGCATTTATTAACTTAAGATCCTTTATTTCTTTGTGTAGAAGCTTGGAGTGTGGGTGGAGAATGTTCTCCAGGAAACTCAAAGCTAAATTCTTAGAAGAGAATACCTGCTGAAGATCAGTCCAAAATAAAGGAGCACATCTCTGATACAATATTAAAAAGTTTTATTTGAGGAAATTTCAAACCCATGTGAAAGTAAACAAATAATATAACAAACCCCCAAGTATCCATCACACAACTTTAATAGCTACCAGCCCATGGAAAGCTTGTTTCTTTTCTTTTTTTTATTTATTCATTTGAAAGAGAGAGCGTGTGAGCGCAAGCAGACAGAGGGGCAGAGGGAGAGGGAGAAACAGACTCACTGCTGAGCAGGGAGCCTGATGCCGGGCTCGATCCTAGGACCCTGAGATCATGACCTGAGCCGAAGGCAGATGCTTAATCCACTGAGCCATCCAGGTGCCCCAGGAAAGCTTGTTTCAGCTATATTCCCTCCTACCCAGTAGGGTTTTGAAACAATCCCCAGATATCATATCATTTCATCTGAAAAGATTACAGTGTTTATCTCTAAAAGATAAGATTTTTTAAATTTATTTTTTTTTAAAGATTTATTTGAGAGAGAGAGAGAGCGCTTGCGCACAGGCGCGTGAGTGGGGGGAGGGGCAGAGGGAGAGAGAGAATCTCAAGCAGGTGCCTTGCTGAGCACAAAGCTGGATTCAGGGCTCGATCTCATGACCCTGAGATCATGACCTGAGCTGAAATCAAGAGCCAACGCTTAACTGACTGAGCTACCCAGGCGCCCCAAGATAAGATTATTTTTAAAAACAAAACCACAGGGTGCCTGGGTGGCTCAGTTGGTTAAGCGGCTGCCTTCAGCTCAGGTCATGATCCTGGAGTCCCTGGATCGAGTCCCGCATCGGGCTCCCTGCTCGGCAGGGAGTCTGCTTCGTCCTCTGACCCTATCCCCTCTCATGTGTTCTCTCTCTCTCAAATAAATAAATAAAATCTTTAAAAAAAAAAATAAAAAAAATAAAAACAAAACCACAATACCATTGTCACAGCTAATGATTTTAGACAATCATTCCTTAATATCATCAAATAATTAATGTTCAAATTTCTAATTGTCTCCATACATGTTTTTTTTTTTTTTTTTTAAGATTTTATTTATTTGACAGAGTGAGACAGCACAAGCAAGGGGAACAGTAGAGGGAGAGGGAGAAGCAGGCTCCCCGCGGAGTAGGGAGCCCGATGCGGGGCTCGATCCCAGGACCCCGGGATCGTGACCTGAGCCGAAGGCAGATGCTTAACCATCTGAGCTACCCAGGCGCCCCTCCATACATGTTTTTTTTAAACTGCTTGTTTGAATCAAGATCTACACAGTACAGTTAGCTGATAAAACTTTTAAATATCTTTTAATCTTTTTTTTTCTTTTTTCCCTCTGCAATTTATTTGCTGAAGAAACTAGGTCTTTTATCCTACATTTTTTTCACAGTCTGGACTTTGCTGATTGCCTCCCCATGGTATAGTTTAATATGATGCTCTGGTCTCTGTATTTCCTATAAATTGGTAGATAAACCGAGAGGCTCGAAGGGATTTGAATTTAATTTTTTTGGCAAGAATACTTCATAGGTGGTATAGTCTTCTTTCCTCGGGAGGCACATAGTGTCCCGTTGTCTCTGAAATGCCACTTTAAGACATCAGAAATATGATTGTCTTTACTAGAAGTGTAAGAATATAAAAAGAACCCATCCATCCCCAGATGAATGGATAAACTAAATATGGCATTTACATACAATGGGATATTATTACTCAGCCATCCATGATTAAACCTTGAGGACATTAAGCTAAGTGAAAGAAGTCAGGCACAGAAGGACAAATATTGTATGATTCCACTTACATGAAGTATATAGACCATGCAAATTCATAGGTTACCAGGGGCTGAGGGAGGGAGGAAATGGGGAGTCATTATTTAATGGATACAGTGTTTCCATTGGGGATGATGAGAAAGTTCTGGAAGTGGAGAGTGGTGATATGTGTACAATATCGTGAATGAACTTACTGCCACTGAGTTGTACACTTAAAAATGGTTAAAATGATAAAGACCATCTCATGCATATTTTACCACAATAAACACTCCCAAACAATGGATCACTCTCAAATGTCCACGGCAGACATCACTCTAGAGCTGGTGTGATGCTTTCACCATCTCTTGCAAATATCCCAAATGGCTCGTGTCCAGAGCCCCATGTACAACCTTCCTCACCAGCTTCTTCCTTTAGCAGATGACCCTCACCCTCAGTCAGTGAAGACAGCAGTCGGCTCCTCCTTCCTCCTCCTCCTCCCTTCGCCCCCCCCCCCCCCGACTTAGGCACCAAGTCCCACTGGCTCTGCTCCACAAATATCTCCCCAGTATGCAGCACACATTCATCCACGCTGCCCATCGCCTCAGTTCAGGCCTCGTCAGCTGTGGGCTGGACAATTGCAACAGCCACCTCGCGGTCACCTGCCTCCACCTCATTCCAACCCGTCCTCCAGACGGCAGCCAGAGGGATCCTTCTCAAACGCAAATGCGATCACATGGCGCCCTGGCTTGGAATTCTTCAAAGGCTCCCTAGCACAGGGGTCAGCAAACTTTTTCTGGAAAGGGCCTGATAGCAAATATTTTAGGCTTTACGAGCATCTCAGCTACGCAACTCCGCGACCGTAGCACAAAAACAGCCACAGATGATGCACAAAAACAGCCACAGACGATACACAAACAAAGAGGCATGACTGTGTTCCGATAAAAATTTATTTACCAAAACAGGTGGTGGGCCAGATGGGGCCCGAGGGCTATAGTTTGCCCAGCCCTGCCCTACAGAACAGAACCCACGCTTCTGAGCGTAACCCGAAAGGCAACTGGCCCCCCTCTCTTCTCGGGACCTAGACATCAACAGTCTGAGGCCCAAGGAGGGCAGCTTCCACTGCGGCAAGCGGGACTCTAGTTAGACCTTGGGAAGAACTTAGCTGTTGAAGGATTGTTAAAATTGGCCCAAGTTGTGGAAGGAGGTAGAGGAATGTCCATCTGTCCACTTCCGACATGCCCTGTCTGGATCCACTCCTAATTCTGCCATGAAGACATCAAAACTACATTAAATCAGTATATACGAGGGAGCCCCTATTCCAAGCACACCATCGCTCTCCTGTCTGTCACTGCGGTGCAAAGACCGGTTGGAGAAACTCGCAAAATGGCAGGACGATGGGTCTAAATAACAGCCCTAGACGGCAGTGAAGGTGAAGTCACAAAACAGTGCATGACTCAGTAGCGGATGGACTCCTCACGGAGGCTCAGAGGAGGAAAAGACCAGAGGCGGGGTCAAGCAAAGCTTCACAGAAAGAGGGTAGGGTTTGAGTCCATGATCGTAGAATTTATTATAATAACGGCCTCCACCGCCTGCTGAGGAAGAGTGGGTGCCCACCACTTTATTTACACTGTCTTGTTGCATCCTCACAACCACCTCATAAAGTGGCATTATGAGTCCCTTTCTATACAGTAGGAAATTGAGCCTGGAAACACCGAGGTCACGCGGCCCGCGAGTGGCAGAGCAGGGCTAGCTAGTTTGGCTCTGGAGCCTGCCAGGGCACAGCTCCCCAGGAGGGGCACGAGCCAAGGGTAGGAGGGATCTGGTGAAGGTCTGGGGCACAGGTCCTGGTGTGGCTGGACTGGGAAAGAGCGAATGACCAGGTTGGAAAGGGAGGTCTGGGCTGGCTCATGGATGATGCTGGATGCTGGGCTGAGGAGCTTCAAGTGGTAATCACGTCCGGGTGGGAATGGAGGTGGGGGCAGTGTGGGCAGGAAGGTGCCTGGCACGTTCAGCAGTAGCGGTCCGGAGGGAGTGAACATTCAGGTCTGTGCCAGAGGGATGCCCTGGGGACAGGTATAGGAGAGACAAGGAAAGAAGATTCCTGTGGGAACACAGGTAACCGCATCCATCGGAGCAGATGAAGGAGAAGTTGCCAACTGATTCAGTTCTTTTTTTTTTTTTTTTTAAGATTTTATTTATTTATTTGACAGAGAGAGAGACAGCGAGAGAGGGAACACAAGCAGGGGGAGTGGGAGAGGGAGAAGCAGGCTTCCTGCAGAGCAGGGAGCCCGATGCGGGGCTCGATCCCAGGACCCTGGGACCATGACCTGAGCCGAAGGCAGACGCTTAACGACTGAGCCACCCAGGCGCCCCCCACCTGATTCAGTTCTGAGTGGACCAGGCAGCAAGGCCGAAGCAATACCTAGACAGCTAAGGTCAATACGATGGCTAATGTTTACTGGACCAGCTACTGTTGGTAAGCACTTTACGTGGATAAACTCACCTCATCCTCACAACGTTCTCAGGAGGGAAGATCTATCATTATTCCCATTTTTCAGGTAAAGGAACTGAGGCACGGCGAGGTTAAGCAACTCATCCAAAGTTACACAGCTGGTAAATGGCAGAACTGGGATTTGAACTCAGGCAGTCTGCTTCCAGAAGCCTCGCTCTTGATCACTTCATTATACACTGTCTGCTGAGGTAATGCTTTGGGGAGGAAGCAGGGTTCCCCACCCCCTCCACATTGCCTGCCCTCAAGGATCAAGCAGGAGAGTGATGTCAATGGCAGGACTGTTTGCCAGGTGGCACTGACCGGTAGGATCTCCTGTCTCTGCTGCTACCTTCAGCCAGCTATCTCTCACCAGGGCCTGCACTGTCCAGGCACTGCCCAGCTGGAGGGAGCCTGGAGCCCAGGCCTGTCCCCATCAGAGTGGAGCAGGGGAGGATGGGCAGGCCCCCCCCAGAAGTGGCAGCAACTACTGTAGGCCACAAAGAGGGGAAAGAGCCCAAGTGGTGCAGCTCCACCAGGTTCAGGAGGGAGTAGCCCACCCCCAACTTGAACTTGAAGTCCAGGTACATCATCTCCTCCTTGCCCTGGACAGCAGTCAGTACTAGTGGGCCAGGGGTAGGAGTGTCAGTGAAATAAATATGGAACATCAAAACCAAACGACCCACCAGGAGGGCCAGCCCCATAAAGGTCTGCAGCACAATGTCACACTGTAGAGGGACATAACCCTGTCTGACCTCAGGCATGGGTTTGGGCTGCAGCCGCAAGGCATTTGGGGAGCTTCCTCTCTCCCACTGGGAGCTGTCCCTCTAGGAAGTGAGCACACCCCAGGAGCCCCAGCCTGGGTCCCTGTGGACACAATAATCACCTGCCTTAAGGAAGGAATTGAGGTGGGGGTAGGAGTAGGCAAGGAAGGGGGTGAAAATATAAAGCCCCAGAAGCCGGATATTTGCATGACTATTTCTGGATCACAGCAGAGAGTTCCAGTTCCATCTGTGCCTGATGCCCAGGCGTGCCACTCTCTGCCTGACAAGGACAAGAAGAACGAGCTGGCAGAGAAAAGGACAGTAAGGAGAAGAGGATGGAAGCAGCGACTCTCAGAAGGAGCCTCCATGCAACCCCACGTTAACCAAGTCTGCACGCTTATGTTGCAATTCGGCTTCTGCTGAAACGTTCCTAACTAAATGGGCTTTTGAACCTTCCAACTGTCCTGGGCATTTTTTTCAGACCTACATAGTGCCAGGCACATTTCCCCCACGATGCCGCAGCCGACTATTCTATTCTTGACTTAGATTGTTTTTCCTCCAGGTTCCAGGGTAACATCCAACTTGTGGTCACCATGCCAGGATTTGGAAGAGAGGTCTTACAGCCCCTGGCCTTGCCCAGTGGACGGATGCTCCTGAAAGGCATCACGTTGTAAAAGTCTCACCTTACTTTACGTTTCTGTTGCTTCTGATCTTGGGAATTACTGCAAACGTTTCCAAGGCACAGTCTGGGGGTGGGGGCATTTACACCCACTATGTCCACCAGCACCCTCTTTCCGCCTCCCAAATACATATACAATCTAAATAGAGTAGTGGCGTGCACACGGTGCAAACCTAGGGTCAAGACAGGACTCCAGCCTTTACCACTGACTTGGTTACCTTCCCTAATCTCCTCCTAAACAGATGCCTGGAGCTGCCACTGGAACGGTGCCCACCCCTCCCCCCCCACCCAGCCCCCCACCCCTGCCCTTAACTCTCAAAAAACCAGGCTTTCTTGATTCTTATCTCTCTGGCTGGTCAATGTGCCTTTCCTCAACTCTTTCCTCAACTCTCCTGTTAGAATGGCCACAAGCATCTCCAGGATGTGGCATTGTGGCCACAGCACGGGCTTGGATTTAGACCCCCAGAGCTGTGTGAGCTTGGGCATGTTGCTCAACCTCTCTCTGCTTCCGTTTCTTCATCTGCGTAATGGAGATAATGGTATTTACCTCAGAGAGTTGTATGGGTTATCTGAGTTAATACATGCAAAGGACTAAGAAAAGTGTTTGGCACATACTAAGTGTTTCACAAATATTAGGTGTTTTTTTTTTTTTTAAGATTTTATTTTCGAGAAATCTCTATACCCAACGTGGGGCTCGAGCTCACAACCCTAAGATCAAGAGTCGCATGGTACTGACTGAGTCAGCGGGGCACCCTGGATATTAGGTATGTTAATCTTTCCCCCAAACCTACTCTTCTTCCTGTCTTGGTGAATAGCACCACGACCCAAGTCAGTATCCTGATCGTTACCCATAATTCCTCCCTTTGCTTCTTATCCACTTCTAACTGCTGACTGTGTCCCCTAAATGCTGCCTCTTTAATATCTCCCACGTGCATTGCCTTCTCATCAGTCTCTGGTATAGCCTTAGTCCAGACTTTATCTTTTCTCCCCAGGATCACTATAGTCCTAGTAAGTCTCTCGGCCTCCAGTCTTGTGCCTCTGGTCTACCTGCTCAATGGCTACATTTCTTTTCTTTTTTTTTCTTTTTTTTTTTTTTTTATTTTTATTTTTTTTTTTTTTTATAGTTTGTTTTTATTTATTTGACAGAGAGAGACACACCGAGAGAGGGAACACAAGCAGGGGGAGTGGGAGAGGGAGAAGCAGGCTTCCGGCTGAGCAGGGAGCCCGATCCCAGGATCGCCCCTCGATGGCTACATTTCTAAATGGTCATTTCATTTCCCTGCTTAAAACCCTGCAATGGCCACCCACTGCCCTCAAGGTAAAGCCCAATTCTCCAGGATGGCATTGCGACCCTCCCCGATATGGCCTTTGCCTACACCTCCAACCCTGTCTGGGCCCTTCCTCCCCTCCAGCCCTCAGAATTCCTGGAAGTCCAACACATCCAGGCAGCTTCACGCTTCTGAGCAGTTAACACTGTTCCTTCTGCCTCTCCAGCCCCACTGTCCTTCCAGCTAATTATCTTCCCACATTCAGCTCAAGCAGTACCTTCACTAAGAAATTTACCTGACTTCATCCCAGAAAGGACCACCCTCTGGGCTCCTGCTTAACGCACAGTCTGCCGTACAGAATGTACACCGTCTAATGTCTTACTTAGCGGGGCGCCTGGGTGCCTCAGTCGGTTCAGCGGCCGGCTCTTGATTTCGGCTCAGGTCATGGTCTTGGGATCCTGGAATCGAGCCCCATGTCAGGCTCTGTGCTCAGCAGGGAACCTGCTTGAGATTCTCCCTCTCCCTCTGCCCCTCCCCCCACTAGCACGTTCGCGCGTGCACGCTCTCTAATAAATAAATAAGTCTTAAAGAAAAAAACAAAACCCTGGGGCACCTGGGTGCCTCAGTCGGTTAAGCGTCTGCCTTCGGCTCAGGTCATGTTCCCAAGGTCCTGGAATCGAGCCCCACGTCTGGCTCCTGGCTCAGCGGGGAGCCTGCTTCTCCCTCTGCCCCCTCACCCAGCTCGTGCTCTCTCTCTCTCACTCATTCTCTCTGTCTCTCTCTCAAATAAATAAATAAAATCTTAAAAAAAAAAAAGCCCTTATTTAGTACCTGTCACCTCATAGGTGCTCAGTATAAACAGAAAAAGGTATCAGAAACCGCCAGTGAGGCTCTTCAGACGTCCCCCGGCAAGGGGTGCCAGTATGCAGCGGGCAATGTCTGCCTCCTCACACAAGGAGGAGGCGCCTGGGAGATGGAAGCCTCTGGAAATGTTCTTCTCCTCTTGATAGACAATCAGGAGTTGGTAGCAAGAGGAAACCACCCTCAAATCCAAGAAACCAGAACTGAGCTCCATCCCTTTTGATTTGAACCCTGGCAGGAGAAGGGGTGGAAGCAAAAGAAATCGATGAGGCATGGAAATAATTAGGGGGAAATGCCAGGTAGTCCAAGAAGAGAGTGGGGACTGAGAAACTTATTTTCTCTCTCTCTCTTGAAAGCTAGAGGGGAGAAAAGTTCTCAAATAACAATATGAGTGAATGAGGGTAGATGTTGCTGGTTGTCAGGGCTTTAAGGCAATGGATGAGAACATAGTTTCCCAGGAGAGCTTTGAAAAAGGGGCAGAGATATCTCTGTGCAGGCCAGAGATTTTCAACCTCGGCATTGACTTTTTAAAAAAAATATTTTACTTATTTGGACACCTGGGTGGCTCAGTCGGTTGAGCGTCTGCCTTCGGCTCAGGTCATGATCCCGGGACCCTGGGATCAAGTCCCGTGTCGGGCTCCCTGCTCAGTGGGGAGTCTGCTTCTCCCTCTACCTTTCCCTCGCTTGTGCTCTCTCTCTCTCTCAAATCAACAAATAAAGTCTTTAAAATATATATTTTACTTATTTATTTGAGAGAGAGAGCGCACGCGCACAAGCAGGGAGAGTGTCAGAGGAGAGGGAGAAGCAGACTCCCCGCTGAGCAGGGAGCCCGATGCGGGGCTCGACCCCAGGACCCCGGGATCATGACCTGAGCCGAAGGCAGACGCTTAACTGACTGAGCCACCCAAGCCCCCCCTGGACTTTTCCTTTTGTCTCAGGCTCCCATGTGGCTGGGCACAATACTGTTACCCTGTTTTTATAGAAAACGTTATTACTTTGTTCAACATAGATTTTTTTTTACATTAGTTTTAATTTTTGAAATATTGTGGTAAAATATTCTTTATCAAGATGATCGAGTGTTTCGGCATCCCTTAAATTTTGTGCACTCACATGACTCTCTCTTCCTGTCCCTGCTCACTGGGTCCCCAACAGGACAGCCCATGAGGCACATTATGAAGGCACAGGTCACAAACAGAAGCCCATAGGCCGAATTCTGCACATAAATGTGTTTTGTTTGGCTCGCACTGTGTTTTGAAAAATGTCTTGATTTGTTGCCAATTTTTTTAAGTTGAGAGAATCCCATAAAAATCCACATTTCTGGCTTCTTTTGAAAAATTGGGCGATCTGACAACACTTCATACCATGCACAACAGCTGTCGGGACCTGGTGAGGGGCTTCCCATTTAGGGTAGGGGTGCTGCCCCCACATAGGAGCTGGCTCATTCCAGCTCATAAGAGACCGCTATCAAATCTCCAGAGTGAGCTGTTGAGCACAGCCATTACAAAAAATCAAAATCTTTAAGCTTACAATTGAATAGATTTGTGACTCGCACGACAATCTGAGGAAATAGTCTTCCATATTTGAAAACTACAATGCAGTTCAGCAAAGAAATCAGCCAGTCACTGACTAAGGTCTGAAGTTCAGACAAGAATCTTCATTGTTCCACTTTCATCCTGTGCCTTAACTTAGAAATGTCAACCGGGGGCGCCTCGCTGGCTCAGTTGGTAGAGCATGCAACTCTTGAGGTCAGGGTTGTGAGTTCGAGCCCCACCTTGGGTGTAGAGATGACTTAAAAATTAAATCTTTTAAAAAACCCCCAAACCAGGGACACCTGGGTGGCACAGTCAGTTGAGCATCTGATTCTTGGTTTCCACTCAGATCACGATGATCTCAGGGTCATGGGCTCGAGCCCCCTATTGGGGCTTGAGATTCTCTGCCCCTCCTGCTCATTCTCTCTCTCAAATAAAATAAGTCTAAAAGAACAAACAAACTGTCATGTCAAAACTATACTTGGTTATCAGCTGTGACCTAAGGTTGGTTACTGATGAGTGGTCCTCAAAAATCAATGAAAGCATTTTGTAGAAATTAATTGGCTATATGGAATTTACAGTGAAGATTATTATACTTTTAATTAGTTGTAAATTATGTGCTACACATTCCTTCTATAAATAAAAAAAGTTTAATAAACTTATGTATATGTATACATCTTTCCAGAGAGCCAGTTTTCGAACAATTGTTGGCATTCATGCTGGCACTCCCGCTCCAAAGTTTCTGGACCAGGGGCGCCTCGTGGCTCAGTCGGTTAAGTGTCTGCCTTTGGCTCAGGTCATGATCTCAGGGTTCTGGGATCGTCCCCCATCGGGCTCCTTGCTCAGCGGGGAGTCTGCTTCTCCCTCTCTCTCTGCCCCTCCCCCCACTTGTGCTCGCTCTCTCTCTCTCTCTCTCAAACAAATAAATAAATAAATAAAATCTTTAAACAAGACAAAAAACCGGACTAAACTGGACTAAAAAGGCAACTAAAAACTTTCTCTTCTGCCTCTCCCCAAATTCCTGTGCCACATGGTCCCACATGGGCACCCAAGAGTGCCTCAACCAGCAGAAAATCTTCCAGGGAAGGAGGGGTAGCAACTACCTGCCCCATGCCGGGCTCCTCACATCCCTTCTTACTGGAGTCCTTCTCAACAGCTCATTGAAGGGGATGTGATTATCCCCATTTTGCAGATGAGAAAACTGAATGGCAGAACCAGGATGTCAGTCGAGGTCTGCTGCCCCCAAAGCTCATGCTCTTTGTGCTGTGCAGCCTCCCAAGGAGACACGAGCATGGTTTAGAGGTGGTAGGGAACAGGAGAAAACCTGTACATCTCTGATCCCAAAGGAAAAAATACCATTGAACTGCTCCCATAGAGAAGGCCTGCTCTGGAGCCTTATCCTCCTCCTTCCATTTGAAATCCCTCCTATCATGGCTCTGGCTTCTAAGACCCCCCAGAGCCAGGCCCACAACTCTTTAGCCTGAAGGGGAGTAGTTATCACTGAGACCTGGAGGCAAAAAGAAATCTGCCTCCCGCTCAGGGATGCTGCGGACCAGGAAACATGCAGAACAGGGCTGTTGATCCCCAGCCGTGGGGCCCCTGCAGGAGGAAAACTCAGAAAAAGCTGGGAGACACAATGGGCATCCCTCGTGTTCAGAATCCTGCCCACTCAGCTCAACAGAAGCTGCGAGAATACCCCCACCTTCCAGCACTCAGGACCTAGCGGTGGGCACCGCGCCTTCCAGATTCAGGAAATTTCCTCCCCAGGTGTGAATGCCCTGAGGGTCCTACCAAGTCCCCGTATAAAGGGGCGGCAGCTGAGGTCTGGCCTGGAAACCACCTGGCCCCCAGGATGCTTGGCTGACGTTGGCAGAAATGAATCAGGATCTGGGGCAGTTCCACTCCCAAAGCAGAAGTTCCTATAGTGCAACCCTTTTCCCCCAGCTTGGTGGAGGGGCCTGGGTAAGCATGGGGATGAAGTTTAGGAGCGCCTCACCAGGATAAAGGCCCCTTCTCCAGGAAGCCTTCCCAGTTTGTCTGGCGCTCCTGACCTCTCTCAGCATCTGAGCCTGCAATCAGGGGCCTCAGGCTCTCACTTCCCAAAGTGACTTTGGGCGACTCACTCCACCTCTCTGGTCCTCATTTGTGTGACAGAGTCAGCAAATGCTGGATGGCTTCCCGCTGTCAGACACACAGGAACTTTGCATTCCTCGCCTCATTTATATCTTCTCTCCAGCCTTGTAAGGTTGATACTAGGATCGCTACATTGTAGTAGCAGAAGCTGAGGAGCAGAGAGGTTAGGTAATTTAGCTGGAATTCAGACCCAGGTCTGGGTGACTCCAACTCTGCGGCTTCCCATCATAAACTGTAAAGGGCTTGGCACAGGACAGCAGGAACAGCTCTGTCCTCTACTGCAGGGTATAGGAAGTAGATGTGAGTTTTATATCTGCATTAAACTGCAGAGTTCAGTTTGATTCCAATCTGTTTTTAGGTTCCCACTTCCTCTGCACCAGAATTTTGTCAAGGCGTCCCGGGGCCAGGGTGCAAACGCTCAGCCCTCTATGTCATCTGGCCCTGACTGGTATCGCTGGGCCATCCACTGTCCGTCCAGACACTGGCCGCATGTGGGTAACTGCTGAAATGCCCTCTGTTTCTTCTCTGGTGGTTTTCTTTGCTACATCCATGCCAGGCCTGTGGGCCCGGGATGCCTGGGGGTGACATTTCCATCTGCCCCACCTCCCTGTCCCGCCATTCCCTCTCTGCTTTCCCAGGCTCTAGCCCCAGGACACCACAGGGTCCCTCTTGCTGGGACTTGGCCACCTAGATAGTCATCCCTTACCCTCTGTCTCTTCTCCCCTCAGCCTGGAGGAAGCTTCTCTAGTTTCTGGAGGGAGCCCCATGCCCCTCAAACTTACCCCACCCCGCTATCACTTATGATATTTTCCTCAAATTGCCAGTCTCTGCTCAGAGGCCTTTGTCCTGCCCTGAAGCCTAGGTTTCTGGAGAGTTAGGCCGGAAAGCAACTTTATTTCTGAGGCATCATCCCCTGAGGCAATGAGCACGGGACACTCAGCTCCTGAGAAAGAGACAGTGGTGGGGATGGAGGTGTTAAAATACCAGTAAAAAAAAAAAAATGAGTAAGAGCCCCCCAAATTTACATCGATAAACATGTACAAACTTATTACTATTCTTTTTCCCAATTCCTCTTTCCTTGAGGACAGAGACGTTACAGACTTGCAGGGCTTGGTCATAGTAACAGTAAACAAAAGACAGAAAACAAAAATGCAAAACAACAAACAACAACAACAACAATAATAATAGCTAATATATGCTGAGTGCTTATATATAGGTCAGGCACTATGATAAGTGCTACCCCGTATTTCACTTAATTGTCATAGAAATCCTATAAGGCAGTTCTTTCTTTTTTAAGATTTTATTTACTTATCTGAGAGAGAGAGAGAGAGAGAGCACGAGCAGGGGGAAGGGGTAGAAGGAGAAGCAGGCTTCCCGCTGAGCAGGGAGCCCGATGCGGGGCTCAATCCCAGGACCCTGGGATCATGACCTGAGCCGAAGGCAGACGCTTAACCGACTGAGCCACCCAGGCGCCCCCATGAGGCAGTTCTTATCATCCCCATTTATACACAAGGAAGCTGACCCTTGAGAGCCTTGCCCCCAAGCTCACACAACCTGTAGGTGTAAACCCTGGTCCTCACCCAGTTTTCTGACTCCGAAGCCTGTGCAGCAACCGCTGAGACACAGAGTCCAGATGCACAATAAAGACTCCCTCGGCGGCTGGCCAGGGTCACCCAGGCTGCACGTTCACCAGCACGGAAATACCGCACGTGGACAAGCCTGACTGGTGAGGATGTGATGGGACGTCGGTGTGAGCTGCTTCCATCATGCACAAGCTGGAAGCTGGCGAGGAAGGGGGTTACTCCCAAGGACCAAAGCCCAGACTGTAGGTCCCGGGCCCACTTGGCAAGGGCTCCTCAGGCCAGGCTCGGAAGCACGCCCCACGTCCCAGGCTGGAGCCACACCCTGCCTGTCTTCCCTCTTGTCTGGAGGACGCTGAGAAATCACAGCCCTGCCCGGGGTCCCCTCATCTACCCAGAAGTGAAGATAGGTACCAGGAAAGAGGTGTTAGGGGAAGCAGGTGCCGGCAGTCTGGCCCTGGGAGGCTGCAGGTCAGGTGCGACCCAGACTGAGCCTTCCAAGTCCGGCTGCTTCCTGGATACGGGCGCGCGCGTGCGCAGAGCCCGCTAACCGGCTCCTAATATGAGGTTGCTTTTTTTCTATAGTGATAGAACTTTTTATTTATAGCTGGGCAATTTCCACCCAGAATAAAGACCTCTTGGGGTGGCTGGGTGGCTCAGTTGGTTAAATGTCTGCTTTCGGCTCAGGTCATGATCCTAGGGTCCTGGGATCGAGCCCCGTGTAGGGCTCCCTGCTCGGCGGGGAGTCTGCTTCTCCCTCTCCCGCTCCCCCTGCTTGTGTTCCCTCTCTAGCTGTCTCTCTCTCTGCGTCAAATAAATCAATAAAATCTTTGAAAAAACAAAACAAAACACTGTTCTTTTGGTTATGTCACTCACAGCCGAATCCAGTCCTAACAGACACACATACGTACACAGACACGTTCCCAATATGCAGCGTAGACATAGCCCACAAGACACGGGAGGGTAGGTGGACACTGAAATCTCACAGGATCAGGAGTACCCACTCAGATTCACTCATTCAGCACACTAAGTTCATCGCCGTCTTTCCCCGAAGCTCTTACCTCCCTCCTTTCTTCCCCATCATAGTGCTTCCCATGGTCTATTATAGTTACCCATTTGCCTGTCCATCTCACCCTGGCTCTGTTTGTCTCTGGGGCCATGTCCATCTTGTTCATCATCCTTCACTTAGAACCATGCACAGGACCTCACTGAGCATGTGACCAGTTTGCATCTTCCAGCCTGCAGGTGATGCCTTAGACCGCTGGGGACTGGAGATTGAATGAAGAGTAGTAAGACTGGTTAGGAGTCTGTCAGGTGCCTGGACGTGATGAATACCTGGACCGAGGTGCCAGGAGTGGGGACAGGGCTGGAGTGGAGAGAGAGCGGGAGATGGGATTGGCGGGCTTCGGTGATGACAAGTGAGAGAGAGGCAGGGGTCACGATTGGCACCCAGATTTCTAATCTGAGTGGAATAATAAACAGTGGGCCCCCCAAATAAATAAATAAGCAAGTAAATAGATAGTGGCACTGTTTGCTGAAAGAGAAAACACAAGAGGAAAGTAGACAACAGGGAAGAAGGTAATGAGCTCAGTCTTGGCGCTTTGTGTTCCCAAGCCTGGGAGACATCCAGGTGGAATCATGTAGGAGGTAGCTGGACACACAGAGCTGGACAGACTGAAAGACGCATAAAGACACAAGCGCCCGTTCAGAAACATTCCCACCTGTGTACTTTCATCATTTGTTTAAAAGTGCTGGAAGAAGCAGGGCCCAAGGCAGGGCCCTGGGATGGAGGTTGGTGGGCCACCTCCCCATTTCCACTACAACCTGATAGGTCATCTTGAGCAAGAGACTCCGCCTTTCCGGCTCATAATTTTCGGCTTTGTTGTAAACATGAGAGGAGTGCCTCGGACCTGTTTCCTTCCAGCTCTCCCATGCCATGATCCTTCGTTAAATATTTGAAATATTTGAACGTCTACCCTGTGCAGGTGACCAGGCTAGACACTGACCCCAGTCCTGCTTCTCCCAAAAACTGAATCAACAACTAGAAATAGAAGGTCAGGGGTGCCTGGCTGGCTCAGACAGTAGAGCAGGTGACCCTTAATCTCGGAGTTGTGAGTTCGAGCCCCATGTTGGGTGCAGAGATTACTTAAATAAATAAATGAAGAAGAAGAAGAAGGAGGAGGAGGGGGAGGTCAACTGCAAGAGGAGCCTGGTGGGTGAAGCTTCTTGTAAGCACCCCCACCCCTGACTCCTGCCTGTTCTTCCTTTTTCCTCATTCCTTGAACCAACATCTCTGTCCACCCAATAGGCCAGCAGGCCCACCTTTGGCTTCCAGCCATTCCTCGCCTGACCCTCTTCTCTCCTCCCCACGGCCATTTTCTTAAAGACCTCCTGGGAATAAAAGTGATCTGAATTCCTTACATTTGCATCACACATTACATTTCTATTTCTCCAGTATAAATGACGTGTGTTGCCCAGGAACCATGTGGTAGGCAGTGGGCCAGGCTCCGAAGCCCTGGGATGAAGAAGCCATGAGCCCTGCCCTCCTCCCAGAAAGCCAGGAAGAGAACTAGCAATGCAGCCTGATAGGATACAATCACACAGGGGCTATAGGAACCTCACGGGAATCCCACGGGAGCTGTAGAAGTGGTGCGTGTGTGTGTGTGTGTGTGTGTGTGTGTGACTGTGTGTGTCTGTGTGTTCAGGAGGATACTCAACGCTGTGAAGTTTCCCTGAACCTTCAGACTGGAAAGGGTCTCCCAGACTAGTTAGCTCTACCCCCTCATTATATTTGTGTAGAAACCGAGGCCCAGGGAAGTTAAGTGACTTGCCCAACGACACACAGCTGGTGAGAGTAGCCAAGCCTCGCCTGCAATCATATCCCAAACTTCTTCCGGTTCTCATCCATCATGCTTTTGCCACCTCACCACACTCCCTCCTGATTATTCAATAATCATATTTTAAGTTTCACGAGTGCCAAGATACTGCCAGGGACCATGCTAAGCTCTCCACGAGGATTGTCTCATTTCTGACTCACAGCAGTTCTAAGAGTGAAGTGTGCTTTTATGATCTCCTATCATGATAACATTGAGTCTTGGGTTAATTGACTCGCTCAAGGTCACCCAGATAACATGTGAAAAAGTCAATATTTGAACACAGGTAGTCTGAATAGAGAACCATGTGCATGGAAAAAAAAGAAAAAAGAAAAAGGAAAAAGAAAGAAAGAAATCACCAGGCAACCTTGTTTAACATACAATTCCAAGACCCTACCCCCAGAAAGTCTGATTCAGTAGGTGTAGGGTAAACAAGCTGGAGCCTAGGTGATTAAGATTTGGTGGTCCTTGGGCCACACCCTGAAAAACCCAATTCTCTCTCTCTTTTTTTTTTTTAAAGATTTTATTTATTTGACAGAGAGAGACACAGCAAAAGAGGGAACACAAGCAGGGGGAGTGGGAGAGGGAAAAGCAGGCTTCCCGCAGAGCGGGGAGCCCGATGAGGGGCTCGATCCCAGCACCGCGGGATCATGACCTGAGCCGAACGCAGACGCTTAACGATTGAGCCACCCAGGCGCCCCAAACCCAATTCTCTTGTATCTTTTTTCTAAATTCAGAGTTTTCTGGCAGAGAGCCCCTCCCTCCCCTGGGACCCTAGGAACTGTCCCCCTCCGCAGGAACTGACTTTGGGAGATGAGGAGTGAGGGTGCTCTAGGGACAGGCGTGTGCCCCCTGGTGGTCAGAGATGAGAAGCCCGGAGCTGCAGCCCAGAGGCCGCTGGTCAACAGCACAGCGGTGAATTTTGCCACAATTCCGAGCAGCCAATGTTCCCGAGGAGCCGCTGTGTGCCAGCACTGAGCCGGCGGAACACAGGGTGCACCCGAAAGAAACAAGACTTTTAGGAGCAGAAGTCTTCAAGGTGACCGGTACGAAGGCATTCATTCATTGCAAGCTACAGTTGGGCAAATTTCATCTGGTGCGAGTAGTGATATTTGACGATACGTGGCTCTGTCGCTTAGGTCTTTAGGAAGGCTGCAGAAGAGTTTTTTGAAAAAGGCTGAGCCCACGCTCTGGAATGAGAATACAGGCACGTATTTGCAGGGCAGACGAAGACCCCCCGGCTTTGTGCTCAGGCTGCTGCAGGCTCTCTTGTTCTGTCTTCTCTCTTCAGGCTCCGGGATCCTGGGACGGTTCCTGCGTCTTTCTGGGGAGCAGGTGCGTCCCCTCAAACCTGAAACAATAGTGATCGCTCCCGCCTAGGGTTGTAACGAGGATGAAATGGGCTCTTAGAACAGTGCCTGGCACATGGTACAAGCTCACGAAATTGTAGTGGTTTTGATATACTTAGTAGTTAGAGATCATGAAGTATAAAAGATACAAACCAGGAGTTCTGATATCAGTCTTGATTTATTCTCCTTGAAAGGGAACAGTGATAATTCTCAATCCTGCCTAGTCGAGGAACAAAAGCTACTGTCATTCTGAATTCTCTGTTACGTGTCCACAGACCTTAAGGCTGCTCCAGACTGCTGGCGGAACGTAAATTAGGCTGGCAACTTGGGGAAAATGTTTGATAGTGACTGCCAGGCTGAGCATAGTACGACCCAGCACTTCCACCCCTGAGTGTATTCCCCAAAGAAATGTGCATATACCTTAACCAAAGCTCCTAAGTAAGAGTGGCCATAGCAATACTATTTATAATAGCCCCCAAGTGGAAACTACACAAATATCTATTAATACTAGAATGAATTTTTTAAAAAGTGGTATTTCATAGAAAAGAACACCATACAGCAATGAGAACTACAATTACATGAAATGACATAGGAGAATCTCACAAACATAATGATGAGAGAAAGAAGTCAGACACTGAGTGGTTAAGGGGCGCCTGGGTGGCTTAGTTGGTTACACGTCTGACTTGGCTCAGGTCATGATCTCAGGGTCCTGGGATCGAGCCCCGCATCTCCCTCTGCCCCTCCCCCTGCTTGTGCACGCTCTCTCTCAAATAAATAAACAAAATATTAAAAAAAAAAAAAAAGAAGCCAGACGCTGAGGAATACATACCGTATGATTCTGTGTATATAGAGTACAAAATGGTCAAAATGAATCTAACGCTGTTAAAAATTGGAATAGTGGGGGTGCCTGGGTGGCTCAGTCATTAAGCGTCTGCCTTCGGCTCAGGTCATGATCCCAGGGTCCTGGGATCGAGTCCCACATCAGGCTCCCTGCTCAGCGGGAAGCCTGCTTCTCCCTCTCCCACTCCCCCTGCTTGTGTTCCTGCTCTCGCTGTCTTTCTCTCTGTCAAATAAATAAATAAAATCTTTAAAAAAAAAAATTGGAATAGTGGTTACGTTTCAGAGGACAGTAGTGTCGTGCCCAGAGGGAGTATGAAGAGGCTTTGGAGGGGACTGCCAGTAGGTTCTTTATCTTGATCTGTGTGGCGATTATACAAGTGTGCACACTTTATAAAAACCATCAGTTTACTCTATGCACTTTTCTATATAAGTATGTTAAATTTCAATAAAAAGTTTACCTAAAAAATTCTTGATGGTCTCTCATGACCAGTCACAGAATACACTCAGGTCTCACTTATCACAAGCTGAAGCCCAGCATTCTGTAGGGTATCAGAATCAGGAATAGAATGTCCCTCTGGGGATGGGAGATGTGGCCTCAGGTCCATGAGATGGAACCAGTTTTCCCACTCAGAGGCAAGAACAAAAGGGCTGTCTTATAGATAAAATGATTTCTAGGAACACTGCACCAGTGGGCCATGGAACACAGCAAGAGAGTTCATCGTGGGTGGAAAAATCAGAACGCTAACACTGCCCATCACAGAACTAGCACCTGAGCACCTGCTACATGCTTGCTGTTTGAGAAGCCCAGTCCAAGAAATTAGCAAAAATTGGTCTGGAAGTAGTGAAACTCAGAGCACTAGCATAAAGAAACACAAAATAACCTCAACGGGAATTCCTCCAAAGCCTAAAGATTGAACAAGACCCTGCGCCATGAAGAAACAAGTAAATAAAGAAGTAAATGTCATGATAGAGAGATGGCAGATGCAATGAATGAGAAAATTTGTAAACCAGGATTTACAGGTAAAAAGACAATCTGAAAAAACTGTTTCAGTTCATGAAACATGAAAGAAAGCTAATTTAAAATAACTATGTTTAGGGGTGCATGGGTGCCTCAGTCAGTTAAGCGTCTGCCTTTGGTCAGGTCATGATCCCAGGGTCCTGGGATCGAGCCCCACATCGGGCTCCCTGCTCAGAGGAGAGCCTGCTTCTCCCTCTGCCTGCCACTGCCCCAGCTTGTTCTCTCTCTCTCTCTGTCAAATAAATAAATAAAATATTTTTTAAAAAAGAATTTAATAGATTAAACAGCTAACTAGATCCTGCTAGAGAGTGAATTAATAAATTGGAAGACAAATGTGAGGAAATCATTCAGGATGTGGTATGAAGAGATATGGAGATAAAGAATCAGAGAATAAAAGACATGGGGTATAGAATGAGAAGCTCTAAATAGGAGTTCAGAGGGGAAAAAATTGACAATAGTGGAAGAAAGAGGCAGTGCACAAACTGGTAATGGTAGAGAAGTTTCACGAACTGAAGAAAAGCATGAGTTCACACCAACTGAAGAAGTACAAATCCTGAGTAGATGTTTTAAGTCCATATCTAATATAGCCTGTGGAATTGCTGAGTGCCAAAGATAAATAGAAAATCTTAAAAGCTACAAAAGGGAACAGACTACCTACTTAGGAACAATATTCAGAAGGATGGTGGATTTCTCATCGTTGCTGCTGTTTCCAGAAGAAAATGACATAAAATTATCAAGATACTGAAGGAAATAATTGTCAACCAAGAATTTTATTCCCAGCTATCCTTACATTCAAAAGTAAGGGTAATGGGGCGCCTGCCTGGCTTGTCGGTGGGTGGAGTGACTCTTGATCTTGGGGTTGTGAGTTCAAACCCCACATTGGGTACAGCAATTACTTAAAAGTAAAATCTAAAAAAATCTAAAAAAAATCTAAAAAATCTAAAAAAAAAAAGGTAAGGCTAAAATAAGTTGTTTTTAGACATACAGAGATTTTTAAAATTTATTACTTATAGATAAGTATTGAAAGTGCTGAAAGAACTATTAAAGGATTACTTTAGTAACAAGGAAGAAAAATCCAGAAGGAAGGAGTAAAATGCAAGAAGGAATGGTAGTAGATAAATCGGTAAATCTAAACATGTATTGATTACTAAGAAAGCAAAATAAAATGAGGAACTGAACAGTAACATAGAAGATGGGAATTGGAAGTTTAGAATGAAGATCTTTATCTTATTCAGAAGGATAGAGAAGCTGGACACTTTTAGGATGAAAGTTTAATTATTAAAACATCAGAAATAGAATGCATACCTTTCAAACCAGTGGAGAAAGAAAAAGAATTTAAAGAACTCAGTCAGAAGGTAGGAGTGGCGGGGAGAGGCACAGAAAATCATGATAACTACAAGACACAAAGTAAGATGGCAAACTGTTGTACTTTCGTACTATGGATATTATACAGTCCATAGAATGAGTGAACGTGATCTGCATGTATCAACACGGATGGATTTCAAAAATACAATGTTGAAAGAAGAGAGTGATTTACAGAATTTATGTCATGTACATTTACACGTATACAAGTTACATGTACATTTTTAATGTATTTTTTTACAAAACACACACAAGAACTATACATATGTTTTATAAGCATGTAGTAAAAATATACAAACATAGATGGAAGGCATACATACCAACTTCAGGATAGCAGTTGCCTCTGAGGAGGGGAAGGGAGAATAAGACTAGGGAGAAGAACAAAGAAATCTTCCATTTTGTCTGTAAGATTTATTTCAAAAAGAAAAAAGATCTGAAGTAAATATGACAAACTGTTAACTCTTGTTAATTATGTCTGGTAAGTCATGAGGTTTGGCTATTGGAGGCTACTGGAAAAGTTCTTCCTTGCTTTTTAGAAAGTCACAGGAAGCTACTCTCTCTCTCTCTCTCCTGATGGATGTGAACAATGAAGCACACAGTCCCAATTGCTACTGGAAAATATCCAACAATCATGAAAGCAACCAGGCTTAGAATGAAGCCAACACGAAAATCAGTAGAACAGAGATGGAAAAAACCCAGGTCATTGAAAAATCACTGGATCAACCAAGCCTGAAGATTACCTTACTGCATTATTGTCTGTTAAGTAAACTAAATTAATTTTCTTATTGTCCCGGCATAAGTTTGCATTATTAGGGTTTTCTATTACTTGCAAATGAACTTATTAGTAACTGATATAGTGGGGATGCAGAAGCAGGGATTTATAGAACTACTGGGGAGGTAGAATTAACAAGATTCAGCCAAAGGCTGGATATGAAGGTGAGAAAGAGAGCGAAGTCAAGATTGATTCCCCAATTTTTGACTTGGGTAAATGTGGATGGTGGTGCCATCTCCGAGATAAGGAAAATCAGAGGAAAATCAGGTTGAAGGTGGGGGTGACAGTAGAGATAATCTGAACAGCTTGGCTATATTGGTTTGAGGACTTGATTGGAAACCATCTCACCGGCGATGTCCAGGAGGTAGCCAAATACTCAAAACTGGAGTTAAATAATGAAGAGTGTCTCCCCAAAATGCATGTCCACCTGGAATCTCAGAATATTACCTTATTTGGAAATAGGGTCATTGCAGATGAAATTACATAAATTAAGATGAGATCATATTGGATTAGAATGGACCCTAAATCCTGTGATTAGTGTCCTTCTCAAAAGGCCATGTGACGACACAGAGAGACACATGGAGGAGAACACCATGTGAAGACAGAGGCAGGGCCTGGGGTGATGTATCTACACGCCAAGGAATGCTAAGAACTGCTGGCAACTACCAGAAGCAATGAGAGAGGCATGGGACCATTTCTGCTTCAGAGGCTCCAGAAGGAACCAACCCTACTGACACTGTGATTTAAGACTTCTAGCCCACAGAACTCAGAGAAAATAAGTTTCTGTTGTGTTAAGCCAAGGTCATGGGAACTTGTATGGTAGCCCTAGGAAACCAATTCCAAGAGAGATGTCTGAATTTGAAATACAGATTTGAGAGTCATCAACATAAAGTGGTTGTTGAAGTCTTGGGAATAGATGAGATTAGCCAAGGAGCGTGTAGAATGAGAAAAGATGGTCAAGAATGGGCTGCAAGGAAGACTGCCATCGAAGGAGGAGCAGGAAGGGGCAATAGAATGGACCAAGAAGATTGAGGAGGAGCAGCAGAGAATGGTGACTCGGAAGCCAAGGGAAGAGTGTTTCTAAAGGACGGATACTGTAGAGAAAAAAGAGTCCATTGGGTGTGACAATATGGAAGTCCTTGGTCTCCCTGGCCAAAGCAGTTTTGGAAGAGTGGCAAGGACATAAACAAGATGGCTGTTATTGAGAGTGAGAGGGGGTGAAGATGTTGAAATAGTCACTACTTCTTAAAGGCCTCTGGCCATGATGGGGGGAGGGGGTGATGTCCAGAAGGGGAAGCAGAGTCTTGGGTGGGTTTGGGGTTTTGTTTGAGATGGAGCCTTAAGCCTATTTATAGGTTGAGGGAAAAGAATCAGTAGGAGAAAGTTTAAAAATGACAGGAACAGAACATGGAGACTGGAAAACAGAAACACAAAATCCGTCGTTTTTTAAAAAAGATTTTATTTATTTGAGAGAGAGAGAGAAAAAACATGAGCAGGGGGAGGGGCAGAGGGAGAGGGAGAAACAGTCTCCCCACTGAGCATGGAGCCAATCCCAGGATGCTGAGATCATGACCTGAGCCAAGATCAAGAGTCGGACGCTTAACCAACTGAGCCACCCAGGTGCCCAAAACTCCATCACTGATGAAACTAGAAGACATATATAATTTCTAATTAGAACGTTTAAAAATTTTTTAATTTAAATTCAATTTGATTAATATATAGTGTATTATTAGTTTCAGAGGTAGAATTTAGAGATTCATCAGTTGCATATAATACCCGGTTCTCATTCCATCAAGTGCTCTCCTTAATGCCCGTCACCCAGTTACCCCATCCCCGCACCCACCTCCCCTCCAGTTTGTTAGAGTTAAGAGTCTCTTATGGGGGCGCCTGGGTGGCTCAGTTGGTTAAGCAACTGCCTTTGGCTCAGGTCATGATCCCGGAGTCCTGGGATCGAGTCCCACATCAGGCTCCTGGCTCAGCGGGGAGCCTGCTTCTCCCTCTGACCCTCTCCCCTCTCATGCTGTTTCTCTGTCTCTCTCTCTTTCTCTCAAAATAAATAAATAAATAAAATCTTAAAAAAAAAAAGTCTCTTATGGTTTGTCTTCCTCTCTGTTTCCATCTTATTTTATTTTTCCTTCCCTTCCCCTATGTTCTTCAGTTTTGTTTCTTAAATCCCACATATAACTGAAATCATATGATATTTCTCTTTCTCTGACTGACTTATTTCACTTAGCATAATACCCTCTAGTTCCAACCACGTTGTTGCAAATGGGAAGATTTCATCCTTTTTGATGGCTGAGTAGTATTCCATTGTAGTATACCACATCTTCTTTATCCATTTGGCTGTCAATGGACATCTGGGCTCTCTCCATATTTTGGCTATTGTGGACATTGCTGCTATAAACATTGGGGTGAAGGTGCCCCTTCAAATCCCTATGTATCCTTTGGACAAATACCTAGTAGTGCAATTGCTAGGTCATAGAGTAGCTCTATTTTTAACCTTTTGAGGAACCTCCATACTGTTTTCCAGAGTGGCTGCACCAGCTTGCATTCCCACCAACAGTGTAGGAGGGTTCCCCTTTCTCCGCATCCTCGCCAACATCTGTCATTTCCTGACTTGTTCGTTTTAGCCATTCTGACCGTGTGAGGTGGTATCTCATTGTGGTTTTGATTTGTATTTCTCTGATGCTGAGTGATGTTGAACATTTTTTCATGTGTCTGTTGGCCATTTGGATGTCTTCTTTGGAAAACTGTCTGCTCATATCTTCTGCCCATTTCTTGACTGGATTTTTTTGCTTTTTGGTTGTTGAGTTTGGTAAGTTCTTTATAGATTTTGGATATCTAATTAGACCTTTAAGACAAAAAGTGAGTGGGAGCGTTTGAGGAGATGGAACATAAGTCATCACTCCCAAGATGCCTGGGTGGCTCAGTCGATTAAGCGTCTGCCTTCGGCTCAGGTCAGAATCCCAGGATCCTGGGATCGAGTCCCACATCGAGCTCCTTGCTCAGCAGGGAGCCTGCTTCTCCCTCTGCCTGCCACTCCCCCTGCTTGTACACACTCTCTCTCTGGCAAGTAAATAAATAAATAATCTTAAAAAAAAAAGTCACCACTTCCTACATGTGAACTGTGCACAGTGACTTTCTTCCAAACAGTACAGTATGGAAAAGAAAAAAAAATAACTTTACAAGTAGAGAAAAATGACAAACACTACCTCGAGCCAAGGGATCGAGATTAACATCAATAGTGATGAGTCATTTGATAGTATACGTCCCTGACATGATATGATGAGAATGGCCCTTTACCTCTGTGGGCCCTCCTCCCCACAACACGTTAGTTCAGTCTAATCATGAGAACAACATCAGACAAATCTTATTTTTTTTTGAAGATTTTACTTATTTGACAGAGAGCTAGAGAGCACAAGCAGGGGGAGTGGCAGAGGGAAAGGGAGAAGCAGACTCCCCGCTGAGCAGGGAGCCCGACACAGGGCTTGATCCCAGGACCCTGAGATCATGACCTGAGCCGATGACAGATGCTTAACCGACTGAGCCACCCAGGCGCCTCCCATCAGACAAATCTTAACTGAAGGTCATTCTATAAAGATACCTGATCTGTACTCCTCAAAACTGTCAAGGTCATCAAAAACAAAGAATGTCTTAGGAACTGTCACAAACAAAAGGAGCCTAAGGAAACATGACAACTAAGTGTAATATGGTGTCCATGCTGGAATCTTGGAACAGAAAAAAAGACATTAGGGGAAAAACTGAGGAAATCTATATAAGTATGACTTTAGTTAATAATAATGTACTATTATTGGTTCATTAATTGTGACAAATGTACCAAACTGATGTAAGAAGTTAATACTAGGGAAAACTGGGGGTGGGGCATCTGAGAATTCTCTGTACTGTCCTCACAGTAATTCTGTAAATCTAAAACTATTCTGACATCTTTTTCTTTTTTTTTAAAGATTTTATTTATTTATTTGACAGAGAGAGAGAGAGAGAGCACAAGCAGGGGGAGCAGCAGGGCAGAGTGAGAGGGAGAAGCAGGCTCCCCGTTGAGCAGAGAGTCCCACGTGGGGCTCCATCCCAGGACCCCGGGATCATGACCTGAGCGGAAGGCAGATGCCCAACCGACTGAGCCCCCCAGGCTCCCCTATTCTGACATTTTAAAAAGCTTACTTTTAAAAAAAGGGAAGCCAAGGGGCGCCTGGGTGGCTCAGTCGTTAAGTGTCTGCCTTCGGCTCAGGTCATGATCCCAGCGTCCTGGGATCGAGCCCCGCATCGGGCTCCCTGCTCTGCGGGAAGCCTGCTTCTCCCTCTCCCTCTGCTTGTGTTCCTTCTCCCTCTGTCTCTCTGTCAAATAAACAAAAATTTAAAAATCTTTAAAAAAAAAAAAAAGGGAAGCCGTGCTTGGATGGTTCAGTTGGTTAAGCGTCCAACTTTTGATCTCAGCTCAGGTCTTAATCTCAGGGTTGTGGGATTAAGCCCTGCTTTGGGCTCCATGCCCAGCGTGGAGTCTACTAACTAACTAACTCACTAACTAAATGAATGAATGAATGAATGAATGAATGAATAAATAAATAAATAAATAAATAAATAAATAAATAAATAAAGGGAATGGGGGCGCCTGGCTGGCTCAGTCAGTAAAGCACTCCTCCCTTGATCTCAGGGTTTTGAGTTTGAGCCCCATGTTAGGCAAGGAGCCTACTTTAAAAAAAAAAAAAAAGTGAATGGGGAATGGTAACTATCCCAATAAGGACAACAGAAAGGACAGTCAAATCTAAGAGGGCAGTGAGGACCATCCATTGGAACTTTGAAAAGGGCCTGGAATTGGAGGCACCAACTACCCACAGGAGGCTGGGTTACATGAGAAGGCTCAAAGCCGGACTTTGTGAAGATCTGTAGAAAGAGTCGCTAGCTTTCAGTTGCCCCACCTTCCCACGCACTGCGTGGTTCAAACCCTCCGGGAGATAAGACTGTGTGGACTTCGAATCAGAAGGGCAGCTGGAGACAGCCCACCAGGCACAGAGGAGGGGGGAGGCGAGCTGCTGAGCTGAGAGCAGGAAGAGGAAGTGAGAGTCTGTGCTACACCTGTCCCCTTCCACCCAGCTCCAGAAAACTAACAGCCAGAGATAATCATTCTCAGCAGAGACTGAACCAACCCAAGGAAAATACCTACAGATACTGATCCCAACAAAAAAACGGTTGACCACCTCTTGCCCTATAATGAAACTTTCCTGTTGACCATATTCACCCAGGCATCCAGCACTTCTAATCAGCTTTTCCCAAGCAGCTTCCAGCCAGATTTTTCTTGAATAAGAAAGGACATCCACAGGGGCGCCTGGGTGGCTCAGTCAGTTGAGCGGCTGCCTTCGGCTCAGGTCATGAAGCCCAGGGTCCTGAGATCAAGTCTCGCATCGGGCTCCTTATTCATCAGGGAGCCTGCTTCTCCCCTGCCTGCCATTCCCCTTGCTTGCGCTATCTCTCTGTCTCTCTCTCTCTTGCTCTCTCTGTGTCCAATAAGTAAATAAAATCTTAAAAAAAAAAAAAAGCCTCCAACATAAAAAAAAAGCCTCCACAAAACAAACAAACAGAAGTAAAGGAACCCAAAGGGAATAGAGATAACGGAGGATGAAGAAGAAAACTTCAAAGAAGGAACAATATCCTCAGAGAGATACACGAAAATATTACAGCTATGAAACAAGAATAGAATGCTTTTTAAAATGAAACAATCAGAGAGAACAAAATTGGCTCTTGGACATTAAAAACGTGATAGTTAAAATAATAGCTTTGGTAAAAGAGTTTGTGGTAGACACAATAATAGACCTCCAAAAATGTTCACACTCTAGCCCCCGGAGTATAGGATCCCACAGGGCAAAGGGGCTTTGCAGATATGATAAAGGAACTTGAGGTGGGGAGAGTAGGCTGGATTATTTGGGCATGTAATCACCGTGTCCTTGTGAGAGAGGCAGGCAGGGAGAGTCAGAGAGAGAGAGAGATTTGAAGAGGCGATGCTGCTGGCTCTGAAGTTGGAGGAACCCTGAGCCAAGAAATGCAGGCAGGCTCCGGGAGCTGGAAAAGGCCGAGCACCAGATTCTCCCCCAGAGTCTACAGAAGGAATGCAGCCCTGCCTACAGAGCTGGGAGATCCAAAATTTGCGTCCTTGGAAGTCACGGTGCTTGTGGTGATTTGCTATAGCAGTGAGGGGAAACTAACTTCGGAGCAAAAGCCAAAATCAAACAGATCTCTTCGATGTCAGAACAAAAAGACAAAGAGACAGAAAAATAACACAGAACTATAAGGAAGCTGGGGTATCGGGTCAGGAGGTTCAACGTCCAACCAATAGAAGTTGCAGACAAAGAGACATTTTAAACAGAGGTCAGAAAATGATCAGAGAATAATGCAGGAACATTTCCCATAATTGAAAGACATACATTTCCTGAAGGTTGAGTCTACCAAATGCCCAGAAAAATAAAGCAAAAAGATTTTCACCGAGGCAAAGCCTCAAGAAATTCATCTTACTGGGGATTAAAAAAAAACAACTCCAAAAGATTCTAGAAAGAAAATAAAAAGTCTCCTACAAAGGATCAGGAATCAAAATGGCACCACACATAAAAGACAAAGGAGAAATGCCCTCTCAGTTTGTAGAGAATTAGCCATCTATACTCAGCCAAACCTTCAATCAAATGTGACTATACAAAAATACATTTTTACACATTTTGATCTTAAAACATTCATCTCCACGCACCATTTCTCAGGATGCTATTAGAGAATGTGCTTTACCAAATCAAAAAGGTGAACTATGAGGGGCACCTGGCTGGCTCTGTCAGCAGAGCATGTGACTTCTTGATCTCGGGGTCGAGAGTTCGAGACCCACGTTGGGTGTAGGGCTTACTTCAAAAAAAATTAAAATAAAAACAAAAAAGTAAACTATGAGAGAAAGATATGGAATTCAATCCTGGAGCACAGCACAGGGGATTCCCAAGATGTTTGCCAAGAGAAGTCTCTGGGCAGTACCTGTGCAGCAGCATAGAAAGAAGATTCTTCCGGGGCGCCTGCGTGGTTCAGTCAGTTAAGGCTCAGCTCTTGGTTTTGGCTCAGGTCGTGATCTCAGGGTCGTGAGATCCAGCTCCGCGTTGGGCTCTGCACTCAGTGGGGAGTCTGCTTGAGATTCTCTCTCTCCTTCTCCCTCTGCCCCTTCCCCCCAGCTCTCAAATAAATAAATAAATCTTTAAAAAAAAAAAAAGAGGAAGAAAGAAATTTCTTCAGACTGTAACAGGACGACAGAGGCTTCCAGACAAAGGTTTCCAGGGGGAAAAGATGGAGCCAACAGAGGATCTGAGAAGGTCGAACATGCAGAATATTGTATTAAAAGGTATTTAATGAAAACGCTGGAAAACTGAACCTATGAAAAAATGAGTTTATTTTTAACTCCAGGAAAAGCAAAACATGGTTCAAAACAGGAAATGTGGGGCTCCTGGGTGGCTTAGTCAGTTAAGCAACTGACTCTTGCTCTCAGGGTCGTGAGTTCAAGCCCCACATTGGACTCCACGCTGGGTGTGGAGCCTGCTTAAAAAAAAAGAAGAAATGTTATCATGTGTTATTTGGTCCAGTAATAAACAATATTTACAAAGTCATAGAAACAGATTCACTGAATATTGATTTAAGCGAAATTTATAATATATCTGTAGGAGGACGGGGAGGGGAAAAGAGCTGAAATCCTATCTGCCAAGATAGGAAATCAATATATAACATCTAAAATCAATGAATACCAAAAGAAAAACAAAAAGAGTTGACAGAGCGAGCCTCTAAGGAGTAGGGCTGCTGAGTTTGTAAAAAAACATTTATTATACATCTTTTATTAATATATGATTTAAGTTACCTATGCTGTAATAAAATAGATGAGTTACTTTTTTAAAGATTTTATTTATCTATTTGAGAGAGAAACAGAAAGAGAGAGAGCATGAGCGAGGGGAAGGGGGCAGAGAGAGAAGGAGAAGCAGGCTCTCCGCTGAGCAGGGAGCCCAATGCAGGACTCGATCCCAGGACCCTGAGATCATGACCTGAGCCGAAGGCAGCTGCCTAACTGACTGAGCCACCCAGGCGCCCCACCCAGGAGCCCCAGGAGTTACTTTTTAAAATACTATAGACAAGAGGGGGCTACTTGATTAAATGAAGTTCTCTTTTTTTAAGCTTAGCAACTTTTTTATTTGTATTTTTTAAAGATTTTATTTATTTATTTGAGAGAGAGTAAGAGCAAGAGAGATCACAGAGGGAAAGGGAGAGGGAGAAGCAGACTCGCCGATGAGCAAAGAGCAGATGTGCGGCTTGATCCCAGGACCCTGAGATCATGACCTGAGCTGAAGAAAGATGCTTAACCAACCGAGCCACTCAGGCGCCCCTTAAATGAAGTTCTTAAGAAGGTGGAAAGGGTGTTATCCAGGACAGGAAACGGTGAGCGTCCGGGGCAGGCGGTGAAGAGGCGAGCATGGCTGTAGAAACAGTGTTGGGGTTGCAGGTCCTGTGGGCTCCAGCGGTGGGCAGCGAAAGAAGGCCGTAGCTGATGAAACAGGATATAAGGTCTCCGGCTGGAAGAAAAGGGAGTATAGGTAGGTGAACAGCACAAGGAGAACACAGAACAAGATGCAAGCAGGGACATTTTGGCTGAGACGTTAAAGTAATAGATATCAGAAACCCCGCTATGGGTTTCTGTTATGTGACACTTACCGGAGAGACCACTCTGCAGAAATTTCAAAGGAGGTGTTTGAGAACTGATTTGATGGCTCTTAACCCTCCCTTCTTACCCTGAGGATATATAGACTCAGAGAGATGAGAGGCAGAACTTGGAGACAGTTTTTGGACAAAGCTTGTGCTGTGAACCCCACCACCCTTCAGGGGAAGGAGTGGAAAGAGTTTCACCTCAAGAAAAGGAGAAGGCTCCCAGGCCCATGGGGAATGCCTGCTATGTGTCCCTCCAGTTAGAAATCCAAAGGTTAGACATTGGGCTGGACAACTGCCGAGGGATGAGGGAAAGAATTTGCCCTGGCAAAGTACACGCGAGTGTTTCCCGTAGACCGGAGGTGGGTCGTGCCTCAGAAGGAACCGGGATGGGGCTGGAGCAGATTTAGTCCAATAGACGTCCTGGAGGATTGATGGGTCCTCGTCAGAATGAGTCTAGGCCCCTAGTGGAGATGTGTAGACCGAGGTCAAGGCTACTGCAGGTGGGGGCTCTCCCAAGAACCACTCAGCGCCCACAAGACAGGCAGCTTGGAAGCGTTAGAAGGTACAGAGTGTGAAGCATCTTACCACAGGACCATCAGGGAAGAAAGATTCTGCTCTCTTTCCTCTCCCATGCCCTCCAGCCCTGGGAGGATCAGAAACCAGTGAGTGAAGGGAAGAAGGAAAAAAGAGCGCGCGTTCCCGGGTTGCAGGCTTTCTGTCTAAGGTGGGTCCGAGCTGGGGTGGCGGGGAGAAGACACGCCTTTGAAAAGACATTGAGGTTTGGGTTACGACTGAGTGTTCTAATTGAAAAGCGAGGCTGTCTTTGTGATTGAAAGTCACCCTCCAAGTTTTTATGACCCGAAAGTGACCGGAAAACTCAGGACACTACCCAAGTTTCCATCTGAGACAAGGGAGAGAAACTAGTGCTCTGAGGAGTGGGGACGGAAGCGGGGGTGGGGGGGAGGGGGGCAAAAGAAAAAAAGAGAGAGAAGAAACGAAAGAAAAAAAGGAAGGAGCAGAGCAGGTGAAAGCAAAGTTGCTTTTATGGCTATCCCCGTGAGCCACGCTTGTTCACACGAGTGAAAGGCAAGGGACTCCAATATGGTAAAGAATATAGATTTTGGCACCAAAGAGGAATGAGTTTGTAATTTGGCTCTGCCACTTCCTAGCTATGTGACCTTGGGTAAGGGACATGACCTCTCTTAGTCTGTTTTTCCTAGTGTAAGAAGAGTTAGTTAAGCTAATCTCACATAGTTATTTGGAAGTTATAGGAAGATTATATAAGATAACATTTGGGAAAACACTGAAAAATATATTCTCGGGGTGCCTGGGTGGCTCGGTTCAGTGGCTGCCTTCGGCTCAGGTCATGGTCCCCAGGGTCCTGGGATCGAGTCCGGCATCGGGCTCCCTGCTCAGCGGGGAACCTGCTTCTCCCCCTGCCTTCCACTCCCCATGCTTGCACGCGCTCTCTCTCTCTGTCAAATAAATAAATAAAATCTTTAAAAAAACGCACAAAAACATATTCTCTTCCATTCTCTTTGTTATGGGATGTGGGCCCGGGTATGCCAGGGAAGGCTTTCTAAAGACAGTGACTTTTTGCACTGACTTTTCCAGAGGATGGAAGAGAAGCAGAGAGGCAGAGGGGCATCACGGGATGCTCTAGACAAAGATGAAGGGAGACCAGGATTCGCAGAGAACGGGCAGGACATCCGGTTAAGTTTGAATTTCAGATAAACAGCAAATAAGCTTTTAGTATACAAAAATGTTTGGGACCTATTTATACGACAACATATTCATTGTTTATCCGGAATTCTTATTTAAGTGGGTGTCCTGTATTTTGATTTGCTAACTCTGGCTTCCCTCCGTGAGACCGGGTTGAGCTGCTGGGCCGTGGGGAACAGAGTGGGCTGGGCGTCCCCCGTTCGAGAAGGCCTGTCCTCGTACCTGTTTTCTAAGTTTTGTGGGGTTTCAGCTGAGAGGACAGGACTTAAGCTGCAGTGTCATGAGATTTAGTGAGACTGAACCGAACTGAAATGCTACACACCGAGGGAGCCCGAGAGGGAGGCTGGCCCTCAGGACAACAGCATCCCAAGCAGGTGGGCATTCTTTGCTCCTGGACGCAGAGGAACGGGTGCCCAAAGCAAGTGCTCAGAAAGAATGGGAGGCTCGGGATTCCCCCCACATTCTCTCCCAGCACTTGTGCCTTCTCAGGCCCAGCCAGGCCCTGGCTCTCCCGCTAGGGCTAGGGCAAAACGGGTCCCCCAGAAGCAGCCCCTTGTGGGGGAGGTAGGTGCCTGCTGAACGCTGACTGAGCCCTTTGCTTTGTACCCATCCTGCTTATTCCCAAACAACAGAAGTGCTGCTCAGCCGCCTGGTCAGCCCCATTATGCTCTTGCCACAAAGTGCTGAGTCCAGGGGCTGCCCTGGCCCCATGACCTCACCCCTTCTGCGCTGGGCCTCATCCTCATCCTCATCCAGAGGCAAGGCCAGCAGTCCAAGCCGTCCATAAGATTCTACTGAGCATCTTCCATGCGTCGTCTGCAGCCCTAGTCTTGAGGCGCGCGACGTTTAAACTGAGCAGGTGGCATTTGGAGGGCTGTCTCGTTCCCCTGAAGGGCCTTCATCACCTTCGAATCAACGGCCCATCCCGCTGGACAGCCAGTCGCCCCAGGGTGCTGAGAACACAGTTCACAATCCACGTCCCCAGTAGAGCAGGGCCCTCAGAGAATGTGACAGAATGTACTGCTAAAATCAAATAAACACACACACCACCCACCAATAACAACAACAAAACCCATATAAACAAAAGTATTGGGAAAAAAGAAAAACTGAATGAATGTGGTCTTTTCCAAATTCAAAGAAAACATTCATCTGTTCCATTTTTCTAAGATCTTTGCTGCTTGCTCCCACTTGTCTCCGTGAGAATCTGGCACAAGGCGGTATCTGATTTGGGACGATCGATAACCTAGTTGCCACTTACTGAGCTCTGAGTACCTAACGCGGCCCTAAAGACTTCGTCTCCCTCCGTCCGATGACAATGACTCAGGTAGGTGGTATCACCCTACTCTACGCCAGAGACGCAGGGCTGCCCAGAGGAAGGAATATGGTGTTTGGAGTCAGACGTGCATCCAAGTCGCTGCTGGGTTCCCTGAGCCAGGACGTGGCCCCTCAGAACCTCAGTAAGCTCGTAGGTAAAGTGGGTATTATAATGATCTCCTTCACGGGGTTGTTGTGAGGATAAAGGAGGTCCTGTCTAGATCACAGTAAATGCTCAGGACGCTGTAGGTATTGTTATTAAGGCTGAACAGGGAGAGACTGACATCCCGCTTGGGAGAAGGAATTGCAAGCTGGTTGTTGCGCTCATTTCCACTCCTGGAGCGGCTCTGCCCTGACTTTCCTGGAAAGAGACTGTGGAGGTGGCTGAAGCCCCCAGGCTGTAACCATCAGAGGGGCAGGGGAAGCAACAGTTCCAGACAATGCCAGAGGGAGAATCCTCTAGAACTTGGTTACAAATCATATCTTCTCCAGCTTCCTCAGGCTTCAGGTCATTGAGGAAAGCAGGACAGGCTAGGGCAGCTCATGACGCCAACCATATTGGATGGATATTTGTAAATGGTTCACCCAATAACCCCAACTCCCGCCCCACCCCCTACACGCACAATAGTTTTGTGTGTGTGTGTTTGGGCTTTTTGATCCAACATAAGAGCCCCACTTTTCTATAAAAAGTAAAAATTGGCTCGATCAGTCTTTGTTGTACTAACACTTAAATGGGGTGGCACCTGAGTGGCTCAGTGGGTTAAGCGTCTGCCTTCAGCTCAGGTCATGATCTCAGGGTCCTGGGATCGAGCCCCGCGTCAGGCTCCCTGCTCCACGGGAAGTCTGCTTCTCTCTCTCTCTCTCTCTCTCTCTCGCCCTCTGCCCCTCCCCCTCCACATGCTCTCTCTCACTCTCTCTCCCTCTCTCAAATAAATAAATAAAATCTTTTTTAAAAATGGGGTGTAAAGCTCCCAAATGAAGACGCTGAGAGTATACAAAGCACAAACACAGCGCAAGCAGGTCAGTTGTCACAGGGTAAGGGCTACTTCAGTTACTTCTGTGCTCCCCGAGGTACAAAACCTCATCAGAGGATGTCATTCATTTATTCATCCATTCACTCAAAACATATTTACCCAGCTAGGAGCTATGCCCAGAACGGAAGATACAATGATGAACAAGACAGAGGAAGTCCCTGCCTTCCCAGAGCATGAAGTCCAGTAGAAGAGGCAGATAATTAAACAATTCGGCTTCTTTCTTTTCAAAAATAGCTTGAGTGATTTTGATAGCAATTGTGTTCACGTTGTTCAAAACTCAAAAAGTACAGACAAATATACCGTGAAAAGTTTTATCCTCTACCTGAGCCCTGGTGCCTCAGTTGCCCTCCTTGGAGCCCAATATTTCTAGTTTTTAAAGTATGTTCTACAGCATCACCAATGCAATAGTTGAAGAAGTACAGGGTGCCACGAGAGCACGTTGCCAGTCCGGGGGGCCAGGGAACGAACGAGTGAACAAATGACCAGACGAGTGTTTCCCTAAGACCCTAATTCTGTGCATGAAGAGAAGGAAAGGTGAGGAAGAGCCACCAGCCACGGACAGCTGGTCCCTTAATCCCTCGCACGGCCACCAGCCGGCCAGAGCCTGCCATGATCCCCAAGGCAACTCTGTCCCTTGCCAGCCATTGATCTAGACATCCCCAATTAATCAAGCAGCAAAAACGTCCAGGGTGGCGCACCAGCCTCAGGCCTGGGTGTTTGGAATGTTCTGCTCAAATCTGCAAATACTCGTGTCTATATCAGAACTCGCCCCCTGGGTCTTGGTTCTACAAAAAGGGCGCTCCAACAAATCTTGAGTCACAGGCTGGACCCGACTGGCAGAGGGATTGGGAAAACCTTACTGGGAAAAGTTTCTTCCTCTCTCCAAGCTGCTATGGAATTTTCTACATTATCTGTCACCAGAAAGAGAGGAGGGTAATAAACAATAATAAACCTGTAATGTGTCAGGTCGATATGATCTCCTTTTGCAGGGTTGAGAAAGGCGGAGCGACTTGCCCAGAATCACCTAGCCAGGAGAGCTGGGAACCGAGCCCACGTTTGCCTGCCTCAATGCTCTCCTCACCCTTGCGTCTCATAGTAGCTGTGATAATTGAGCAACACCTCGGGGCTCCTGGGGAAGCCCATGATTCCCCTGCACTCCTCTCCCCAGATGCCCTGAACCTCCAGGGAGAAATCATCGGAGCCTTTAGGGTACTAAAGGCAGAGCGCCTTGGGAACTGTGGGATTTCCAAGGTCCTGAAACCATATAGTAACAACCCCAAAAGATTCACTGGCCCCAGATTTTAAAATAAAACTGCAAAATTAAAATGAATATTTGATACAATAGCCACAGAGAGATTCATGTCCACTGAAGTCAACCATTATTGAATTCAACTCTTACAGATTTCTTTTTTTTCATTTAAATTCAATTAATTAACATATAATGTATTATTTGTTTCAGGGATACAGGTCTGTGATTCACCAGTCTTATCAGATTTCTATATAAATATACTATAATAAAGATTCCTGAGAATACAGTGAACCTTTTTTTTTTTGGTCCAAATAAAGTTCAGAATTTTTACGGCCCTTCCACATTTTTTCAAAGCAAAAATGTCTATCATGGATGGGAAATGTTGGCCGTGACGTGGGGTCCGAGGAAGGTCCCAGGGCAGCACGAGGAACTTGGAGAAGGGTAAGGGACCAGCACTCACACAGAGACCCGTCCTCACCTCGCAGCTGTTCCTGAGATCAAGACCACGGCCGCCAAGGTCTGCAGCCCCCAGCCTCGCCCTTTGGATTTCTGTTTCTCCAGTTTAAACAAAAGCCTGAGGGATGCCTGCCCAGCAGGCTGAGCCACCAAAGCTCTGGGGATCAGGGAGAACAAAAGCCGAGGGAAAGCAGAGTGCTGACAGGGCCTGAGGCCCTCAGCCGCAGGGCTATAAAGAGCAGGGCCGCAGAGGAAGTGGCACCAGATGGAGACCCAGACTGTGCAGCAGGAGCTGGGTGAGTAGAGCCCTGCAGGGTGCCCTGGCCCTTCCATTCCTCCCCCTACAGACACACGCCCAGGAAGGGGGCCCGGTTTTTCTCCGAGCCTCCTGGCCTGGCTGGAGAAGAGTGGGGAACTCTGGGGGAAGGCAGCCTTCTCTTGCCGCCCCAAGAAGAGTCATTTATATGGCAGTGAGCCCTGGCCTCGCCATCAGGGCTGGGAGGGTGCCTGGGGCTCCAGGAAATGAGCAGGCTCCCAGGGCATAGGCAGAAGGTCTGGGGGTCAGAGGTGCAGAATGGAAAGATGTATCGCAGAGTTTACATATGCATCAGCCCCTGGGCCTGATACCAGCCAGAAAGAAGGGCTACAAATAGGCTGTTTTGAGCCTGTCTTCTTCCCTCCTTCCCTCCCTCCTATCCTTCCTTCCTTTACCCTTGCTACCATCTTTTCTATCTACCTAACCTCTGTGAGCCTCAGCATCCTCACCTATAAAATAGAGAGGATGACACCACTACCCTCACAGGCTTGGTGTCAAGATTAAATGTATTAATGCGTATCAAGCATCTTGAACAGGGCCTGGCGTAGAGTGAGCCATTGTTAGCGATCATCACCCCACTTTTCTTTTTTTTTTTTTTTAAAGATTTTTAAAAATTTATTTATTTGACAGAGAGATAGCACAGGTAGGCAGAGCGGCAGGCAGAGGGAAAGGGAGAAGCAGGCTCTCTGCTGAGCAGGGAGCCCGATGCGGGGTTCGATCCAAGGACCCTGGGATCATGACCTGAGCCGAAGGCAGACGCTTAACCGACTGAGCCACCCAGGCGCCCCCACCCCACTTTTCTTGCTCACTTTCCTTCCGTAATTCTTTTTCAATGCCACCCATCCCCCACACCCACCCCGAACGGCCCGGACTTGGGCCCAGCACGGCCCGCACCCCTCAGTCAGGAGACCCAGGCCCTGCCACTGAGGGGTCCACCCGGGACACCTTCGATGGACAGACAGATCGGTACTCTGACGAGTGCTGGGAACCGGGAGAGAATGGCGGCGGGGTGGCGCGTGCGGCCGGTCGGCGGTCGGCGTGAGGCTGGGGGGAGCCGGGGGGAGGGGACCCCACGCCGCGGGTGGACTGGATGGGCGCCAAGGACTTTACACTGGGGTAGGCCAGACGGAGCCAGTGCTGCCGCCCACAGGGGGCACCTGGAGACAGGCAAGGGGGCGACGGCCACATAAATCAAGAGGTCGCGCAGCCTGGGTGGCCCGTCACCTGCATTGTCGCTTTGAATCCTTCCGATAACTGCGCGTAGAAGCTCTGTCTCCGGGAAACAACGGAGGCTCAGCCAGCGAGCCGCCCAGCCGGGGCCCCAGCAAAGTCTATCTACTGGACTCGAAGCCCCCTTTGCTTCCTCCTGCCCGGAGGCCATGTCACTGATGGGTGTCTTGTCTTCCAGAAACCCTTCCAACCACCAAGATGGCTCAAACCAACCCCATGCCGGGGTCCGTGGGGCCATGGAAGGTAAGCTCACTCCCATCATGCGGAATACTGAGCAGTCCCACCGGGCAGGGCATGAGATGCCGCCACAGTGCAGGCCCCGGGCCTGTGCTTTTCCATGGGGCAATGACCCACGGATAATATACCAGTTTTAGGGGAAGAGTCGACCCAACTTCCAGATGTTGTCTCAGGAAGGAGCTTTCAGAATGCCCCATTCCGACAGAAGGATGACCCTGGAAGCCCGGGATGGGTGGAAGATGATACCTAGTTTTCTAGGTCACCTCTCCTCCACACTACTAAAATCATCTTTTTTTAAAAAAGATTTTATTTATTTATTTGAGAGAGAGAGAGCACGAGCAGGGGGTGTGGCAGAGGGAGAAACAGACTCCCCACTGAGCAGGGAGCCCAACGCGGGGCTCGATCCCAGGACCCTGGCATCATGACCTGAGCCGAAGGCAGACGCTTACCAACTGACCACCCAGGTGCCCCTAAAATCATCTTAAAACAGAGCAGCCCAGGGGCGCCTGGCTGGCTCAGTAGGTGGAGCCATGCACCTCTTGATCTCGGGGTTGTGGATTGGAGCCCCACGTTGGGTGTAGAGATTACTTGAAAATAAAATAATAACAAAAAGAATAAAAAAAATAGAGCAGCCCAGAGTGGAATATGCTGCCGTGGAGAAACGGGTCCAGAAATGAAGACAGATTTGCCACCAGATCCCAGACCAGGTCTCCTGACTCCCAACATGAGGTTGATGGTACCCATTGCCTGAAGTGGCCGATCCTCAGCTTTTCGCTGTTTTCCTCAACACCCCTACCCTCTTCACTGGGTCAACTCTGAGGACAGTTCACAGCTTTGGGTGTTTGTCCTCTAGCCAGGTTCAAGAGCCAAGTTCTAGTTTAAGGTATGAAAGGGGTTTATCACAATTCTCCATTTACACGGTGCGTTTCTGTAGTGGATGTGGCTGGAGAAGATAAGAAATAATCCACAGGAAGGCCTGGGAGTCCCAGAGTCCAGGCCTCTGGGCCACACTTACACAGGAAGTATGGTGGAAGAAGAGTCCACAAGTCCTTGGTCTGTCCACTGGGCCCGGTGTTATTCCTGGCAAACCATTCCTATCATAAACCCATCCCCACACTTCATCCCTAGCCTGAGCATGTAAACACCACCAACCAGTGGTATTAATCCAAGCCCCTTCCTATCCTGTCTATACCGGAAGAGACCCTACCAGACATCCTGGGCTATAGCTAGTGATGAAAAACACAGGGTCGGACAAAAGTTAAGCTCTTGACCTGGGCCTCTGTTCTTCCTGATGTACCACGTTCTAACTCTGTTTCCCCATTCAATTCCATTCAGATAACCATCTACGACCAGGAGAATTTCCAGGGCAAGAGGATGGAGTTCACCAGCTCCTGCCCAAATGTCTCTGAGCGCAGTTTTGATAATGTCCGGTCTCTCAAGGTGGAATGTGGCGCGTGAGTATGGACCTCAGCAGAAACCCAGGGCCCTTATTTGTGGTCTCTGTAGACATGCGGCCATAAAGATGGGGATCAGGGAAGAAAGATGCCCCCCAGATTCTAATCCGTTCTGGGAGAGACCTCCATATGGAAGTAATCTCAAAAGAAATCACTACATGTGTAATTTAGTAACTCAAAGCTAGAAGGAACATGAGGTTCCTAGTGGCTTAGTATTCGCTTTGGGTGGGGGAGGCTTTAAAGAAATGTAGACCATGGGGAGGGGCAGTGACAGTCATCAGATCTGGGGCCTCTAGAGCCCACATGCTGCTACCTAGGATTCTCTCAGAATAGCCACAGGACCCTTTAGTTTGTCTTGCCTACAGAAAATAGAGGAAACCTTCAAGCTGCAACCTCTTTCCCGATAACTCCCTAATTTCTCTGTGTAAAAAGAATCTCAACCCCAGGACCTAAGAGCCATATTAGGTCCCAGTTAGTCTTTGAGGAGTTTCTTGTTGATGATTGATTTCTTTGACGAGTTGGACTCTTGTTTTGTTTTCTGACTCTTTGGCAGGATAGTTGAGGCCTTTACCATCAGCCTGAAAACACAAGGAAAGGACTCTCCTTTGGCCTAAGCAAAACGGGCTTTGTACTTGGAGAAGCTTCCACAAGTCGTGGGCCACCAAATTGAGCTAACCCTTTAAAGGGAGTAAAATACTTTAAGGTGTCATTGGAAACTGAGACTTGGCTGTGAAAAGTTGATCTGAGGTGTTTTAATAAATAAGGAATAGGTGTGTAACAGCAGGAGTAAGAACCCACAAAGTTAAAAGGAAAACAAGAGACTAGTAACCCATCAGCTGCCGGTTTGCTTCCTTAGGAAGAAGCCAGTAGGTTTGGCTGGAGCCAGAGCGATAGTCAGTCACTAGATCCTGAACCTGGAGCTCCAAGTAGAGAATAATGGAACTTGGAGAGAAAGGAAATATAATTTTAGACTGACTTTGCTCATACACATTGCTCAGGTCAGTGAAGCAGACCCTTTCAGCGGATAATCCCAAAACAAATATTACATTTACAAACCTATTAATGTAGCTGCCAGCTCATTCCCCACCTCTTGTGACATGGCTCTATTGGAATTGGCTTGATATTTTACCGGACTTCTAACATGTAAAACAAAAGATGCCTTCTCCCTGAGGCCACATAGGCTCTGAACCCATGAACAAACGCCACTACTTGTCTTTGGCAGCTGGGTTGGTTATGAGCATACCAGCTTCTGCGGGCAACAGTTTATCCTGGAGAGAGGAGAATACCCTCGCTGGGACGCCTGGAGCGGGAGTAATGCCTACCACATTGAGCGCCTCATGTCCTTCCGCCCCGTCTGTTCAGCTGTGAGTCCCTGCATTTTTCACTTCCGTGCGTGTGGGGGGGTGGGGCAAGAGAGGGTGCATATGGCCTGACACTTAGTGCTACTTCTCATCAGTTATGCTGAAATGCAGCAGGAAGGACAAAAGTAAAAAAAGAGAAAAGAAAAACACTGGTCCCTCTGTTTCTAAATCTGCCATTTGGTTTTTCCCTAGTAGAAGGTATTTTCATTGAGCTAAAAGAGTGGCAGGAAGTGGATACTCAAGAGCCCACATCTTCAAAAGTGCAGTAGGATAACTAGTGAGAGCTAGTTTTGCCTGTTTTTGTACTTCATACGGGTTAGTCTCTGCCTTAATGGTTGCATAGTATTCATATCCCCTAGTGGACTTTAGGTTATTTCCAACACCGTATACACACACATACACACAGGCTTGCTTTTTCTAGTAATTTCTGTGATCTTTTCTCACATTAGTGAATATTAATCCCTTGGTTGGCTGTGTGTTGCAAGTATTTTTTCCCACTCATATTTTCTTCGTCGATCTTTTGTTGTTCCATAGTTCCATCAGTTATTTGTACATTTTAAATGTTATGGTTATTACATTGGACTGGACAGGATTGAGTAGTTCTTACCTCCATATTGCCTGAAATATTTTTACATTCAATGATCATGTACTTCCTTCTGTAAACCAGAAGAGTCTTGAATTTGAAAAATATGCTAATTAAAAAAAAAAAGAGAGAAAAATATGCTAATTAAAGAATTAAGACAGCCATTAACAGTGGTACCAAATAATTTAAAAAATTTTCTGGATTACAGAATCATAAGGAGTCTAAGATTACCATCTTTGAGAAGGAAAACTTCATTGGACGCCAGTGGGAAATCTGTGATGACTACCCCTCCTTGCAAGCCATGGGTTGGTTCAACAACGAAGTTGGTTCCATGAAGATACAATGTGGGGCGTAAGTGCAAAAACAGGGTTGGGGCACTTTTCAAAGTAACTCTTGCAAATGTAGACCTTGTGAATATTAATACATCAATGGTTACATCTTATCAGATTTCATACATTAGTATATTGATTTGGCTGGCACATTCTAGTTATTAATTTTCAAATTTCAAGTTGTTGGTACCAACTATCACTTAAGGTCAGTTTTTTCCCCTCTCAAATATTTCTCTCTGGAATTACGTTGACTACTCTTTTACCTTTTTTAAAAAGATTCATTTATTTGAGAGAGAGAGTGCATGTGCATTAGCAGGGGGCGGGGCAGAGGGAGAGGGAGAGAAGCAGATTCCCCACTGAGCATGTTGCTCCATCTCACGACCCTGAGATCATGACCTGAGCTAAAATCAATAGTCAGATACTTAACCAACTGATCCACCCAGGCACCCTCTTTTAAAAGTTTTTTCATGGGGCGCCTGAGTGGCTCAGTCGTTAAGTGTCTGCCTTTGGCTCAGGTCATAATCTCAGGGTCCTGGGATCGAGCCCCACATCGGGCTCCCTGCTCAGCCGGAAGCCTGCTTCTCCCTCTCCTGCTCCCCCTGCTTGTGTTCCCTCTCTCGCTGTGTCTCTGTCAAATAAATAAAATCTTAAAAAAAAAGGTTTCTTCATAATCAAGATTAATTTTCAACTAGCTGTAGCCATACTAGCTGTAGCCATATTATGCTCACAGAGCCTGGCACTTAGGATGGCTGTTGTTTTCTAAGCCTAAAAGCATTCTGTACCGATTGTGTTGAGGAAAGAGGTTCAGGTTTTAGGGTACTGACCACGTTCCTGACTGGTTTTAATAATCTACTGTGCTTTGGATTTTCTAGCTGGGTCTGCTACCAGTATCCTGGATACCGTGGTTATCAATATATCTTGGAATGTGACCATCATGGAGGAGACTATAAACACTGGAGAGAGTGGGGTTCTCACGCCCAGACTTCCCAGATTCAATCAATTCGCCGTATCCAACAGTAGTGGATTAAAAGCTCCAAGTAAGAGAAACCTTGCTAAGCAATCTAGAATGAGTTTTATGTTAGCTGCTGAAATCCACAATAAATGTCATTAAAAAAAAAAACTGTGTAGACTGAATTAACTACCATACTTCTTTTTTTCAAAGATTTGTTTGAGAGTGTGCACGTGCAGTGGGGGAGGGGCAGGAGGAAAGAGAAACTTAAGCAGACTTAAAGCTGAGTGCAAAGCCCAACTCAGGGCTCTATCTCAAAACTCTGAGATCAGGGCCCTGAGATCACAACCTGAGCGGAAACAGATGCTTAACCGCGCCACTAGGTGCCTCTTTAAGTAGGCTCCACACCCAGGCCCAATGTGGGGCTTGAACAAGTCCTGAGCCAAGAGTCAGACGATTAACCAACTGAGCCACCCAGGCATCCCACCATACTTTTATATAAATCACATCTATAGGGCTGAGAATTTTTTTTTTTTAAGATTTTATTTATTTTTTGACAGACAGATAGCAAGAGAAGGAACACAAGCAGGGGGAGTGGGAGAGGGAGAAGCAGGCTTCCCGCGGAGCAGGGAGCCCAATGAGGGGCTCAATCCCTGGACCCTGGGATCATGACCTGAGCCGAACGCAGAAGCTTAACAACTGAGCCACCCAGGTGCCCCAAGGGGCTGAGAATTTTTAAAGACAAACTTCAATAAAACCCCAAATTCCCTTTTGTATCCTTGCAAGTCACTCACCAGGCCAAGGACAATTACTCCCTAACTCAAAGAACATAAAAGCATATGAAATATATCAATCTAGCGTTTTTACATCTCTTCCCCTCATTCCTTACTCTAATATGTTGATGTTAGCATTGATTTTTTTCCACTTGTGACAAATCAATCATACACAAACTTAGGAAGTGTCTCAAATCTGCATTGCCACAGGGGCGCCTGGGTGGGCTGCCTTCGGCTAAGGTGGTGATCCCAGGGTCCTGGGATCGAGCCCCACATCGGGCTCCTGGCTCAGTGGGGAGCCTGCTTCTCCCTCTGCCTCTCCCCCTGCTCATGCTATCTCTGTGTCTCAAATGAATAAATAAAATCTTTAAAAAAAATATGCATTGCCATGGATTTCTACATAAAGTTACAAATAAATCCAGAATCTTGGCAACTTATTCTAGTTGCTTAATTGCTTAGCTCAGTTTCGGCTTATTTCAATTGGAAGAACATAAGGTTCAGTGTGCATGCAAAGAAGTAGGATAGCTATTCTCACAGATCATTTTTAAATATGCCAATTCTAAGCACTTTGATAACCTGTATGATTTGTCTTAAAGCAATGACATATGACCCATGGTACACTTAAGACTTAATTTGTACATTTGACCCTTTGAAAAAATATCATTGTCACAATCTTAGATTTCAGATTTTTAAAAAACTTAAAAAGCACACAAAAGATAACACAAACACCTCAGAAACTTTAAAATTTTTTATTCAACAATGTACACTTATTGTCTCTTAATTTGATCTACAAATTTCTCAAGGTTTTATTTTTCTGATAAAATAAGTAAATCTGGGTATGGATGTAGAGTGTTTGTAATTTATATTTTTGAAACACTGAACATGGAGTAAGACATCAATAAAGGAAGATCATCATGTAACTGACACTTCCTCAGAATCCATGACATCAGAAACAGCTATGGCAAATACTTAAGCAATTAGCAAAAGGGTAAATTTCTGACCACTGTTCTTTTACCTAGAAAAGGCCTATCTTTTTGACTGGGCAAAACAAACACACAAAAAAAATCTTAATTGGGAGAGGGAAGGAAAAACATCCTCCAACATAATTGTAGTCCACTAATTATCCTTTCCCGAAGATCAAGAAGAGGTAACTCAGCTCCTAAGTGCTGATGCACACAAGACAGAAATTACTTTGCTCCTTCATTCAACATGTTCTAAGACTGAACATAAGTGAACTGACAGATGCTGAGGAGTAGCCACAGTCATCTAAGATGATGCTGCACTCCCGCATTTCTGCCTTTTAAGGCCAGGCATGATGGGCTACCTTTCCAATCTTGACTATAAGATTTAGTTTTTGACTGTCACTTTCAGAAGGAAGGGTTTTGCTGTTTTCAAAGTCAACAACATACATGAAGGGCACACTTGATGACAGAGAGTAACCCTCTTCTAAACATAGGAAAAAACTTACAATCAGAAAGATTTCCTTTATATCTAGGAGCATGGGGAAAATACCATTAATAATATCTTCTACTTAAACTTATTTAGCCTCTTCTATAAAAGTTCTAAGGAGATTAAAAAACAATCTTTTAAAAGATGATTTGACAAACCTGGCCAGTACATCTACACAATCGTTTAAAGTACACATATATGTTAAGTAAAGCTACTTAGTACATGCAGACTGCAGCAATTTAACCAAATTCGCCCAGTTTCTAAACTTTATTCTAATCAGCTTGGGCAATTTTTAAAAGATACACATTATCTTTAAAACAACCTGTGCTTTATCTTTAAACAGCTGAATGATCCTAATCTCAAGTCATTCATTCAGTAAAACCAAACATACACTAAAGCAATAAAGGGAAAAAGGTTATCCTACCTTTAAACCAGGCTTAAGACACAGAATCGTCACAGAACTCCATGTGGTAAAGGTCCTTCCCTCCTATTTGAGTTACCTCCCATTTCTATTTGATCAAATAAACCAACGTTTCCACGAGGAAGAGCATCCAAAAGTTTGTAAAGCTGATAAAACTGCCCTGTTTCAAGAAAAGCCCTTTAGTAGATACAAGTCCAGCTCTCATTTAAAGTTTATTAAAATAGGTGCCAGTTTTCCTCTCTTCTAGTTCTACTGATGAGCTAGACCAGAACTATTACTTTGAGCCATGTTTCTAAAGATGGTAAAGCTAAGAACAGCAAAGTAATAAGGATAGGTCACTTTTGGTAATGACACACAAATTAAACTTTCAAAACATGTGCATAGCTTTATTCATCTACTTAGATCTAACCTTTTCATGGAGCTTCAGCAAAATTCGAGTGTGCAAAATGCATTTCTAAAACGTAATGCAAGCAAAGCTTTTCACATTTACACTGGCAGGAAATACAGAGAAACTAACAAGTCACATTAGGGAGAGTTCAGATTTTTTTTTTTTTTTTAATGACAAGAATTGCACAGTTCATTATTTTGAGACAATTGTTGCAGACATAAATACTTAAAATTTTCTAAGCCAAGGTGCTTCAACAATAAAAATTTTTAAGTTGGAAAGAGCCAGTAACTCGGATCATAGCTCACAAAGAATTCCAAATTAAAGTGGACTCCATTATCTCCCTAGATTTTGCAAACAATGCTTTTTATAACACTTTTTTATAACACTAAAGGAGACTGCAAGCTGAAACTTTTTTCAAAGCACACAAGAAATGGTGTCATCACATTACTTGAAGAAGGTGCTGAGGGGGTAGGGAAAGGGAGTGAAGAATCCTTTTACTATTTCCCACTACAGAACAGCCACTAACAGATTAAGAACAAAAAAAAGAAACAACAAAAAAACTAAATCAAATCACTTCCCCAGTTTATAAAATAGTTCCAGTTTGTGACAAGATCTATAACTTTAAACAGAGAGCACCAGTTGGGCAATAGAATGAGCATTTCATACTGCATAAAAATTAGTGAGGTGGTAAGAACCATCAACTATCTCAGGCATTACTACATGGCCTTTCCAAACTTTTTTTAATATACATGCAAGGCACATTGATATAAAAATAGATCTCTGGCCAACAAACATATTAAATAAGCAAATTAAAATTTTGGCTTGGCAATATTGGCAACATCAAAATATAACCAGATAGCTTTGGACCACATATCTTTCTCATATTCCTCCACCCCATTTGGTGTTTTCTCCTCCATTATTTTGGGTTCAGTCTCCTTCAAGTTTGGGTATGTGCTTGAGAAAATGACTTTTCCTCTCGTCAAGTAGCATTCTTACTAAAGTTTCTCTTTGCTAAGTAAAAATATACTAGAGAAGCAAAATAGCTGAGTTTTGATTGATTTGATTACATCAAATTCGATTGGCTCCGGATGGCATTATTTCTCCTCTGTATACAACAAAAAAGTCCCCAGCTTATATAGTAGACAATTGTTTTCTCTCTAAGATAAATCAGCAACAAACCAATGATACTTCCTTTAAACCATTCTTCCCAAATCCTCTTTTCGAGGCAGAGAGGGAATAAGAGAAATAAAATTAAGATTTAAAAGATTTTCAGTAGTAGAAGACATTTTAAGGCCAAAAAGTGTTAATACTAACAATTTTTATTTTCCTAAGTTATTGCCCTTCATAGGCCAATACCATAAATAGTTTATTTGTACTGATTCCCTCCTGAAGAAAATTTAATTCATTCACTTTTGTTAGTGGCTGTGCTACAGGAAAGGTCTTCAAAGCAACTTAGAAAGGTGTGGTATAGAGTAATGTAAAAAGTGCATCACATTCTTGATTTTCAGTTTCTCATAGCAGCAGCAGGATTAATCCAAGACAGAAAACAGTTTTATTTTCACTCTAAAAATGCAACAACTCCTAATGAAATGTATTCAAGATTATGAATCCCTCCTCTATAGAGGATAAATGAAATAGACTAATAACAGACAGACAGGGGCAAACTAAAGGCATTCATTCGTATTTACATATTAAAACCATTTTTAACACCAAATCTTTACATCTAGCAAAAGAAATGTTTAAGAATAAAAGACATTACTAAAGCAGTATCCATTTTTTGGAGGCTTTGCTTAGCACCTGAGGAAAAAAGGGCATATGGAAAGCTATATAATTTACCTCAAGTTGGTTTCTTGGTCTGTAGAGTAAAATTCTGATATACAACGAAAGTGAAACTGAACTGGAAAATGTCTGTAGCTATTTTAATAAGGCTGTAGAAAAGGGATACTGCATTGGAATATGTTTGTAGCTATTTTAGTAAGGCTATAGAAAAGGGATACTGCAGTATAAAATGGCTTTAGAACTCTGGACACAAGCAAAATTTTATGGATAAATAGGAAGTCTGAATCAGCAATCCCAACACATGTGAGTGAGGATGGCTGTTCCATAGGTTTCTTGCCCACAACTGCTATTTGACACTCCCAGTAATGCAAAAGCAACATCCCATTCATGCTTCACCGGGTGATTCTATTATGCAGACAACTTAAAATCCTATTTATTCTTATTGAGTAGCAAAACAGTGTGAAATTTAATTTAAAACTCAGTAAAGCAGTGCACTTGAGGGGAGCCAATGATTTATCATTCTTTAAACCGACCCAGGGTGGTCCTGGCTCTCACGCATCTGTAAAGATTTAAGTGTATTTAAAAAGAACATTTTAAGATACTCAAAGCATAAGCCCATCTTCCTCACCATAAAATCCTGGTGCTCTGTTGATTAATCACATTAATAAAAATAACATCAGTATTAAGAACTAAGGATAACCTACGCATCTGCAAACTTAGAGCAGCTATTATAGATACTTCTCATCTTGTCCTCTGACCCTCTCCTTTAAACAAATGATCAATACTCTGGGGAGGAAAAGACGAGCAAATCCTACCCTCTTTCAAAATGCAGCAGTTTGGTTATGGGTAGGATTACCAAAGGACACTGCCCAGTCAGAATCTAACTCAACTAGTACAACATCATCATAACAGACCTGATTATAAAAATTATTGTCCATAATATGTACCTGTCCTACTAGTCTATTTTGCAGTTAGCATAGGTATACAAGGATCATGTGCTGAGGATACGGCCCAGTGGCATAACTATATTCCTAATCCTTGGAAATGGGACTTTCAAACCTATTTCTCTGAAAAAAGCCTTAACAGAATGACTCCCTCCTTATTTACAATTTAAAATCAAAGTCCTCTTGCAGTTTTCCTTGCCTGTGGCCATTGAGTAGGACATAAAATTTCACACTATGGCTTTTTGTGTTTGAAAGTTTTCAGAAGATAAACCATTAGATGCCTCCAATTGGGTTAGCAACAAGACTAACAACCAAGTATGAAACTACCGCTGCTATGTAATGTTTTGTGAAGAAACACATTTTGTATTGTGAACAATACTCATAACTGAGGTTTGCCGTATTTTCCCTAGAAACTGTTATTTGAAAAACCAATGCAGCACTTTTTTTCCTTTATAAAGTTTTTGCAGATTCTCAATGACTAGGTAAGCAGATGATTAAGGAGAACAGCAAAATTCTAAAATGGATATACCTTCTCCAGCCATTTATTCCAAGAAAAAACAACTGGCATTAACAAATTCCTAATTATTGTCTATCCCCTCCCAGAAAGGAGGAGGCAGGGCTAACTACAGATGCTGTAAATATACTTTATGTGAAAGTTCATTACTAAGAAAGTCAGAGGAAAGCCTATGCAATTAACTTCAGTTCAGCAAAGTGGGGGTGAATAAAGAGAAAGATAAATACACCCTGTCTTTTGTGGGGAAGGGGAATTATTCAAGACATCTACAAGAAGAGTGGTATGTGACACAGAAGCCTACAATCAAGACAGTTTTAAAAAGAAATCTTCACCCATAATTAGTATCTTCATAGCTATTAAAAAAATAGGTCATGATTTCATTCTTAGTGCCATTTTTCAAATACTACCCTTTTAAGGATTAAAACCACCTGACTTTTATTCTGTGTAATGAAAACAAATGGCACAAAATAAATACAAGTTCATTCTCTGAATACTAATATAATGTCTTACACACAATCATTTACTAATTTTTTTCTATCTCCCTCTGTCCCTCACACATACATACACTACACACACACACACACACACACACACACACACACACACACACACACACTCCTTTTTCAGTCTTTATAATGGAGGGATGTTAAAAATCCCCTCTAGACTGTATTTGGTTTATGCTACAGTACTAATACTCTGAGTTGAAGGAAAATTCTTTATACCAAACAATAACACATTGATGTTATTTAAATGTGCTAAATTAATCACAGCTGAAGTTTGTTTAGAAGCTTACACAAAAATAATCAGAAAACAGATCAACTCTTAAGATTTTTTTTAATAAGTGCTCTGTAAGGAATTGTGTGAGGACCTAAGGAGAAAGATTGCGACAAGTAGAGTTAAGTGTTACCAAACAGCACAAAGGAGATTTGTCCCAAAGTCCTGCTTGTACCTAGGCAATTAAGTCCATTAACCCAATGCCCAAAAATACTGACAATTAATATGATGGGGCACTAGGGTTCCCAGAAAGAGACATTCCTAACTATATACCTCTAACCATATAATTAAGGAAATTTCAGTGGAGAAAAATCAAGGTGAAATGTTGCATTGTTTCATTTAGAAGTGAGACTCTCAAAAACCTTTGGACAAACAGATAAGGGATACATTCTCTTTTTTGGCTTCTCTAAACATGGAGGCCTGAGGGCTGTGGAAGGGAAGTAGGAAAGCAACAAGAGATTTCTAAAGACATTTTTTAAGTGTTGCTTCTAAATTAAAAAGCCCAATTCAGATGGGGACTGTTTTTTTTTATTTTATTTTATTTTATTTTTAAATATATATTCATTCAACCTCTATGTCACAAACCCAGAAAGTTTCTTGTGAGTTGTGAGACAGAAGAGCTTTTAAATTCCAGGCAAGCAAAATGGACGTTTAAAAAAAGAAGGGGGGTGGCAGGGGGAATCTGGCCCTAAGGCGACAAGTGGTTACACAAGGCAATTGAACACACAGCAGAACTTTAAAACCTATAAAACAAACTGGAGTCTTTTTGTCCTTTAATCACCTTATATCTTTTTTTTTAACTTTTTGAAAATTTTTATTTAAAAAAAAACACAAAAACACAGACTTCTTTCACTTCAGTATGTGGTATGTTGCATTTTCCAGTTTGTTCAATGCTTTAAAGCTCAAGGATGCCTCTGCTTTCAATTGTACATGGGCCTGAAGCATCCTAGCTTTTGGCAAGCAGGCAGGAGACTCAACAAAAATCAAAATAGGAACAAGGCAGACTAAATGCAGGGCACATCTGTAAACATATTATACATTTGAAAATTACAATATCAGTAAAAGTGATACAGTTTACAGGTGAAATGAAACTATCTGGAACTGGCCTACCACAAGTTTCTGAACCTGGACTGATACAATAAGTTATTATATATATATATTATGTATAAAAAGTTTTGTTTACATCAAGTGGAATTGGCAATCCATGCTTATACTTTTAAAATCTAAGCAGGGCAGAAATCCAGACTAAAGATATTTTCTCTACTCTATGTTGAGTCCAACAGCTTCGTTCACAAACTACTTGTTAAAAGTCTCAAATAATCAACAAAACAAGAAAACTCATCCATACTACAATCGCTCAAAACTGGACATTTCTTAAGCAAAGGGTTTGAGCAAAAGTAGGTACCTTCTCCCCCAAACACCCCAGGGGATCCAGTCTACTTTTATTAGAAGACTACACCTCTCTATATAAATGCCCTGCTATTTTAACCTGTATTTGACATACATGGATATACTAATTTCTGTGTGTGTGTGATGTGATGCTATGTCAGGCCAGAGAACTTGTTTTTATGCCACTAACATCACCCAATCTTAAATTGGACCCTTAGTTTCTGCACACACACAAAAAAATTTATTTTAGCATGCTATATACAAGCTGCAGTGCAACAGGATGGCAATGTGATGATAAGACAGGGCTAATGCTCTTCTCTGCCCAAAAGAAAATTTCCAGAATTTCACATTATTTTCCTTAAAAAACCCATTTTGCTCTAGTAATAAAATATATTTATTAAGATATAATTAGAAGCTAATAAGCTCAGAAGTATAGTTTGCATGAAAACACACCTTCTATAGGCAGGATTTATTACCTCCTCACTGGCTAAAAACATGAAAAGTTTATAGTTTTCATGGAAAATTTTCTTCCCCTTTTAGATATTTCCGAGAAATTAAAAGAGAATTTACAGAAAGGTACAGAAGTTTCTCTTTAGATGTTCAATGAAAAACAAGGAAAACAGCACATTTAGTGTTAGTGACAGAGAGCAAGTCTGGAGCACCTACAGTTGAAAAGCAGAATATATTTTTGCTCCCACTTATACAATTACATTAAAATATGGGCAAAGGAATATTTTTCCATATTAAATATCTAAAGCCAATTGTTTGTTCTGTAACTTTTCCTTAAATGACACTCATGGATTCTTCACTTGTTAAAGTCCAGTATGTAACCAAAGCCAAGTGAACTATGTACCACCAACTATTCCAGAATTATAGAACTTCAATGCCCTCCCCTTTTCCCACCCCACAAAAAATAAAAGGAAAAGAAAGAAAATATTTCCCCAACACCCCACAGAGGCTGCTTAACTCCTGGCAAGACATGCAAATCATATTCGCTAAAAAAAAAAAAAAAAAAAATACACCCTTGCAAACTTCAAGGCATTTATCCAGCATTCTCGCAGGGCTCAAAGTATAACCAAAAGATCAAGGGAGGAGTGGGGGAAAATGGTGAATCATTCTGGGCTCCCCGTGATTAGTGTATCACTTTAGTCACAGAACAAGATACAGAGATCTTTTAAGTGGATTTGCCTTTCCAGTGGGTCATTTGTTGCCCAAGTTGATGACAGCAGGAACTTTAGAACCACGCTTGTTAATAAGTCTGTATTCATTAATCACTTGCATTCACACTTAAAAACAAAAACTAACAAAAGAAAAAAGAAAAAAAAAACTATTCAGTACCGGAGATTAAATAACCATGTGTAGTCTCTTGAAATAAATTTGATTCCTTAAGAAGTCTAATTACTTTCAGTTGCCTTTTTTTTTTTAAATAACTATATATATATATGTATATATATATATTTGTATATATTATCCTGTGATTCTACTTATGGTTCCTCTGCTGCGTTGAAGATCTAGGAGCATAAAAGCCTTGTGTCCCCCATGAACGGTGGCTCTAATGCTGCAGAAAGGTTACAAATAGGCAGTCTGGTCCTTCATTGATCTGGACTATCCATGGCTTCATTGTAAGTGATTATCCTTTTGGGATCTGGAGAGAAGGTTAAAAAATAGATACATAAATAAAAATAAGGTCTGGAATGCCAAAAAGCCCATATTCCAATAACAAATTCCAAATAACCATCATCATTTTAGCTGCCTTTTTTATGAAAACACAATTTAAAGACCACTTCTTTGGGGCACCTGGGTGGCTCAGGTCGTATCTCAGGGTTAAGATCGAGCCCTGTTTTGGGCTCCACCTTGGGCTCTGCGCTGGGTGTGGAGACTGCTTAAGATTCTCTCTCTTGGGGGCCTGGGTGGCTCAGTCGGTTAAGCGTCTGCCTTTGGCTCAGGTCATGATCCCAGGGTCCTGGGATCGAGCCCCACGTCGGGCTCCCTGCTCAGTGAGAGCTGCTTCTCCCTCCCTCTGCCTCTCCGCCCAGCCTGTGCTCTCGCTCTCTCTCTCAAGTAAATAAAATCTTAAAAAAAAAAAAAAGATTCTCTTTCCCCCTCTAAAAAAAAAAAAATTATTAAAAAAATAAAGACCACTTCTTTGTATTAACACACACGATCTACTTTTCCACAACCCAATAAATAGTTCGGCATCCCAAAGGATTTCCAGCAACAGTGTCCTCTAGCCAGTGAGGGCTTCAACTCCTACAGATTAGAGAGGGGCTGAGTTCATTTAAGAAGGGTTTATGTGTTTCTCCCAATTATAAAAGCTTAAATCGTCAATAATCCAATACTAAAACACTTGGATTTATTTATTTTTCTTCTCAGTAAAATGAAGTCAAAATTTACTTTAACCTGTGGGGGCTGTCTAGTAAGGAACTGTTCAAGGCACATCTAGCACCAAAAACTTCTGGTTAAGTTTGGCAAAACTATCAGTTTAGTCCTAATCATGACTTATTTCTTCCTTCCTCCAAATTTCCCATAGCACCACCAGTCTTTATTCTCAGCAATGTGCATAAGCTAAGATTTGGGTGCTATTCTAAATTCCAATTATTTAGGTGTATGCTCCCCTGTTCTAGAGAGGCAATAATTTTATTACATACCATTTCCACCTATCTAAGAACTTTTAAAAGTACATATGCTTTTAATAAAAAATAGGAAACCAATAAAACTTGTTGCCTAAGTATAAAGGCCTAAAAATAATATTAAAGATCTCATGCTCACGTGAGCCTAACAGTCAATCTAATTAAGTGCAGAGATAATATAATACCCTTTCTAGGACTATAACAGCCATCCTCTAGCAACCTGCTATGAAGATAATGCTATTTCTTAATAGTTAATAGCCATTTTACAGTAAATATAGGAGGTCTACTTTTGCAGAGTATATTTTCTAGTCTATTTTTTTGTTTGCCTTTGAATAAGAAGGCACACAGAAAGCAACTCAAAATAATTTAGGAGCTTGCTAGCTATCTTCAGGCCACAGCTGTGTTAGACAAATAAGACCTGGCCTAAGTACAATAGAGAGATGGAAGGAGGAGCAATGCCTGGAAATCAGGGAAACCTACATTTTTAAAAAAGATTTTATTTTTTATTTTTTAAGTAATCTCTACACCCAATGTGGGGCTCTAATTCACAACCCTGAGATCAAGAGTCCCATGCTCTTCCAACTGAGCTAGCCAGGAGCCCCCAGGGAAACCTACATTTAATCTTGCCACTTTTTAGCTTACATAGTGACCTCTCTCACTTATATGAGCTAGCAAAGTGGATGGGAAATGGGATGCAATTCAGTTACAGGGTTCTAAAAGCCCAAATCTATTAGTGACGTTCTCCAGACTGAAACTTACTTTATTTCAGGTATTCCGTATCTACCACGTTTTAATGTATTTGGAAAAGCACACAATAATCAGGATAACCAATTTAAATTTTTTGAAAATTCCAAACAATCCAGATGTGGGTTATTCAGTCCCTTTGGCTTCCTGCTATTCACATCTTATACATGTGGTTCACGAAGGAAGCTAATTTGCTATTCTTTAGATTTTTAACCATGTATTATTTCAGAGAATATAACAGCCCAAATAAGGCTTCTAAAACAGCTAGCTAATATTTTTCTGAACTATGAATTTCAGTTCTTAGGATACCACTTGTCTACCACACAAATACAGATAAAGACTGGCTATAAGTGGAAACACTTATTCATGCTGGTTTCCTAGATTAAAAATATTTATGTTCTGTCTTACTTTCATAATCAGAGGGGGAAAAAATTCACGTTCTTCACCTAGCAGGTGAAGAGTATTTTCATATACTCTTTTCAGTGTTACCCCATGTTTAGCAATCCTGGTAAGGCAGCCAATGTCTTTTAACTGCAGTTATTAAATAATTCAAAATATAAAGCCTATTCACTTGGTGGGTCACTGTTTATGTTATTCCCACCCAATCATAACATACACTAATTAGTCATTAGTACTAACATTTTAGGTAACCTAACCATTCTTACCTTGCTTCTGCAAATTCCAAACAGATTCCATTTCTGCAAAGAAAGGAAAAAAAAGATTATTTTATACACTAAGTTTTATAGAGCAAAGTTTAAAGCTATGCTTTTCACTTTAAACCTAAAAAATCTAGACCGGTTATTGCTGGGCTGGAGGTAGGGTTGAAATAGCACAGTTCTACTAAATCTTAGACAAAACACTCTTATTTTCTTGGAATTCTCAAGTAGTGTCTTTCAGATTGCCTTAAGTTAATTACAGAAAGTGAATGATAAGTCTGCCTTTCGGCTCAGGTCATGATCCCAGGGTCTGGGATCAAGCCCTGCATTCGGCTCTCTGCTCAGCAGGGAACCTGCTTCTCCCTCTCCCTCTCCCTGCCGCTCCCCGTTTGTGCTTTCTTTATCTCTGTCAAATAAATAAAATCTTTAAAAAAAAAAGTGAATTATCATCTGAAATCAAACTACCAAGAGAACAATTCCATCTATACAAATAGCAAAGATATGCTGAAGCATGCTATAGATAATCTCAATGTTATTTCTTGTAACAGCTCATTGTTATTTAAAAAAACGAAGTATTTTTTGGCAACCCATCATAACCCAATGGGGTACCCAAGTCTTCTGAATGAAGCATTCAAATTTGATTAAGCACTCAAATTTGGTTAAAATGCCTTATTAAAATTTTACTTAACTCTTTGCTATAGGCAAGTGATTCTGCTCTTCAAACCACACCTACTCTTATTTTTAACCCATAAGGTCAAAATGCCAATCCATACCCATTTATTAGTAAACACAATCCTCATTTGCTCCAATTCCATTGAAATGTGATCACAATGTGCTTACTTTGATAACTTACAGTGAAGAAAATATGTACATGACCGAACTATAGTCACATACAGAGAAAAGGCAAGAAAAATTCTATCTGTAAGCATTCCAGAAAGCTTCACAGAGGGCTCATTTGAAGGTTTGATGAATAAGACAATAGATGACTACTATACCACAAGAACCAAAGAACAGGAAAATAGGAACTACAATACCTTGAAAGGAAATACTCTACTAGGTTTATAATGTAAACAAAGACTACACAGTAACAGGAATGAACTATGACTAGAGAATAAGTGCTCTTCCCATGGCCATACAACTGCCATTCTGAAAGACAAAAACGTGATTTTTCTTCTGTATAACTGGATTTTGTGTAATTGTATTCCATATAATTTATCACTGGCCAATTATAGTTAATGAAAAATAAAACTGGAGCTCCTTAAGATAGGATGTATCTGGACATGGGTTATAGTTAAGTTAAAACATAATCTCTCCTCAGGGCTAAAAGTGTATAAATCTCAAATTATTATTTTGTTTTATGTTTATTGTTGGAATCAGAGAATAGTAGATCACACTCTCCCTGCTCCCCTCTATCCCCCACCAAATTCACTCCTAAAAAACTTCTAAGTTTTGAAAATTTGCCAGAATTGGATGTTTGGAACAACAGGTTAATTATTCAAAATAAAGTAATTACCCAGATAAAATTGCATTCAAGGTATCATAATAAAGGCCTGATTAAACAAAGACCGGGAAATAATATATTAGTTGTCACTTGGTCCAAGAGCTTAGATGGATGCTATGGGCTTCAGATTACTGGACAGGGGCGCCTAGGTGGTTCAGTCAGTTAAGTGTCTGCCTTGGGCCCAGGTCATGATCTCAGGGTTCTGAGATCAAGCCCCGCATCGGGCTTCCTGCTCAGGGAAAGTCTGCTTCTCCCTCTCCCTCTGCCCCTCTCCTTGCTTGTGCTCACTCTCAAAAAAAAAAATTCACTGGACAGATACCCATCCAAAGATTGGCAGGAAAATCCCCATCTCCTAGGTCTAAGAAGGGGAGAGAACGTGACCAATCTAATCTGGAAAAAAGAAGATGTATCAGGAAGGTTATTCTAGTCATGGCACTCATATCTATTAATCTAATTTCTAATTCTATTATTTTCAGACAAGTAGGAATAGCTGAAATGGTCATTAGAGCCGTTATCCTACACATTTCTGTACTTCAGAATGGCATACTTTAAGAAGTCCAAAGATAAGCCTTTTCTTGGTTGATCTGACTTCAAAAACATTAATCCAACACAAACATTTTTTCTTTTAATTAAAGTACAGAAATCTCACATCTTGCAACAAATAAATTCCTGAGTTCTGTATGTATTACCTGATGCTCATTAAGTCTGTTTAATGTAAAGATAAATGTGTATTTAGTTGTATGTTGAGAAAAACACCAACTTTTCATTTTGACCCACCTATGCTATAACATTTCCTTTTCTCCTCCCCACCACAAATCTCAACCTGCCCTTCCCCCTCTACCCTTTTTTGGTGGGGGAAGGGGGGGGGGGACTACACTCAAGAGTCCGTAAAAACTGGAGTACTTTAAAGGCAAACATATAAATTTTAAAGACAAAAATAACTTTTTGCACCACCCAAGGTCTTCATTGGATTGAAGACATTTCCTTAGCTTAATCTAGAACATTCAGCTTTAGGTTTTAAACATAAATTTTATTTTTTTAAAGATTTTATTTATTTGACAGAGAGACAGCCCGAGCAGGAACACAAGCAGGGGGAGAGGCAGAAGCAGGCTTCCCGCTGAGCAGGGAGCCCGATGCAGGGTTCAATCCCAGGACCCTGGGATCATGACCTGAGCCGAAGGCAGACGCCTAACCGACGAGCCACCCAGGCACCCCAGGTTTTAAACGTAGATTTTAAATGATTTCTGGTAAGAAAGTCTTATTACATTCAAATAAGGGCTCTGGAGTAGTGAAATTGATCATGCTTTTTGAGGAGGGGAAAGGGATGTATGACCTAGCTAAAAAATTAGCCATGGGCCAACCTAACTTCTAGCCAAGAAATACATCAACATTATTGAAGTGCTGAACTGAGAAATGAATGCAATTCCCCTTCCAGTTATTTAATATTAAATACTTCTGTAACTAGTAGCAACTTGATGTCCTTGATTAGAATTTCAAGTTTCCATGAAACTTAACTGAAGATCAGAAAGAAGGGGAAATAAATCAAATATTGTTTGCACGATTACATGTTATGCTTAAACAACCATACTAAGACTAATAAGCTAGTAATAGAGAATATATAGGAAAGGAGAAAATTGTATTTTTGCCCTCTTTTAAGTTACAAAAGTCTCCATGCAGATTCTAAATACAAAACAAGTTACTCTGTGTAACTGTTTTAACTATCACAAGAGAAGCTGAACAAAATAAGGCACATTCAACTATACAAAATCATAACATAGTAATTAATCTTTCTACTTTTAATACTGCCCTCGCCCCCCACCCCACACGGTTTTTTACTTCCCAGTTCTTTTTAAAGTTGGATCCCAGCACCCAGTTATGCAAATAGTTATTGAGAAATGGCCACAGGACCAAATTTGCTAACATAAGTGAAGGTTTCTGCTTTTAAAATATACCAAAGTAGGCAATTTTATTAAAATTCTGCAATTTAGACTGCCACCATCCAAATGTTAAATTTTACTATATAAAATTTTTCAAGTATTTAGTTATGCCACCTCATCAAAGAAAATTTAACATTCAATTTTCTAAAGCAGACTACTACTACTTCCTACATAACTCCCTATCACAATGCTTCCTGTAATAGATGTCCAATAACCTACAAGTTCTAAATTCCAAGTGGAATAAAAAGTACTATTTAGGGGGCTAGGGATATAGATGTGAAACCAGAAAGGCTCTGCCTCCGTGAGCTTAGAAGAGATAGCTTTTCTAGACAGAAGCATCAACATGAACAAAGCTTGGTGATATTAATTAATAAGTATGAGGTATGCTAAAGCAGGGGTCAGCAAACTGATTTCTACCCATTGCCTGTTTTTGCAAATCAAGTTTTCTTGGAACAGAGCCACACCCATTTTATATATTACCCATGGCTGTTTTTGTGTACAAGGCAGAATCAAATAACTAGAACTGCAAGGAAGAGCCCGACCCCATGGCTCACAAAGCCTAAAATATTTACTATCTGGTCATTCATATAAAAAGTTTACTAGGGCGCCTGGGTGGCTCAGTTGCTTAAGCGACTGCCTTCGGCTCAGGTCATGATCCTGGAGTCCCGGGACTGAGTCCCGCATCGGGCTCCCTGCTCAGTGGGGAGTCTGCTTCTCCCTCTGACCCTCCCCTCTCTCATGCTCTCTGTCTCATTCTCTCTCTCAAATAAATAAATAAAATCTTTAAAAAAAAAAAAAAGTTTACTAACCTATGCTTTGGTGGTCACAATTATTTACTAAGGCTAGATTTCACTAAAACAAAAAGATTTAGACAAAGAACAAAACTATTCAGGGAACAGAGCTAAAAGTCACTAAGAAGGAAAGATTCACACAAAGATAAATGCTATTCTGCTATTCAGGGGATAGCACAAAGGCACATACAAAGGAAAGTTTACTATTTACATCATATAGGTGAAGGGAAGTCACTGAAAATATGAGATTATTGTACTAAATACTAGTAATGATTGAGGAAACTGAAGAGTATGGATGAAGTTATAATACAGTAGTCCCCCTTATCTGCAGGAGATAGGTTCCAAGACCCCTCTCCCCAACAGGAGATGCTTAAAACTGCAAACAGTACCAAACCCTACGTATACTATGTTTTTTCCTATACATACATGCCTATGATAAAGTCTAATTTATAAATTAGGCACAGTAAGAGATTAACAATAAAATAGAACCATTGTAAAACACTGTAAAAAAAAAAAGTTATGTGAGTGTGGTCTCTCTCAAGTATCTCAATTGTACTGTACTTAACATTCTTCTTGTGATGATGTGAGATGAAAAAATGCCTACATGATGAGATGAAGTGAGATGAATGACAATAGGCATTGTGACGTCACATTAGGCTACTACTGACCTTCTGACGATTCAGAAGGATCATCTGCTTCCAGACCACAGCTGACCGCGGGGAACTGAAACCGCGGAAAGCAAAACCACGGATAAGGTTGGACTACTGTACAGAAAAAGAGCCCAGTAAATGTTACTGCAAAAGTGAAGAAATTAGGACAGTTGTATTAGAGATAGAAAGGGAAAAATGGGTATGTTAGAGACAGGATCCATTTAACCTAATAATTAGGGTTTGGGAAAAAATGAATTCAGTTTTATATACAAAGAATTAGAGTGGTGATGTTGTAAATACATGGTCTGAACTCAATGTAAAAGCAGTTGAAGTTTTGAGCTTAATACACAGTGATAGAATTGGATGAGATTACTCAGAGGAGTTTGAGTAGCATGAAAAGGAGACTGAAAGAACACCAACACTTGAGAAAAAGAGAATGGTACCAGGAAGGTTATGCTGAAGATGTAACAAGTAGGAAAGTGGGTAGTTAAGGAAATGCAAATTAGAGAATTTAGGGAGGGAGTGTTCAACTACTGCAATTCTCATTCAAAGTTAAGACACTGTTCACCTTCTAGTCACTCTCTCTCTCTGGCCAGATGTCACTGCCTGGTTCAAGCAGGTACCTTACGAACACTTCTGCAATGTCATCTTTTAACAGGCCTCTCTTGCCCTTAATCGGGTCTCACTTTCTATCTTCTACACCATGGCTATCATTCTCTTCCTCTAAAAATATAAACCTAAAAGGGACCAAAACATTTCAATGGATTCTCACTGCCTACAGGGAGACTAGATCTGTTTGTCTTGTATAAAATTTCTAGCATTTGACACAGCCGTATATCAATAAATAAACTGGATGACTAAATTAAAGATTTTTCTAACTTGCACCACTCACCTTCCTTGAAGCACTCTGAAATGACTAGCATGTTCCAATACTATTCCATTTCCTCCACCTAAAATAGTTATGACTTTCTTTGTACAATAAATAAGCCAATTTCCACTTCTCTTTTGAATCCTACTAGCCTCTCCTGACCCTCTCACCCCCTTTAGGGGTAACTCTATGTTCCAAACACGTTTTATATATTTTTCTACAGAGCAGTCACACTAGTCATGTATTTCTTTCCATGTATGTTTCCCTTTTAGACTGAATTCCTTAAAGACATGAATCCCCTCTTTTCATCTACTTATCACAATTGCTTCGCACAGAGCTCAGTGCAATATGTAAACACTTCAATAAAATACTACTCATAAATTAGTCAGGAAGTAATAATGTAACAAAGTAGTATTAGGTCCATTTGAAACTGATTTGACCTACAAAAACAGCAACTGCATATGGTCCAATGAAAAATTCAGCATTTAATTCTTCAAAGAAAAAGACTAAAGCTAAGAGGGTTAAAGCCAACTTGAGGCTTATTTTTTTTTTACTTTTAAAATTGAATGATACTATTGTCCCAGTTTAACATACATTTAAGGGGCACCTGGGTGGCTGTTGGTTAAGCATCTGAATCTTGATTTTGGCTCAGGTCCATGATCTCAGGGTCGTGAGACTGAGCCCCGCATCTGGGCTCTGTGCTGGGTGAGGAGCCTGCTTAAGATTCTCTCTCTGCCCTTCCCCACCACCCCTGCCCACACACACTCTCAAGCTCTCTCCCTCTCAAAAAAAAAAAAAAAATTAGTACCTTAAAAAATCCTTTGAAAACATTTAAACATTTTAAAAAGCACATGTCTCAGGGCACCTGGGTGGCTCAGTCAGTTGGGCGTCCAACTCTTGATTTTGGCTTAGGTCATGGGACTGAGCCCTGTGTCCAGCACTGTGCTGGAAAGAGTCTCCTTGAGATTCTGTCTCCCTCTCCCTTTGCCCCTATGCATGCACTCTCTCACTCTCTCTAAATAATAAGTTTAAAAAAAATCTAAACAAAAATAAAAAATAAAAAGCATGTCTTCCCACCCCAAAAGGAAACAAATCAAATATAAGGCCAAACAAGGGGACTGCTACAACTGAGAACCCCCAGATCAATCTACCACTGATCTTGCCTTCCAATCCCTTATCAAGCCATTACTGGGTATCTTAGCACCATGTTTTGCTATTCTGATTTCCTTTCCCAACCAGTCAGTCCGGAGTACCTCCCTATTCTTTTGCAAAGACTGTCAGAATCTTCTCCCCACCCTTTTCTTTTCCATTTTGACTATACCAGAGAATTAACAGCTTATTTAATTTTTTTAATTTTAGGGGCATCTGCCTGGCTCAGTCAGTGGAGTGTACGACTCTTGGTCTGGGGTTGTGAGTTCCAGCCCCATGGTGGGAGTAGAGACTGACTGAGAGTTGCATGCCCTACTGACTGAGCCAGCCAGGCACCCTGATAACGGCTTATTTTCAAGTCAATTTGACTAAAGTACTTAGAAGTCATCACCTTTTTAGGAGATACTTAATGTAACTTTTCATTGCATCAACTTCAGTCTTACATTCCCAATTTGGAGCTACACCAAACTAAATAGAACTGTCTGGATCACCTCTAGATACATACATTAGAAACTTGGAGCTTGGGCGCCTGGGTGGCTCAGTCGTTGGGCATCTGCCTTTGGCTCAGGTCATGATCCCAGGGTCCTGGGATCGAGCCCCACATCGGGCTCCCTGCTCTGCGGGAAGCCTGCTTCTCCCTCTCCCACTCCCCCTGCTTGTGTTCCCTCTCTCACTGTGTCTCTCTCTGTCAAATAAAGAAATAAAATCTTTAAAAAAAAAAAAAAAAGAAAAACTTGGAGCTTAAGGGTTTGCTTTGGGTTTTGGTTCATTTCTACTTCTATGCTTATTCTAATCCAGTTTACTTTTAGAGTAAAATATCAAATTCAAGTTGCTTGGAACGAAACTGCTACTACTAAGATAGTAATAGACAATTTCTGCTTTTATAGTGTGGGTGGTTCTTCCCTCACCTTCAGGACGTAAGCTAATAAAATCTGGGGGTTAAATTTTACCTTCTATAAATTCCTTACAAGTTACTTTTCAGACTAATACCAAAGTAAATTCATTACTATTGTACTCATAAAGCAGACTTAATGAAAAATCAAGCATCCTAATATGGATGCTAAAATGGTAAGTCACTGGGAAAAAAAGGGTCTCACAACCACATTAAATTACTTGTTACAAACATTCCTGTATGTCCCGTATTACAGAGGGGGACAAAAGGATCCTTCCCCAATCTAATAAATTCAACTAGGGCTGAAACCAAAGTCAAATCTGCAGGTACCTGTTAATAAGATTATGAGAAAGACAGCTGTGATGCCATAAGCAATCACGGAGCAATAATAATAAAATGCAGTAAAGGTGAAAAGACTTCTTCAGCATTGTATTAAAAGGAGAAAATTTAGTATTCAAATCCTTCTGTAAACAAAAGTCTAAACTGTATACATAGTCCCCCTTCCCTTTGATGGATTAACCATAACTTGTCTCCTGCCTCCTCATACCCCGTAGATCAGCTTCCGCATTCCCAAACCTAAAATCCCTTTTTATTTTTTTTTTAGATTTTATTTATTTATTTGACAGAGAGAGACACAGCGAGAAAGGGAACACAAGCAGGGGGAGTTGGAGAGGGAGAAGCAGGCTTCCCGCCGAGCAGGGGGCCCGATGCGGGGCTCGATCCCAGGACCCTGGGATCATGACCTGAGCTGAAGGCAGACGCTTAACGATTGAGCCACCCAGGCGCCCCAATAAACATTTATTTTTAAAAAGGGATTTTAGGGGGGCGCCTGGGTGGCTCAGTCATTAAGCATCTGCCTTCAGCTCAGGTCATGATCCCAGGGTCCTGGGATCGCGCCTCGCACCGGGCTCCCCGCTCGGCAGGAAGCCTGCTTCTCTCTCTTCCTCTCCCACTCCCCCTGCTTGTGTTCCCTCTCTCGCTGTGTCTGTCAAAAAAAATAAAATCTTAAAAAAAATAATAAAATGTTTATTTTCAGATAAATAATGCATTCATATGACTGCAAATACAAAAGGTAAAATCTTGTTATTCCTCTGCCAAGACTATTCCAAAAGTTCATCAGAAAAACGGCTTCCAGGGGCGCCTGGGTGGCTCAGTCGTTAAGCGTCTGCCTTTGGCTCAGGTCATGATCCCAGGGTCCTGGGATCGAGCCCCGCATCGGGCTCCCTGCTCAGCGGGAAGCCTGCTTCTCCCTCTCCCACTCCCCCTGCTTGTGTTCCTGTTCTCGCTATCTCTCTGTCAGATAAATAAAATCTTTAAAAAAAAAAAAAAAAAAAAAAAAAAAAAGAAAGAAAAACGGCTTCCAGGGGTGGCTGGGTGGCTCAGTCTTTAACCGTCTGCCATCAGCTCGGGTCATGATCCGAGAGTCCCGGGATCGAGCCCTCCATCGGGCTCCCTGCTCAGCAGGAAGCCTGCTTCTCCCTCTCCCACTCCCCCTGCTTGTGTTCTCTCTCGCTGTCTCTGTCAAATAAATAAATAAAATCTTTAAAAAAGAAAAAAAAAGAAAAATGACTTCCAATGTATCTTACAAATTGGTGCCACATTAATCTAGCTGAATGCAAGGTAATACTACCAACTCAGTTTTTAAAAGTGTACAATAAAACAAAGGCTGATGTACTATTTTATAAATTTAGAAGCCCAGGCTTAAAAATGACAAATGATTTTTTTTCAGGTACACAGTAATTAGGAATACTTCAGCATTCACCCCTGTCTTCTGTGCAGTTAAGTTACTTCCATTCCACCAGCCTGTCTCCCTGACATTCAGTGGCTCCCCACCTGCCTCCAAACTGATCTGATGATCTGGTAGCAACTTACCTTCCTTCTATGTTCCCTCACCACATCCAAAGCAGAACCCTTCCAATATTTACATTTACTCAGGATTCTCCAACTTATCTAATCTTTATCTTCCTCCTCTCTGCATTTCCGTAAGTCAAAAAATCTTCCCCATCCATCAAAACTCAGTTTAAATACTGCTGCCTCCATGAAAACAAACCCAACATTTACTCTTCCCACCTTTACTCCATTAAAAATTCTCCTTCCACTAAAGTCTTCTAGGTATTTGTATCTGTATGACACTTAAAATCTTGCCTAGTAAACTTGTGTATTGTTTTCACCTCTACTTAAGCTCTTCAAAGAAAAGGACTCACCCTTTCGAAGTCTTCCATAACTAAGCAAAGTACTTTGCCTCTAAGTACATCGTAAGGGAAAAAGGAAAACATACACACATACATATTACTGCACAACTGTGGCAGAGAAAAAGAAAAAAAGGATTAAGCTGAAGAAAGCTCTCTAGACTTGGAGTTCCCAATCCTAGCTGGCAATGAGAACCACCTAGTGAGTTAAAACACATTTTTATTCCAGGGTGTGGCCCAGATCTAGTAAATCAAATCATTTATGCCAATAACCTATGGAGGTAACAGAGAAACAAATTCTTAAAGTTTCATACTATAGCCTAGTGTTCCCTCAAGGACATTTTATACTAGATAACTGTCGTGTTGACTCACTTCAACCATCAAGAATTACACCTTATTTTATTCATCTCCCCTTGCATCTCTACATGCTGGGTAAAATTTACCATATCAAATTATTTTTTCATGAATACTCCAAAATACCATTTTGAATGCTTGATAACCTTCAGTGCATTATTAGTTAGGCAAGATAAATCAACCTGGTTTAAACAAACACTGACCAAACACACAACTCACACCAACCTATTTCAACAGATTTGGCTTCAAATGACTTTTTTTGAATCAAATTACTTCAAATGACCATTTCAAAATCAAATATTCACCTCAAAAAGTTAAAGGGTCTAGTGTTACAAGTCTCTTGAAAAGTAAATGCTTTAAAGGAGGCAACAGTTATATGTCCTGGGTATGTGCATTAAAAGCTATCACTCTAACATAAGTATCAACTAGCAAAATGTTAGGAGACCTGGAATTTGCTCTTGACACTGCTACCAAAGAAAGTGTGAAGGTAGGCAGGTGAAATAAGAATGACCATGCTTTTTAAATGTTCAGGCTAGACGGGTACATTGGGGTTCATTATAGGTTCCACTTTTGAATATAAATTTTTTCATAGTCAGTTTAAAAAGATATCACTTTAAAGTTCACCCCCCTTAAGTGCCACTTGAGAAAAATAGAAAATAGAACCTACATCTCACCATAAATATTAATACTGCTATGTAATGGTACAATATTCCCCCAGATAATATGAAGATTAACCCTCCTGTTTAAGAAAAGTTAATAGCATAATGTGTAAAAAAAAAATCCCAAGAACTAGAATTCCCACCAATCTCTTTTTTTATGCCTCATCGCATCTGTATTTCATATCCTCAAAATGTACTGAACATTAGTCTAAGGCTGCAAGTAATTAATGTTTAATCTAAAAAATGCACCATTCCTACTAAACTGACACCAAGCACCCTCTTACCTACTAGTTCCAAATAAAGTTGTTGAAGAGCTTATTTTTGAAGTTAGGAGGTATGCCTAAGAACTTCTATTCCTGAGCCTAACTTTAACTCAGTAAGCGATTGCCTTTGAAAGTTGAAAGAGAAGACTACACTAACGGACCAAGAAAATACAGGTGCTCTTTTAAAGTATTCCAATAAGCCAAACTGTTTATTACCTCCTTTAGAGTTTAAGACAACTTGGGGGAAAAAAAAAGCCAGCCTTCGCTTATGAGAAAGATCTGCACATCTTCAAAAGGTTGTAATTCAAAACAAATTCAAAGAAAAATTAGTGACCTAATGAACCAATCCACATTTGGCAGTAATTCAAAGAACCTGCCACTGGGAACTAACTGAACTATCCATTGTGCGGGGGGGGGGGGGGGGGCGACAATCAATACCAATTTAATCTCAGTAATATCCAACTACAAAACTCAAATTGATGCACTTTACTAAAGCAAATCATTCGGTAATATCAGCAAAATTAAATATAACTGCATCCATGTAGGGGCATTTAGCTCATCTAAATACCACTGATTTCCTATCTAGTTAGCCTACCTATACGGAAAATGCATACAGAATACCTAGAAATAGACAGAGGAGCTAATAGTCCCATTTAAAAAGGCTTACAATTCTCCATAATAAAAATCTATATAAAACCACCAGCCAACCGCCACTTAATGGAACAACTTGTCCCGGACTTTTTTGCAGGTTACGGAAGAACATAATCAGATATCCTCTCAGGTTCACACAATGACCACCAATACAAAATACTCAGGTAAAGCTTTTCCCAATAAAGGTCTCTGGAGGGCAGATGGCACAGAAGATACCACCAAAAACGCCAACTCCCCCAGCAGAATTTAACTGATAATTAACCACAAGTCTTAAGAAACTAAGCAATTTTTTTGCCCTAACTTTCCTAAAAACATCCACTTCCTGGTTAATTCATTTACTTCCAAATAGCAGTGCTGGAGAAAAAAGTGAAGACAGGTAATTTTATCTGCCAGGATTTCTACTCCTAAACTCCCGTAAGGCAATACTACTACTTACTCCCATTTTTTAAAGGGAAGAAAAACAGAAAAAGGACATCTGTTCATTTTACTAATGTCTTCCAGTTTGCAGATAAGGAAAGGTATGCAGAGGAGGCAATTTGCTTAAAAGTCACATAAATAGCTTTGTTATTCATCTCTGAGGCAGTGATTCTTCCAGGGAGAATATGGTAATTACCTCATCCCCACTATATGATATGCTGCCCCTTCCCTGCAGTTGCAAGTCACTGCCTAAATGAGCCAATGTTAAAAATGGGAATGTGCAGCATATCTTAGGTGTGTGTATGCATGCATGGGGTACAGATTTCTGTTAGGGGAGGAGGGGAATATGGAAGTGGAAGACTGAAAACCACTGTTCTCAAAAGTACCTAGGTTGTAAACATCATTCACTAAGCCTCGTTATTTGCTGTATGGATAAGTTATGCCATACAGCATATTTTTTTTTTTTTTAAAGATTTTATTTATTTAGGGGCGTCTGGGTGGCTCAGTCGTTAAGCGTCTGCCTTTGGCTCAGGTCATGATCCCAGGGTCCTGGGATCGAGCCCCACATCGGGCTCCCTGCTCGGCGGGAAGCCTGCTTCTCTCTCTCCCACCCCCTCTGCGTGTTCCCTCTCTCGCTGTGTCTCTGTCAAATAAATAAATAAAATCTTTAAAAAAAAAAAAGATTTTATTTATTTGAGAGAGAGAATGAGAGAGAGAGAGAGAACACACGAGGGGCGGAGGGTCAGAGGGAGAAGCAGACTCCCTGCTGAGCAGGGAGCCCGATGTGGGACCCGATCCCGGGACTCCAGGATCATGACCTGAGCCGAAGGCAGTCGCTTAACCAACTAAGCCACGCAGGCGCCCCGCCATACAGCATATTTTTAAGACACAAATGGGGTGCCTGGGTGGCTCAGGCGGTTAAGCATAGACTCTGGATTTTGGCTCAGATCATGATCTCAGGGTCCTGGGACTAAGCCCTGCAGTGGACTCCCTGCTCAGCATTCTCCCTCTGCCCCTCCCGATGCTTGCTCTCTCTCTCATATAAATTAATTTTAACTTTAAAAAAAAGACACAAATAAACCATATTCTAAAAAAGTTATGCACATGGAACTTGAAAGATATCGGATTCCTTTTTTTAACATAGGCTTTGGGCTATGGAAAGTACAGATTCCAAGAGCCTGGTTCCTACAATGCTAATTGGGCTTGCCGTTGCAGTTATTGAAATTATTTTCCATTTACCATTCAGTACCCACTATTCCTTCGTATAAGAGAAAAAATAGTTTGACACTCCATCTTTTTGGACTCCTCCTCTAAAACACTGCTCCTACTCATTTTACACAAATTAGAACTATCAAGTGAGCTCACTAATAAAGAAGCATATGATATAAAAAGCAAAGGAGAGCGAACATCTGTTCAAAGAAAAATTTTAAAAAGAACCGAAGAGAAAATATGTCATCCCTTTAGGCACAACCCCACCCCTCTTCACTCTTTGAACCAAGTGTAGGAAGTCAAATATACTTGTACATATTAAAAAAAAAAATGCTTTTAAGTTGAAAACGTGAACATTCCTTAATAGTACTATTTCCAAAGACCCTGAATTAGTTTATCAGCTGCTTATCCACTGTTATTCTCAACTTAGTTTCCAAATTCTTAAAGAATCTCATAGTAATTTCCAAAATTCACCCTTAATACACCAGCTAATGTAAGTTAAATCAACCAGTAGGAATCTTTATAGAAGAACAAATGAGTTACCTTTAGTGTGATATACAATAGCAGCCCTCAGGTCAAAAGAACCCCAGCTATCATTTCTTTCTAGGCCTCTCTGGTATCTCTGTTCTTTGGCGGAGCCTAACAAAGTGTTCGTAGGAGACGCCAGAGGATTTTGATTTTCTATCTCATAGTCCTTTGAGAGAAACACTAAAGCACCTTGACTACTGGTGTCTGCTTTTTGCAGGTCACCTATATGACTGGGTTCCAAGGATAAGGCTCCACTCTCACTAGTAGTCCCAGATTTTAGAATGCTACCCAGAACTTGAGGACTAGTCCGTTTTTCCAGCTCATAAGCCTTGGGAAACACAGGATGCTCAGTTCCTGAGGGGATTATTTCAGCACCCTGTGAAACCAAAGTGGCAGGATATTCCCCTTGAAATGTCACCTCCATCACTTTATGATCTGATGACTTCCCAATAACAGTCTCAGGGCCAGCACTGGGCTCATTTATAAATGATAAACCCCACTGATTCTGGAAGATATCTCCCAGGTTTTGCTGATCTGTCTGAGAGGGTAGATCCACTTGTGCCGTGCTCAACAGCACAGTTTGCATATTTGAAGGATAGATAAAAAGGCTAGATTTAATTTGTTCAACAGCTGCTGAAGTCAGACTCATGTCCTGGAGAACTGAATCAGTCCCAGACGAGATGGGTGTTAGAGTATTAGCAGCAGTAGTTAGCAGTGGCTGACCCCCTGGAGAATACACACTTGCATCAGTCCCTGCTAAAACAGGCCCATTAGAAAAGTTGGCCGAAGTAACAGATTTCAGCGCTGACATAGGGACCTGGGATAACCGACTTGAAGATTGGGTCTGAGTTTCCCCAGTAGATGATGAAGAGGATGAAGATGAAGATGGCGACACAGAAGAATTCTGTACAGTTTTGTTGAGGTTTTCCTTAACTTTGCTTGCATAACTTATTTTAGGAACTATTTTAGCACTGCTATTGTCCACTGGAAAAACTGGTGGTGGTTTAAATAGGGTCCATGAGTCCTCTTTGGAGGTAACAGCAGAAGCATGCTTTCCTTTGGGCCGATCATCAAACTTTTTGCTGCTCACACCAGGTTTAATATCAGAGCTTTTCCGCAGCATATCACCCACAGCAGGTTTTCCTCGATTTGTTCCTCCAGGCCCAGCTTCATACTTCCAAATGGGCTTCGAACCATCTACTCGATTTCCCTTTTGTTCACTGTAGTCAGGCTTGAAAGTTTCAAGTCCCTGTTTTAAGGTTGGGACACTGGTCTCTTGTTGCATTATTTTGTCCTGAACTAAATTAAGGTTTTCACAACCCTTGGCACTATTGCGCCTAGCTTTCCTTTTTTTAGGAGTGGTATATCCGCTCTCAGATCCACTACCATCATTATCTGCTCCTTTGCCCATGTAACCATTAGTAATATAGCCAGAATTAGTTGTTACAACACCATTTGGAATTGCTACTGTATCGGTCTTGTCTACAGACTGGTTCTCTCCAGATTTATTTTCGTAAGATTTCCCATTCTTTTTGTCCATACTGTTTTTCTGAATGAAATTCCTGGTTTTAATTCCTGCTTTCCCAAAGGTGCTGGCCTTTACAGTCTGCTTCAGATTAGTGTCTACAATTTGTTGGTTGCCATTGAGGACCCTGGAAATAGGGCTGGTAGCTTCATCAGAACCCAGGCTCTTTAAAGGTATTTCTCTTTCTCCAGCATTACCATTTAGTTCACCATAGCCTAGAGAGGGTGGAAAAAAAAAAAGGTGTTGGTTTTTTTTACAATTATAATATATAAATTACAGTTGTACCTAACATTTAAAGACACTATGCTATGAGCATTAGCTTGACGATCTGTTATTATTTCACAACTACGAGAAAACACCTGTGAGCCCCATATTAGTAATCAGAAGTCTACCAAGCAAGAGACTGAACCAAGCTGGAATTCAAACCAAAGTCTGAGGTCAGAAAGAACAAGACCTCTTAACAGCACGCCATAATACCCCTCGCCTAAAAGAACCAACTTCCCCATTGTTCTCACAAGGCTGTTATAAAATTTCCTTTACAATTAAGAACAGAGCTACCCTCTGGGCAAAAATCAAGTTATGTTGATACATTAATTGTACAGGGAAATTAAAGAATCCCTTCCTAGGGGCGCCTGGGTGGCTCAGTCAGTTAAGCTGCCTTAACTCAGGCCCTGATCTCAGGGTCCTGGGATTGAGCCCCATATCATTGGGCTCCTTGTTCAGCTGGGAGTCTGCTTCTCCCCCCCCCCACTGTCTGCCTCTCCCCTCTGCTCGTGCTCTCTTGAGCTCTCTCAAATAAAATCTTAAAAAAAAAAAAATCCCTTTCTATGCAACCATAAATGGCTGGTAGTCACCATAAGCAGTTCCTACTGCATTCTGCTGAACAAAAATCTAATACTCATGAACTCTTTCTACAGTGGTCTTGAATTTATTTTGACATTTCCCAGACATTAGATCATACTGTTAATGTATGAAACCAAAACAACTATGTACCAATGTTTCTAACTCTTTTAAAATACATTTTCTTCATTTTACATCTGGGTAAGCAGACTCTCAGGGAAATTAACTTGTCCAAGTCACAACATAGAGAACTGGAAATCTGAACTCCAGTCTGCCTATAACATAGTATCCTATCACTATGTAATACTGCCTACAAGTGATGCAATATTATTTACTAAACAAAACTACAATGAAAGGTATCTAATTTTAAAAAGTGTTATGGTGTTCAAGTTTAAGACCTTCAACTACCATAAAGAGTTTACTACTATACGTTATTCAATTAGGCTAACAACAGCTTTTCCCATTTCCTTACCCGTAAAATAGTAATATTAGTTAACCACCTTTCTATGAAATGTTCCCAAAAGCATTTTGAGGTCAAGTAATTAGAAATAATTAGAAACAGATACATAATAGAAGGATACACACACATTCATTTAAGGCAGCTTTTCAGGGGGTTGGGGGAGGGGTGTCCAATAAGAATACCAAGTAATTTGCCTTTGTCACTTTCATTCATTCTTGTGGGCCTTTAGCCTGTGAAGGCTAAAAGGAATGTGAACTATATTCTTGTTTTGAAATTGTTTTAATTCCCAATATGGTAATCAACAGATATATAACCCACAGTAAAAGCTCTTTGTGAATTTTAAAAACATAAAGCATCTAGGATTTTTTTTTTTGTTTTTTTACAAGTGTGAGAACCATTGTTTTAAAAGAATTTGATGTGGAATAGAACATAGTCTGGGAAGATGTACAACAGGATGTACTATAATTTTAAGGCACTCATTCCGTATCAGAGAAAAAGATAAGGACGTGAAGAATGAACAAATAAAGGTATTTTCTTCTACTGTATTAACTTTCAGAAAATAACTCAAGACTATAACCGTTCTAAGATTGAATGGCACAAAACTTGTACCATAAAAAATGTTTTGTTAAAGCTCTTAACTTCTGTAGAGTTGTAATTTTTGACTGCCGAGTTTTTTTTTTTTTTTTGACAGCCAATCAAATCAAACTTTGGTGGAAAAATTCTAACTATGAAACTACAAGTAAAGAAGAGATCACTGCTTAGGGTGTTTTCTGAAAGGTTCCTTTTTTCTTAAAAAAGTTCTTAAATAGAGGCTCTCAACGTTTTTAACAGATCCAAGTTTACCTGTGTACAACTCTAGACTAAAAAGAAAAACTACATATACCATTTAACATGCCAACAGGCTAAACAAAGGTCTGTACTCTTGGGCCCATTAGTCGTAACTTTCTCAAAGGTAAGCAAGCAGTCTTAAAAAAATTCCAATATCCAAACTAACCTGGACCAAAGCCAAGACTTTTAAGTGAACCAGGATAATTTTTCCTAAAATTACTAGTATTTAGTGGTTCCAATATCAGGAATCACCAAACAATTTAATAACAGCTCAAAAGCCACTATACTTCTACTCCTAAGTTTTAATAACAAATAGCATTTCTCATTTAACTAAAGTTTTTTCCAGGGGAACCTGGGTGGCTCAGTCGGTTAAGCGTCTGCCTTATGTTCAGGTCATGATCTCAGGGTCCTAGTCTCGTGGGGAGACTGCTTCTCCCTCTCCCTCAGCACTGCCACCGCCCCGCCCCATCGTGCTACCCTCTTTCTCATATAAAGTCTTAAAAAATTTTTTTTCTATAGTAACTTTGTTGGTATGCAAAACGTACCAGAAACATTTTCTTTTAGAAACTTAGGTATTTAAGAAAAATGCAAACACCACAGAATCACTGAGAGAAGTCAAAGAGCTCTCTGCACTTTCACTATTCAGGTTTGTCATGCTAAAGCATCTAACCCTACTTCAAATGGACTCTGCAAAACTTCAGTCCTGATAAATCTAGCTTTTGGATTAGAAACCGGAATTACTGAACACATTTGGCCCTCTCTTGCGCCCTCTTCTGGAAAAAGAAAACAGGTTCCTCTTTATAGGTTTGTGGGTAACGGGTCATAAAAGCCCACTTCAACATATTACAGATACATTTCAAAAATGCTCCTAGTTTTCTTAGTAAATTAGCATTATACATATTGAAGTCACAGTACTGTAACCAGGCCACACATGGAAAACTGTTCATCCCAAATTGTTTACATTCTCTCAAAACTGCTAAGCCCAGTTTCCCCTCTTTATCCTCTTCCTGGATAAGACATACTAATTTGAAGAATGCCACCTTGAATGGTTCAGGGGCTGCTTCTATATGCAGAGACGATGCCTGCAGGGGTATATTAATACCTGACCAACGAAATACAATTTTCCAATCTGAACAGTAATACTGCTTTATATTCCAAGCAACCATAATAAAGTAAGATGTTCTTTCCTCTAAGTTGAAAAAGACCTAAGGTTAAAACATTTAGTGTTGTATACTTTCTAATAGTTTTCAAGCTGTTCCAAATCCGTTAAGATTAAATAATATCTATGTTCACTTCTACTGCACACCTGATGTCCCTGCCCCCAAAAGTGGAAAATCTGGCATTCCAATTTCACTCTTCAATTTACATTAAGTCTTCAATAGAGCAGCAATTTTTCTCCAGCTCTCAGTAACTGCTTGTATCACATTTGATATGCTGGGTTTAACATCCATTTTCTTACCATTCCCTTCATTTCTCTTCAATTTATAAGGAATCTTTAATTTGTAAAAATCTGCCTGGTTACAAACTTTTAAGTTCATTTCTTCTCAAATGTTTTCTAAAATGACTTTTACTCTCAATTTAACATTTGTTCAAATCAAGACTTTGGGGCTCGGCATCAATTTGAAAATAGAAAAACACCTTTCCTTTTTACATGGAAAAAAGCCTCGTCCGAGGCAAGATGGTAGTGAACCAACCTCATGGATGAGCCACCTCGTTTCTCCTTTAAGGACAAGAAATAGGGGTCAAGAAAAACTCGCCCTCTCCCCCCATCCAATCGTTTTTCTAATCGCTCTCCTCGAAATCACTACCCAAGCCCGGAACGTAAATGCTGGGGGGCTTGAGGGAGCTAAACAAGCTTTTTTTGTAAAAATGAGCTGCTAGAGGGAAAGGGCCCAAGTGAAAGCCTGAGAGGCGGAGTCGTGAGCGAACCTGGCAGGAGACGAGGTTCCTGTGGCAGAGAAACTCGTGACCGGGGAGCCTGGTTCCCGCTGGGTACCCCACCCGGCCTTCAGGCACCGCCTCTACCCAAAATGTACCCCCCCCCCCCAGCCCTCCTGCCCCAAGGAGCGCCGCGGCCGCCGCCCGCGGCCTCCTGCTCCCGGCTCCACTTCCAGGCCGGCTCCCCGCCCGGACCGCCCGCGCCTCCCGCCGCACCCGGGAGCGGGAAACGCGGCCGCCGGCGCGCGGGGCCCGGTGCAGGCCGCTCCCCTCGTGGCCGCTTCCCTCCCCCACCCCAACCGCCCCCGCCCCTCACCCCAGGGACCCGCCCGGGACCGCGCGGCCGCCACCGGGTTACACAACCCGGCCGGCGACGGGGGGAGGGGCGGCCACGGCCGGGGGCGACGGCGCCCCCGCAGTGCTGGGGGCAAGACGGCCGCGGGTGGGGATCCCGAGCCCCCCAGCTCCGCCGCGCCGAGCCCCCTCGACACCCTTCCCCCTCCGCTCCTCAGTGGGCCGGAGTCGGTGACAGGAATCGGCTTCCAACATGGCGGACAGGAAGCGGCCCCGCGAGGAGGAGAGAACATTCCAGCCGCGCCGGCTCTGGGGGGAGCGGGCCCGGGGCGCCGGCCTCGCGAGGAGCCGCGAGGGCTGACTGCGGGGTCTGGTGCCCGAAAGGGGCGTCTAGAGGTGGAAATGACCCGAGAGACGAGGGGTCCCGGCCGCCCCCCCAAGACGGGGAGCCCCAAGGCCACAGGTGGGCTTGGGGTGGCGGGTGAGGGAGGACACTTCCTCAACTCTGCCCACCTACCCTCGCCTCGCCGCCTGCAAAAGGGTCTCGCGACACCACCCAAGTCGGGATTCGCTAGGCCTTCTTGAGATACACCCCGAAGGCTTTGGGGGGGAGAGCTATGGACACCCCAAATCAGGGCTACCAAATTAAGGTTCCTCCGGGGCCTCGGGAAGGTAAACGGGAAAGGAATGATGAGGCTGGACTTCCAAGGCCGACCCTCCGGGTCTCCCTCCAGCCCAGGCGGGGGCCGGGAAGGTCACAGTGGCCTGGTTGGGCCTCTGCCGTGCTGAGGGGAAGGAGAGGGCGCTGCAAAGCCCGCGGCCCAGGCCGGGCTCTGGGAGAATGGAAGGGGGCTTCCCCAGCCCCGCAGGACACAGACACACACACACACACACACACACACATACACAAGCACTCGGACCGCGTCCGCGCTTTCCCCATCCAGCCCCACCCCCATCGCCCCTACCCCCCACCCCCATTCCCCTTCCCCCACTCGTCCTCCCTCCCAGACCTGTTTTCTTCTTCGGCGTTTCCTGGTGCTGCTGGAGGGCGTGTTTCTGCTCATGTTTCAGCGCCTTAGGCTGGGCCTTGGGGCTGCCCTCGGCTCCATGCTGCAGGTATTGGTGAGGCTGCTGGTGATGGTGGTGGTGATGGTGGTTGTGGCTGTGGTTGTAGAAATAATAATGGTGGTGGTGGTGCGGCTGCTGCTGCTGCTGCTGCTGCTGGGGGTGATGGTGCGGATGGTGGTGGCTGTGATGGTGCTGAGGCTGTGGCTGGCCGGGCTTCTCCTCCATTGAAAGCGGCTGGGACTCCCTAGCTGCGGGCTGCTGCACCGTCAGGATCTGAGACTGCTTCTCAGGGCTCACTCAGTATATCTGAGCGCGTCTAGCCAGCGCACTGGTTAACCGAGCGATTCTGCGAGATTGGCAGCGGCGCTCCAGCAATCAGGAGCCGCGCTGCGCCGCAGGCCCCGCCCCTAGCCCAAATCCTCTTTCCTTCCCCTTCGCCACTGCCTCCTGGCCAACGCCACTTACCCTGTGCAACCTCACAGGGCCGGGCCTTCAACGTCAGCACTATGGCTCTCTGCTGTCGCTGTCTCTCCTTCACCGCGCAGTCTGCGAACAGCACTTTCTACACTCCTCACCCGCAAGCAAACTCACGTCGAGTGTAGCAGATTCCACTGGCGATTCCACTGGCAATTCCACTGGCTCTGGGAGCCATCTGTTGGTTTTGCACCTCCTAGAATCTGTTGGCTTTTTTTTTTTTTTTTTAAATCCTTTTCCGGGTAACCAGAGGAGATCAGTTCCCTTAACCCTGAGACCACTAAAGGGGCAATACAAAAAGAGGAAATAAATACATTTTTTAAGAATACAAGAGCTTCACAATTCAGTAGATCATTTTGTATTCTGGATTCATTTTGCTTTGTATTCATATGCTAATCTCTTCCTTTCCACGAAGGGATTATAGGGTTCCACAATGGGGTATCTGTGTAATTTTCTAAAAGGGCACAAAGGGTTTAAATCATTGTTTCTTTGTAGTTGGAGGCAAGGGAGAGCGGGAGGAATGAAAATCTAAAATCTACAGTGAAGTAGTATTGTTGTTGAGTTGTTGCTGTTGTTGTTGTTAACTCCAGGTGAGGTCAACTATAGAACCATGATAAGTTGTAGAATATGAAGTTTCAAGAGCGAAAGACAGGAGAAAAGGCACTTTAAAACTTATTAAGTTAAAAAATTTTTTTGCATGTATGGAAAATATTGGAATTTAAATACTCTTGCTTTTGTAATGTTGGTTTAATTTAGCCTGCATTATCACATCACAACCTGATTTTTTAAAAGCAAATGTTAGTCAGAAACATTATGAGTGAGAGTGATTACTCAGGAAGGAAGAGAAAGGTTGTGTTGGGGAGGAGCGCAGGGGTACCCTTTGATAGTATTTTATTTGTTGACCTAGATGGTAATGACACATGTATTTGCTTTAGAATTACTTCTTAAACCGAAAATGTTTGTATGTATAATACACTATTCTCAGTTTATGTTATATTGGGGGGATTTTTTTAAATTTAGCATAAAACATGTATAATTTACCACTTTAACCATTTTTAAGTGTATAGTTCATTGGCAGTAGATACATTCACATTGTTGTGTAGCCATCACCACTGTCCATCTCCAGGACTTTTTCTACATCCCAAACTGAAACTCTGCACCCATTAAACAATAATTCCCCCTTTCTCCTCCCCCATATCCCCTTTTAAGCAATATTTTCTTTTCTGTCTCTGTGATACCTCATACAAGTCGAACCATACAATATCTATTCTTTTGTGTCTGGCTTATTTCACTTAACACGTCTTCAAGGTTCATGGTATTGTGGTATGTATCAAATTTTCCTTCCTTTTTAATGCTGAATGATAGTCCATTGTATGTATATGGCCCATTTTGTTTATCCATTCATTTGGCAATGGACATATGGATTGTTTCCTCAGTGTATATTTTACAGTTTTTAAAATGTGGCTTGAGGAGCACCTGGCTGGCTCAGTCAGTGGAACATGTGACTATTTACCTTGGGGTTGTGAGTTTGAGCCCCACGTTGGGTGTGAAGATTATTTAAAAATAAAATCTTAGGGGCGCCTGGGTGGCTCAGTGATTAAGCGTCTGCCTTCGGCTCAGGTCATGATCCCGGGGTCCTGGGATCGAGCCCCACATCAGGCTCCCTGCTCAGTGGGAAGCCTGCTTGTCCCTCCCCCACTCCCCCTGCTTGTGTTCCCTCTCTCACTGCCTCTCTCTCTGTCAAATAAATAAATACAATCTTTAAAAATAATAAAATAAAACAAAATAAAATCTTAAATAAATAAACAAATAAAATGTGGCTTGATTTACTACGGCAGGACAATATTAAAGGAATAAAGAAGCTTTAAGGGAAAAATTTGTGCTCTGAAATTAATGAATATCAACACAAAAGCATAATTAAAAGGTAAAAGCCTTTTTACAACAGCATATGTCACTGAATCCAGACAACCATGATCAGATCTTGACTTGTTCTTTATAGTGAGGATTTGTGTCGCTTTGCTAAATTTTGAAGAAAGACCCTTTAGGGTGTGGTGGGGAGTACATTTACCCAGTTTTGAGAGCTAAAACCCCAATAATAGCATTGTGACAAGTAAGTCTTTGCCACTGAGTAGTATTCCACCACTTTCTCATCTATTAAGAAATGAAGAAATTAAATTAAATTAAGAAATAAAAGTGCATGTACAAGTTAGAATTATGTTGATAGGGCTATATATTCCTTTCCTGACTTAGACATTTAGTTGGAAGGCAAGAATTCCTGAGTTCTAACTTCTCTATCTCCAGTTGCAGGCAAACCAAAAGCATTTACTCTGAGTTTCTGACTTACCACACCTTAGCCTACCTTACTTTCTTCACATACAGTTGTATGAATTTTAGGAAATTAAACCTTGGCTTCAGGTACTTCGGTTACTATGAATGTTGCCTTAGCATGTAGCAGTATGGAGAAAGGCTTGTGATATAATGTAAGAAAAAAATGCAGAATATTAAATTCTATGTATGCTACCATCATAACCTTGTCAAAACATGAATATTTAAAAATAAGTGTGGAAATACAGCAGTAGAATATGTACCTTTTCTTCATGCTGATTTTTCTAAAAGTTTTATGTAAAAGATATTTGAGATCTGCCATGTATTTGACAACAATGATGCCATAATATCAAACCTCTGTGAAAAGAGAATAATTGGGTATACTTATTTCAAGCATTTTTAAAATAACATCTGCACTAAGGAGAAAAACACAACAAGAAAATATAACGTCTGGTAAAATTATGGATGCTTTTTTTTTTCCTTTTCTCTATTTTCCAAATGTTCTGTTATGTAGTTATTACTTTTCATAATAACACCTTTAAAAATTAAAGTAATAAAAAATTGAATCTGCACAATTCTTTGAAATTCATTTTACAGCTTATTTGACCTACAGTCAACGTGGGAAGTTATAATGGAGATAGGAGTTTCCTATACGTGGTAAGTTAATGTTTTAACTATTGCTGTAACCATAGTTGTTAATATTTATTGAGCATTTACTCTGTGCCAGGAACTGTACCAAGTATTTTATCTTTGTTTTCGTTTGTAAGTCTTTGAGATAGACACTAAGCCCATTCGACAGATGAGGAATTTGAGGCCTGAAGAAGTTAAGAGACTTGCTTATAATTAAAAGCCACCAAATTTATAACAAGGTCTGAAATAGATTCCAGGTTGGCTGGATAGAAAGAATTTCTAACACTATCAAAGTGATGTATATTTCTAAAATTTTAGTAAACTTCTGAAAAACGTTCAAGCTGTATCATAACCACCACGAAGATGGAGTCTGGTTAGTAACAGAGGCGGGTATACTATGAAGCTAATGAAGATTCAGGGCCCTTCAATGCACAGGCCCCTCCAAAGCCCTAGAAATGACCTTTGGAAAGAACTAGATATTTTTTCATTATTTTGTAAGAATTTCTTAAAGTAATACATTTTTGTATTTTATTCCTTAATGAGGGAGGGCTCCCAAACTGAGGTTCACCCTGGTTAACAGTCATTTGGGAATCTCAGAAGTGTTGTAACCTCAATAGGTACTTTAAAAGGTTATAGTCGGGCGCCTGGGTGGCTCAGTCGTTAAGCGTCTGCCTTCGGCTCAGGTCATGATCCCAGGGTCCTGGGATCGAGTCCCACATCGGGCTCCCTGCTTGGCGGGAAGCCTGCTTCTCCCTCTCCCACTCCCCCTGCTTGTGTTCCTGCTCTCGCTCTCTCTCTGTCAAATAAATAAATAAAATCTTTAAAAAAAATAAAAAAAATAAAAGGTTATAGTCATATTTTATAATGATATGGAAAAATATTGACACTATAACTCAAGTGCAAAAAGCAAAGTAACAAATTACATATACACATTATTATAGCATATAAAATGAATTCAAGGACTATGAGGGAACTTGAAAAATGAAAGCAATAAAATCTTTTTATTCATTTGTTCATTCACAAATATTTACTAGGCATTTTTTATGTACCAGGTATTATGCTTTTTGTTATTTGGGTGTCATTTGTTTTGTTTCATTTTATTTTTTAAAGTTTATTTATTTATTTAAATAATCTCTATACCCGATGTGGGGCTCAAACTCATGAACCTCAAGATCAAAACCACACACTCTTCTGACTGAGCCAGCCAGGCACCCCTTGTTTTGTTTTTTTAATCCATTTCTCTTATTGATTCAGTTTTGGAACTTGGTTAAATATACTTGCAAGACTGTCTTAATTATCAAATGAAATCACTTTTTACACACCTTTAATCTTACACTTTGTGTACTATGACAACTTAAGAGATACAGAAATATTTAAGTCTCTGGGCCTCAGTTTTTTCCTCTCTAAAATATAGAGAATGGGCAAAGAGGCCTCCAAATTTCTTCCCATTCTAACATGTCATGATTATATAGCTCTGCTATTTCTTCCCAGATTAGCCCTTTAATTCATTGTAATAAAACTATACAACAGCAGGAAATTTAGCTGATAAAATTTGAGTTTTTCAACTGTAACAATTGATTATAACTTTACAGAAATTATAATCAGAAACAATATTATGTAGTTTTATATAAATGGAAACTGGCTTTCTGGTGATAGTTCCAGTTTCAAAATGAGGCAAATCACTAGTAACCTCCACGGTTTTATTTCAGCAGGGAAAGAATTTTATTCATGTATATTTCCTTTAGATCTTAATATTTTTGCCTAGAGACACTAACTTCAAAAAACTTTCAAAGGAATTGAACAGAGGTGTGGGTAAATTAGGTTAGTCTTTTAATAACTGGAATATGACAACTTCTCTAAATATGAAAGTTTTTTAAAAATGACATTTTGCTTTTATGAAAAGTATTAGGGGAAAAGTTTGAGGGAGAAACTACAGCAGAGTGGTTTGAGTTTTGTAGTCAGACAGAAATGAGATGGGATTTCTATTCTGAGACTGCTTAGCTTAGTGACCTTGTTTGGGCAAATCATTTAACCTCTCTAAGCCTTGGTTTACTCAGCTGAAAAATGGAAGTAATATTACTGCCTAACTCACAAGGTATAGTGAAGTTTAAATAAGATAATATAAACAAAGTTGTTGAGTATAGTGTTTATAATACTAGTAAGTGGTACCAAATATCAAATGTTAGTGATACTAAATTATTAAATATTAGACATATAAAGGTAAACTCTCAGATATATTTCATTAAAGAAACTGAGTTTCAGAGAAATCAATTAGCAAGTTAACCAAGAATAGAGTGTTTTCCCAGTTTTTGAAAGGATAGGCAAATAACCCTTTTGGCTGTATGAGCAGCACCATGGCGGTACGCAAGAACAAGCACTTTACGAAAGGCAGCAAAAAGGTTGCCAAGAAGAAAGTGGCTAATCCATTTTCTAGAAATATGGCATGATGTGAAAGCACCAGCTGTGTTCAATATAAGAAATAAAAACACTAGTCTAGAGCACTCAAGGAATCAAAATTGCATTTGATGGCCTCAAGGGTGGAGTTTTTGAAGTAAGCCTTGCTGATCTGCAGAACGATGAAGTTGCATTTAGAAAATCCAAGCTAATTACTGAGGATGTTTGGGGCAAAAGCTGCCTAACTTCCAAAAATTCAGTGGATTTTACCAGTGACAAAATGTGCTCCGTGGTCAAAATGGCAGACCATGGTTGAAGCCCATTTTGATTTCAAGACTACCCATGGTTATTTTCTCTACTTTGTTGTTGGTTTTACTAAAACTCTCAATAATCAGGGGTGCCTGGGTGACTCGGTCAGTTAAGCATCAGACTCTTGATCTCTGCTCAGATGTTGATCTCAGGGTCATGAGTTCGAGCCCCATATTGGGCTCCATGCTGGGCATGGAGCCTACTCAAGAAAAAAAAATCTCAATAATCAGATTTGGAAGACCTCTCCCGATAAGCACCAACAGGTCTGCCAAATCCAGGAGAAGTTGATGGAAATCATGACCTGACAGGTGCAAACAAATGACTTGAAAGAAGTGGTCAATAAACTGATTCCAGACAGCATTGGAAAAGACATAGAAAAGCCTTGCCAGTCTGTTTCTCCACTCCACGATGTCTTTGTTTGAAAAGTGAAGATGCTGAAAACCCTGAGTGTGGATGGGGAAAACTCATGGGGCTTCATGATGAAGGTGGTAGTTATGAAAAAATGACGCAGGATGAGACAGGTGCTGAAGTTGAAAGATATGAGCCACCAGTCCAAGAAGCTGTTTAAAATTCAGACTTTTAATGGTGACCAAAAGTCTTATTAGTAATGTTGAAGAAAAAAAGATAGGCAAATGTCAACTAAAAGCAATAGTGCATTCAGGCTCAATAGCAGTCCTCTTGGAGTAGCACGTGCAGAGTGGACTTTTACTTTCTTCTCTTTTGCTTTTCTGTTTTCTCTAAATGTTGTACATTTTTTTTAAAAGGTTTTATTTATTTGACAGAGAGAGAGACAGTGAGAGAGGGAACACCAGCGGGGGGAGTGGGAGAGGGAGAAGCAGGCCTCCCACCGAGGCGGAGCAGGGAGCCTGATGCGGGGCTCGATCCCAGGACCCTGGGATCATGACCCTAGCCGAAGGCAGCCGCTTAACCAGCTGAGCCACCCAGGCGCCCCTAAATGTTGTACATTGAGCATTTATTCCTTTTATAAAAAGAAGAAAGTATTTTTTAAATTTTTTTAAAGATTTTATTTATTCATTTGAGAGACAGAGCATAAGCAGGGGGAGAGGCAGAGGGAGAGGGAGAAGCAGGCTCCCCGCTGAGCAGGGAGCCCGATACGGGGCTCAATCCCAGGACCCCAGGATCATGACCTGAGCCGAAGGCAGACGCTTAACCATCTGAGCCACCCAGGCGCCCCAAGAAGAAAGTATTTTTAAAAAATGAATGAGTTTGTCAATATCCAACTATCCTGTGAACATTAAAAAAAAAAAAAAAGGCCAAGAGAATTAATCTGCCATTCTGGATTCCTTTTTGAGTTCCCAGTAGATGAATTTATGTTTGAATGAATCAATAAATATTTAGTTGTCAGTATGTATCCTCAGTTTGTTGGAGTCCATAATTAGATGCATCCAGAAGTTGTATAAAACATCACTCCCTAAGAATAAAACTGGTAAGACTCCACATAAACTGGATGGAATTAACCACTAATAGGGAATCTAGTCAGTGTGATTAGAATGCCTAAAAAACTATAAGAAAATAAATAGTATAGCCATGAAAACGACAACATATCAATTTTATCCCCCCCCCATTCTCTTTTGGTGTTTTTTAAAATTTGCATTTCAAAAGTTATATGATTGGTTTTGTTTTAGTTATGTATTGCCGTGTAACAATTTACCCCAAACCTAGTGCCTTAAAACAACAAACATTTATTATTTCATCATTTCTGAGGGTCAGGAATCCAGATGCTGCTTAGCTGGGTGCCTCTGACTGTCAGGAAATTACTGGGAGCATCTGCTTCTAGGCTCACTCATGTGGTTGTTGGTAGGATTCAGTTCCTTATGGTGTGTTGGACTGAGGACCTCAGTTCCTCACAGGCTTTTGACAGGAGGCCTCTCCAAAGGCAGCACACGACATAGCAATTGTCTTCCCTCCGAGTCAATAATAGAACAAGAGGGAGCACTCAAGGGGCGCCTGGGTGGCTCAGTCGGTTAAGCGTCTGCCTTCAGCTCAGGTCATGATCTCAGGGTCCTGGGATCAAGCCCCACATCGGGCTCCTTGCTCAGCAGGGAGCTACTTCTCCCTCTGCCTGCTGCTCCCCCTGCTTGTGCTCTCTCTCTTTCTCTTTCTCTCTCTTGTTCAACCTACACAGAAGGAGAGAGGATCACAGGAGGGTATGAATACTACGCTCTCATTGAAGGTCAACTCGGAGGCTCCCACTACAGAGCGAAAAGCATTCATCAGACTTATTCTGCTTGCTATGATGTCATCACCTAGCTATATTCTGAATATAATTTCATATTATATATGACTTGCCTCTAAGGTGAGAAAGTAGACTAATAGCATACACAAGTTTCTCATTCTTCATTAAATTAGTAAATATTCTTAAACACTCAAATTTTGTTAGTTTGCTTAGTGTGTTTGAGTGTCCCTAACACTGATCAGTACTGAACCAAAACTTGTGACCAGCCCAGGACTGTAGTCCTGTCTTGAGAGGGCCCACGTGAGCTGCCAGGAGTCCTCCTTGTACAATAGGAATGGAAATATAAAATGTCTACATGGGCCAGGCAGGTAGCTTAAGTTGGGCTGAGTTACTTGGGTGTAAGCAAACTTTAGAAGTAAGAAACATTTCTCACAACACAGCATCAAATTCTACAGTTATAGCTCTATCAAAATACATATCTATTTATCTTAAGAACAGGGTAACTTAATTTCTCAGTCTAATATCTGCATTCAGCTCAACTAAAAAATAATCTGATATACACTTTCAAAATCCTTAATCCTATCTTTTCACATCAGGTAACATTTACTCTTTTACCATATAAGATGCTATTTACCATATAAGATGCTATTCATAGGTTCCAGGGATTAGGACATGGACACATCTTTTGGGGGGCAACCATTCATCCCACAACGGAGGCATTGTCTGTAAAGAATTTTAAAATCATAGTAAACCTGACTAAATGTCAGTCTACTTTTTATTATTACCACGTGCAGGCAATTTTAAACAATGTCAGTGATAAAATTCTCCCCATGAGGGCAGACCACTCCCAATACCTCCCCTACCCTTGGCGTGCCACTATTGAATATTCCAATATGAGCTTTTCAGCCTGCCTTAACTTTTCAGGACCAAGTACTGCATAAAACAATTTGGTGGATCATCAGTGGCCAGCCACACCCCCTAATCTTGGTATGACTGACTCCTCGTCCTTTAGGAGTCAATTTAAGTAAATGTCACCTACTCAAGGAACATTTCCCTAAATGTCTAGATTCCAAGTGGCACCCTGCACTTATTTTCCATATTTGTTTCTTTCATGGCAGTTGTCACACTTTGTAGTTATTTTATTTGTAAGTTAATTTATTTCATCTCCTTTATTAGTCTGTAAGCTCCAAGTCCTGTATGTCTTATTCTCTGAGTTATCCCCAGAGCCTAACACAGTGCCTGGCACATGGCAGGTGCTCAATATATGCGTAGTGTCACTGCATTCTCCTCAGCGTGTATGCGACCAGTAAAGTGCACTTGCTAAACATTGAACAAATTATTCTTTCTTCATCTCATGTCCATTACACAAAAAGAAATGGCCACTTGCCTAAGACTGGCGACATAGAGAACTATTTATCTCCATAATTCAGAAACAGCTGCAGCGTCATGGATCTTAGTGGAGTTTTCTCCTCTTCCAAACCCTAATTTAGGCGTGATTAGGAATGTTTTATTCTGAAAATTCACAGTTATCCTAAGACTGAATCGCAAAATAAAATATAAATAAAGCATTAATGTTACGAAGGGGACCTATACATTTTGTCTTGGCACCATACCAGAAATGACAAGAATCCAGTCAGTACCCCAAACTTATCAAGTTTGAAAGATAAAGCATCGATTTCCTCTTTAAACCACTTGCTCCTCTTAATCTCTTTCAGTATTTCTTTTAGTAGCCCAACTATTCACCTGGCTAGTTCTCCAGACTTAATCTTCAGCTCTCTTTCCTTCTCTCTTTACAGCCTTCCTAGGAGATCTCCCCCATCTCCAAGACTAAAATATTATCCCTCAGGTGTTATTCCTTATGTCTGTCGCCAGTCCTCTCCTCTGAGCTCAAACTCACAACTGTTACTTGTTATACCTTCTTCCTTATACCATAGGCATTTCAAATTTATCATGTCTGAAAAGCAAACTCTTATTTTTTCCTCCAAACCCCTTTCTCTCTGACCTTCTCCATCTGTAAGGACACTGCCATTCACCATTGGCTTAATCCAGAAACCTGGGAGTCTTCTTTGACTCCTCTCTTTCTCTCATCCCCCACAGTTAGTTCATTCACAAGTCCTATCAGCTCGACCTACAAATATATTTGAACTGCATTTACTTCTTTCCTTCTCTGCTACTTCCTAGTCTAAGCTACCGGTCTCTCTACTTCCGTTCTTAGCAAAATAGGTGGGGTAACCTTAAAATATAAATCCTATCATGGCATTTCTCTCCAAACTCATGTTAATGTCACTCTCTACTCAACCATCATGTTACACCATCCGTTGTGCCTTTCACTTCTTTGCACAAGTCAAGAACCTTAGCACATTCTGTTTCTTCTGGTGTAATGTTTTTCCTCCAGGCTTTCCCATTAGCAGGTTCCTTCTCGTTCTAAACCTTAATGTCAGTTTCACTTCAAAGACTCCCTTCCTGCCCTATTTAAGCAGATTTTTCCTCTTCTACGTTTATTTGTGTTTACTGTATCCCATACATTTCCTTCATAGCATCTTATCCCAATTAAAATACTTGATTACGGCACCTGGGTGGCTCAGTCGGTTAAGCGTCTGCCTTAGCCTCAGGTCATGATCTCAGGGTCCTGGGATCGAGCCCCGCGTCGGGCTCCCTGCTCAGTGGGGAGTCTGCTTCTACCTCTTCCTCAACCCCTACCCCCTTCTCGTGCCCTCTCTCTCAAATAAATAATAAATAATAAAAATCTTTAAAAAGTAAAATAAAATGGGGCGCCTGGGTGGCTCAGTCGGTTGGGCGTCTACCTTCGGCTCAGGTCATGATCTCAGAGTTCCGGGATCGAGCCCCACGTCAGGCTCCCTGCTTAGCGGGGAGTCTGCTTCTCCCTCTGCCCCTCACCCTGCTTGTGCTCTCTCTCACTCTCTCTGTCTCTCTCTCAAAAAAAAAAAAAAAAAGACCGCCTGACTTAATCTTAAAAAAAAAAAGTAAAATAAAATACTTGATTAGTCTTTCCCACTAGATGTGAAGCTACATGAGGGCAGGAACTATGTCTTGTTTACTGATGTACCTCTAGCTCCTCGTGCAGTGTCTGATACCTGGCAGGGGCTTAATCAATTGTTGAACGGATTAAGCTGCCCTATTCTATTTTAGCCTATGTGTTACAAGTGTAATTTGAATGACATTGCACAGAAGGGAGAAATTCTTATTTCTCCATTTCATGTCCATTGCTTTAAAAAAAAGAAGTCATGGGGCGCCTGGGTGGCTCAGTCGTTAAGCGTCTGCCTTCGGCTCAGGTCATGATCCCAGGGTCCTGGGATCGAGCCCCGCATCGGGCTCCCTGCTCAGTGGAAAGCCTGCTTCTCCCTCTCCCACTCCCCCTGCTTGTGTTCTCTCTCTCGCTGTGTCTCTCTCTGTCAGATAAATAAATAAAATCTTTAAAAAAAAAAAAATAAAATAAAAAATAAAAAATAAAAAAAAGAAGTCATTTGTCTGAGACAAATGACATAGAGAGCCATTTATCTCCATAGTGCAGAAACAGCTGCTGTGTCATGGATCTTAGCAAAGACAATATTTTTTCCCATGATTAGGAAAATTTCATACTGAATTTTATAGGAATTTCATAAAGAAATTAAATCATAAAATACAGAAAGAATTAATCATTGTGAAGAGGTAGAACCTGCAAAGTTTTCCCCTGGGGCAACAAGATATTTTCTTCAAGCTTCCGAGGTAACTGTACGGATATTTCTTTTTGCACACTTCCAAATCATCTCACAAAGACAGGTGCTGCCTATGCTGGCCAGAAGTACTGACGTTGTTTATTAAGGCATGATTCACCCACCCAGAGGCTTTCATTTTCATGAAAAGGAGAGGCAAATTCATTTCAGATAAGCTATGCGTGGTAATTTGACCTAACAGAAAAGTGGGTCCACATTTACTACTCTCGTGGGTCTTACGCCACAGGTCCAAAGCAGTGTTCCTTCCCAGCTACAATTCAGAAATGCTTTCCATATCTGGGCTTCGCAGCAACCAGACCTCTTTTGCTATCCCTCCAGCAGATACCCTTTGGGCTAGCTTGAAAACCCCAAAGCCATCATAGCATTCAAACAATAACCAAAAATCCTCAGATTTCCTTAGTGTCTGTCTTTGAACAGTTCAAAGAGCTTCCACATTTGTTTTTTTCTGGTGCTTTCCCTGTAACACTATGACGTAGGAAGATCTGAGATTAGAGAACCTGACGTTCAAATCGTTTGTTCAAAGCCACAAGTGAAATGACCTATCACAATCAGATTCCATTCTCCTGACTCCCACATGGGGTTTGAGACCCTTTATGAAACATTTCAAAACCACATATAATGACGAGTCTTGAGCATTTTTTTTTATCACCTTCTTAACATAGAGGGGGAAAATGTTATTTTGTGGGGTTTTTAATAAAATGGCTTTGTGAGGACAGGCTTCTAAGTTGCCCCATTCTAAATTTACATAGAGAAGATCAAAGGAATAAGCAGAGGAAAAGCCTTCCACGTGGCAGAAACTTTGAGGAACTTCTGCTAGTTAGAATGTAAAAGGACTCAATTAGAAGGAAGGGCCAGTTCAAGATTCCACTTCTGTAAAATATATTATCACCCCGGGGCGCCTGGGTGGCTCCGTCGTTAAGCGTCTGCCTTCGGCTCAGGTCACGATCCCAGGGTCCTGGGATGGAGCCCCGCGTCCATTGGGCTCCCTGCTCAGCGGGAAGCCTGCTTCTCCCTTTCCTGCTCCCCCTGCTTGTGTTCCCTCTCTCACTGTGTGTCTGTCAAATAAATAAATAAAATCTTAAAAAAAAAAAAATGCTCATGAACCCTCAAAAATAAATAAATAAATAAATAGTGATAAAGATGGGATTCAAACAGTTCTGCTCAACTCCAAAGCCAAATGTGCCAAACCACTATTATCTCCTGAAGGCTATTAATAGGGAACTAGTTAAGGGGCACCTGGGTGGCTCAGTTGTTAAGCGTCTGCCTTCGGCTCAGGTCATGATCTCAGGGTCCTGGGATCGAGCCCCGCATCAGGCTCCCTGCTCTGCGGGAAGCCTGCTTCTCCCTCTTCCACTCCCCCTGCTTGTGTTCCCTCTCTCGCTGTGTCTCTGTCAAATAAATAAATAAAATCTTAAAAAAAAAAAAGAAAAGACCAGATTGCATGAACTAAAACCAAGCAGGGAGGGGTGGACAGTGGGAGGTAAAGAATGAGGGTAAAGAATGAGGGGAGGGGCACCTGGCTGTCTCAGTCAGTACAGCATGCGACTTCTGATAGAGCATGCGACTCTTGATCTCAGAGTCATGAGTTCAAGACCCTGTGTTGAGTGTAGACCTTACTTTAAAAAAAAAAAAGAGAGAGAATGAGGGGAAATAAAAGTATGCTGAATACCGCAACTTGCACTGGAGAAATCAAGAGCTATTATTTCATTGTGATATTGAAAAGAAGGTGTTTTTCTTTAACTTAAAGGTAGGCAATTTTATTTTTTTTTTTTTAAAAGATTTTATGTATTTAATTGAGAGAGAGAGAGCACACAGGGAGAGTGAGAGGCAGAAGCAGACTCCCTGCTGAGCAGAGAGCCTGACACAGGTCTTGATCCCAAGACCCCAAGATCATAACCTGAGCCGAAGGCAGACGCTTAACTGACTGAACCACCAGGTGCCCCAAGGTAGGCAATTTTATAATAAAAACAGGATATATGGGGTGCCTGGGTGGCTCAGTCAGTTAAGTGTCTACCTTCAGTTCAGGTCATGATCTCAGGGTCCTAGGATTGAGCCCCAAATTGGGCTGTCCACTCAGCGAGGAATCTGTTTCTTCTTCTCACTCTCCCTCTGTGCTCTCTCTCTCTCTCTCTCTCTCTCACTACCCCTCTTTCAAATAAATAAATAAATATCTTAAAAAAAAAAAAACAGGATATATAACTTCCAAAGCATTAAACAGGATTTAAAAAGCAAAGAATACATAGTTCATGTAGTAAGAGACAAGAAAAAGAGAAAATTATGCAGAATATGAAAAAAAAGATTAAGAATATAAGATGACAGAAAGAGTCTGAAACATTAGAGCATTTACTCAATATGTCCTTTACCAAAGCAGTGTATGATAAATAGTATTTCATTCATTCATTATTTCATAATCTTATGGAATATCATAAAGCCATTAAAATTAGGTTCATAAAGGATATGAAATGTTATAGAATTATATATTTAAAAAAATTATTTCTACAGTAATCAAAATTATTTCTACAGTAATTCCAATTTGATTGAAGATGTAGAAATGGACAGGCAGTCCTGCAGCATAATGGTTGATTATAAACTTTAGAATTGGATCTAGATTTGTATCTCAGACCTACCATTTACCAACTAATGACCTTAGACCAACAAATTAACACTCTTATCTTCAATTTACTCACCTGTAAAGTGAGAATGATAATATCTTCTCAGAGAACTATTGAGAAGATTATAAGAGACAATATGCATAAGAAGAAAACCAAAGTATCTGGCATACTCAGTAAATGATAACTATTATATATGTGTGTGTGTTAAATAGATTATATATTATATGGATTATATATATGTATGTACATGTATATATACACCAACATATTATATAATGTGTATATATGTTATGTATAATATATTATATATAATATGGGTGTTTGGGCCTGCACATACATACACATAGAAATCGGCCCGAGAGAAACTATACCAAAGTGTTAACAATGGTTATCTCTAGGTGGTAGAATTTTGAGTGATTTTTGTTTATTTGTTTGTTTATACTTTTTGTTTCTCTTTCCTGCTTCTCTGCATTTTCCAAAATTTCTATAGAGAATATGCTTGCTTTTGCAATTAGAAAAAAGTTATTAGTTATAATTAAAATATATAGTAAAAAGTTTGTAGGGTAGCAATACAAATAGAGAGAATACACTATAACCATCCAAAAGCAATATCCTTTCTTAGATACCTAAAATGCACCAAATTATCTGTAAACGCAGCAATGTCTTTCATATAGCCTGAGTTCAGTTTTCAGCAAAACAAAACAAATGTCTTTTTCTCTGAATGGTGAATGCCTTGGAGTTACTCCAGAATAATATTGAATTATTCACATTGAATGGTGAATGCCTGGAGTTACTCCAAAATAATATGAAATCAAACTTTATTTCAGTAAGGACTTTTAAGCCTAAAATCCAACAAATTGAATCAGTCCTGGTACATGTATCTGTTCCAAAAACCAGTCTCTAAATTTACAGAGACCAGGTCTGGCACTAGGAGATTAAGATGTACTAGACAATTACTACTTGATGGTGAGGTTAGAGGTTTGGGGGAGGGGGTGAGAGTAGAGGGTGATGAAACCCACCACCAATCATTAAAGTATTATTAGTAAGATCCATTTCCACTCCAAGCTATCCTTCACCAGAATAGTGTATGAAACATGACTTTTCATTCATTCATTTATTCTTTCAACTAATATTTATTTATGAGCCTGTTGTTATACATACAGCCCTGTACTACACAGTGGATCTACAGTGGAGAATGGGGTCACTGCATGCATAGGGCTGAGAGCCTAGTGAAGAAGACAGACAAGTACTTGTACAAATAGACATACAATGGGGCGCCTAGGTGGCTCATTCGGTTGAGCGTCTGTCTCTAGATTTCAGCTCAGGTCATGATCTCAGGGTGGTGACATTGAGCCCATGGTGAGATCGAGCCCTGCATGGGCTCCTCGCTCAGTGGGGAGTCTGCTTCTCTCCCTCTCCCTCTGCCCCTCCCCCTGCTCGTGCTGTCCCCCTGCCTCTCTAATAAATAAATAAATCTTTTTTAAAAAACGCATAGACATATAATTGCAAATTGTGATAAGCACTATGGAGAAAAGTACAGAATGTTATGAAAGAGAATTGGGGGAGGGGGTGTTTTAAGGTAGGCAAAGAGAATGGTTAGACATGACCTCTCTGAGTAAGTGACATTTCACCCAGAACCCAGAAGATGAGTAAGAGTTAGGGGAAGGATGGAGAAGAGTATTCCGGGAAGAGAAAATGGCATATGCAAAGGCCATAAGGTAGAAAAAAAGTTTGGAGCCTTGGGGTAATCAGAAGATCAGTGCAGTCTCTTATGGAAAGGCGTGTCCAGGCTCCACTGTTCCTAATCTCGCTAATTGCAGAGCACAGAGCCATGATACAATGCACAGGTCTTACTCAGGTCTGTCACTTAGCTGTTCTACTTTATTGCTGGGCCTAGTTTCAACATCCTTGAAATGAGAATTAATGGGTTTCCTTCTGGAACCTCTTGTGAAAATGCATTATATTTCATCTGTAAAATACTTGCCCTTTTTATGGCATTACTTAAGCATATGTGTAATGGAATAATCAACAAAATGTGGTATTTTTACTCTTAAAATGCCCATTCTAAGGAAAAGGAGTAGGAACTCTCCACCAGTTTAGGAAAGTGAAAGAGGGAACTATATTCACTCATTTGCAATTGTCATTCAATTCCAGAAGGCTAATTATGATCATGAGCTAGGTCATCTATTTTTGTAGAAGTAAACTCTTATTTACAAGGAAATGGTCTATTTGGTGCTTTGTCAAGGGGAATCCAGTGGCTTAGCCTGAGAGTTTCATGGTGAAGTTTCTAGATCTTCATGGCTTTAACTCAGATATAATCCTGCTTTAAACCATGTGGTGCTTAGATAAGTGTCATGATCAAACTGACAAGAATATATCCAAAATCTCTCCCCTGCCCATCCCTACCTTGCACTGGGCCTAACCCCCATGTGCCAGGCATAATGCTGAACATGTGCACACAGTCGTTCAGTTAAGCCTTGCTGTAACAACCCTATGAGAGCCAGTCAATTCTCATTATTTACAGTAGTTATTCTATAATATGACCCTGAACACTTAATTAGTGAATAACAAACCATTGCTTCTAAGGGAAATAACAGATTAGGTTCCCGTGAGCCTCTGGTCATAACTATTTTGTCAACTGCTCAACAATACATAACCTTGTTTTATGTGTGTTTCTGTTTAAAGACACCATATTAATATATATTGACTCCTTAACTTTGAACTCATAACCAACAGCACTATAACTCACGCCTGAATGAAGCTTATCTAACTTGCATATTTTCTCCATCTTCATGGCAGCCTTTTTGCACTTAGGAACAGTAGATCGCACTTCAGCGATATGCTTGGAGGCCATTTTAATTGGTGAAATCACCAACAGAAAGCATAAAAATACAAAAGATGTAACACCAAATAGACCATAAAAAGGACACTTGTTTATGTATGAAAGCTGAAACAAGACGGCAAAGTGTTGCTTTTTTCATCCTTAGCTAGGAACGTGCAAGTTGGACAACTCAAAATTTTCACTGTTCTGCACCTGTCTACAAAGAGGCACAAAAGCACCACAAGTATTGATTTGGGAATTACAAAGAAAGTTTAGCAAATAGGCAAATTCACAAATACAGAATTTGTAAATAATGAGGGTCTACACTAGGTTTATGAAGAAACTAAAGATCAGAGAGGTAAAGATTCCCCTTTGTAAAACATACAAATGTACATTCATTCACCAGTCTGGTGATATGATGTAAGACCAAGGCCTTTACTGGAATGTGGGTCCCCAGCTGGAATTTCAGATTCTTTTTTTTCTCATTCCCCAAGATCATTCTAATAAAAAGTGGTAGGGGCACCTGGCTGGCTCCGTCAGTAGAGCATGTGACTCTTGATCTCAGGGTTGTGAATTCAAGCCCTATGTTGGGTGTAGAGATTACTTCAAAATAAAATCATAGGACTGCCTGGGTGGCTCAGTCAGTTAAGCAGCTGACTCTTGATTTCGACTCAGGTTGTGATCTCTGGGTAGTGAGATGGAGCCCCCAGATTGGGCTCCGCGCTCAGTGCCGACTCTGCTTGTCCCTCTCCCTGCCCCTACCCCAGCTCTCTCGTTCTCTCTCTCTCTCTCTCAAATAAATAAAATCTAAAATAAATAAATAGGGGCGCCTAGATGGCTCAATCAGTTAAGCGGCTGCCTTCAGCTCAGCTCATGATCCCAGGGTCCTGGGATCCAGCCCCTCATCGGGCTCCCTGCTCAGCAGGGAGCCTGCTTCTCTCTCCCTCTGCCTCTCCCCCAACTTGTGCTATCTCTCTCTTTCTTTCTCTCTCTCGCTCACTCTCTCTCTCAAATAAATAAATAAAATCTTAAAAATAAATAAATAAATCCAAATAATGACTTCAGAAAAAACCTGAAAGTAACAGCAGTGTCTACACCCCTTAACTACGGAACACCTCAAAAACTGGTAGAATCCGAGTGTCTTCAGGCCAACCTCGTGGAGATGTTGTTCTCTGAAGATTCAGATTTGATGATGGCAATTGTTTCTTGATTTCCTGATTTGCTCGAGTACAAAAGCAATTGCGTACTTGCTATGAATTCATGTTAGCAATAAATAAATAAATGATGATGTTAACAAATAGTTTATGTCTAAATAGAGGGTGCTATTAAGGGGCACCTGGATGGCTCAGTCGTTAAGCATCTGCCTTCGGCTCAGGTCATGATCCCAGGGTCCTGGGATCGAGCCCCACATCGGGCTCCCTGCTCTGCGGGAAGCCTGCTTCTCCCTCTCCCACTCCCCCTGCTTGTGTTCCCTTGCTCGCTGTATCTCTGTCAGATTAACAAATAAAGTCTTTTAAAAAATATGGAACTAGTTAAACAAATTCTACAGAAAGTTATGTAAGGTGATGTGTAGATGATACTTTAGTACTACATTCCTATTATTTAATGAGTTACCAAATGAAGTCTTAGGTACTATACAAAGATCTTTCTATTCATTTTCTCACTTGGTTCTAACAATTACCCTACCTGTGAGGTAGGTGCTGTCCAAATCCCCATTTGATGGATTTGAAAATTGAGGCTCAGCGGAGTTACATAACTTGTTTAAGATCATATAGCAAATAAGAAAGGCCCATCTCAAGCTTTTAACCATCATATTATTCAAAATCCAAGAATGAGCATGTGACCAAAAGAGGAAAAAAAAGACAGAAATTGAACATTGGGAAAAATCTGATAAAACAAAGATTATTTTAAAAATAAGACAGAAACACAAAGCTTATTCAAGCACTTGTAGTATATGACTAAGAAGGAAGGGCAGGGGAAGGATGTGCTTATTCAGTGAGAATCTATTTAGTATGCAGTTAGCAGAGATTTTCACAACATTTTAGTTTCTGCCCCTTACATTAAATTTTGCTACTAGATAAAGGGATGAGAAAGAATAAACAATAACATATATCATTGGGCTTATGCTAAAGAATGGAATGTTCCATATGAATCTTTGAGGAAAATTTTGTAATCTATCAAGCAGAATGGTCCAGATGGTGGGAAGTTGTCAAATCAAAGGTTTATACTCCAGCCAGCCAGTGCAACACCATTAGGTTTCCAGAAACATCATGTCAAGCTTCATGTGTAAGCTAAAGAAGCTTTCAGCTCACTGTCTTCTTCCATGAGCTCAAACTCCATTCACATTTGTGGAAACGGGGTACATGTTAGTTTACCTAGGCAGAGGGCTATTCCTCTTAGGGGAACTAGGTCTATCTTAGAAAATGTGTGGACTAAAAATTTCTCCAGGCTGTCTTTCTCAATTAGGTTGCTTTTGGTTTGCAAGTAACAGAAAACTCCAGCTCAAATTACTTAAATAAGGAAAATTTACAGGTGCCTGGATGGCTCAGTTGGTAAAAAATGCAACCCTTGATCTCAGGGTCGTGAGTTCAAGCCTCATGTTGGGGCTTAGAGCTTACACACAAAAAATAATAAAATAATTTTAAAAATTAAATAAATAAGGAAAAAATTATTATCTCACATAATGGACAGGAGATAGGATGGTTACTAAGTCAGTGAATTTAGCAGCAAATGACATTATCACAGATGTAGGAGGTTTTGGGGGTTTTTGATTTTTTCCCCCCATTTTCTTCTCTGTCATCTTTAGCGTGTTGGCTTGTATCCTCAGGCTTATCTCCTCATGGTTGTAAGATGGCTGCTGCAGTTCCAGGGTTCTCATGTAGACATGACCACGTCAAGAGGAACCATTTCATTCTGTATGTCTTATTATTACCACGGAAAAATCTTTCCCAAGGGTCTCCCGCCCATCCCAGCAGACCTGTTTCATGTATCATTAATAAGAATTAGGGGCGCCTGGGTGGCTCAGTTGTTGGGCGTCTGCCTTCGGCTCAGGTCATGGTCCCGGGGTCCTGGGATTGAGCCCCGCATCGGGCTCCCTGCTTGGTGGGAAGCCTGTTTCTCCCTCTCCCACTCCCCCTGCTTGCGTTCCCTCTCTCGCTGTGTCTCTCTCTGTCAAATTAAAAAAAAAAAAAAAAAAAAAAGAATTATATTACATGCCCATGCCTAAACCATGATTGGCTTAGACCAAATCAAAATTCACCTTCAGGGGATAGGAAGGACCGAGGTATCCATATCTCAATAAAATTGGGGTTCTGTTAGCAATAAAAAATGGGAGAAGGGAGCAGCAGTTGGGAAGGCAACAAACAGGGTCAACCACACTGCTAAATAGTGATTATTTAATGTCATCATGCCCATAGGTTAGAGTCAGAAAATATACTGCTTGGATACTAATATCCTATACACTTAATAGATGTTATTAATTGATAATGGAGCTCCTTAATGAATCACTTCTTCAACCTCATAAGTTTACTTTTTTTTTTTAGCAAGATAATACGAGTAACCCCTCCCCACCCCTATCCATTTGGGTGAAAGTTGCCAGCATGATATCCCATGATCCACAAATACGTCAGAGTGTAATTTCTACAAACATGGATATTCTTCTATATAACCACAATACAACCATCAAAACTGATACATGACTGCCATATCATACTCAGAATCTATTCACGTTTCAATAACGTCCCAATAACGTCCTTTGTCGCTACGGATTCCATCTAAGATATATGTTGCATTTAGTTGTGACCTTCAATCTGTAATACTAGTTCTTCAATCTTTCTGTGACTTTCAATACCTTACACGTTTGAAGACTACTAGCCAATTATTTTGTAGACTATCTCTCTCTTTTCTTTAAATTTATTTATTTATTTGAGAGAGAGAGAGAGCACACAGAGGGAGAGGGAGAAGCAGACATGGGGCTCCATACCAGGACCCTGGGATCATGACCTGAGCTGAAGGCAGACACTTAACCAACTGAGCCACCCAGGTGCCCCTAGACTATCTCTTAAGTTGGGTTTGTCTGATGTTTTCTTTTTTTTTTTTCCTTACTGGGCCGGGTTGGCAGGCCCCTGTCTGATGTTTCCTGATGATTAGATTCAGGTGATGCATTTTTGGCAGATTTATCAAAGAAGCAATGCTGTATTTTTCTCTCACTGTGTCCCATCAAATGGTACACAATTTCAATTTGTGCTATGACTGGTGATGGTAACTTTGATCACTTGATTAATGTTGTATTTGCCAGGTTTCTCCACTGTAAAGTTTCTCTTTTTTACTTTGTAATTAAGTATTTTGTGGGGAAGTATTTTTGAGACTATGTAAATATCCTGTTCCTCATCAAATTTTCACCCATTAATTTTAGTATTCACTATGCTTCTTGGCTGAATTAACGATGACTACTAGTTGCCAAATGATGATTTTCTAATTCTAGTCTTCTTTCTGTGATTATTAGTTAGCATTCAAGTGCAAAGAAAATCTTTCTAGTTTTACTGCTTGTTTATTCTTTCATTTATTTATATCAATATGGACTCATAGATTCCTATGTTTTATAATCCATTACTATCATTATTTGTTTTGATGCTCTAATTGTCCCAGATTTAGCTCCTCTGAGCTGGCTTCTGTGTCCTTTTGAATTACCCCATTCTTTTGAGTACTACTTTTTTTGTGGGGGGCACAATAAGATAGCCCAAGCTTATTTTGTACTTTCCATATCCCAGCCTTGGAATAAGCTATTTCTCTCAGCATCCCTGATATCTCTCTCTCCCCCCTTTTTTTTAAGTAGGCTCCACATCCAGCATGGAGCCCAATGTGGGGTTCAAACTTATGACCCTGAGATCAAGAGTCCCACACTCTTCCCACTGAGCCAGCCAGGCGCCCCTTAGGAGAGATATTTTAACTCAAAGAACTATGAGTGAAAAATGTCGGGTGCTGTGACGGGCCCGTGGAAATTTCATTTTGGTGGAAGCAGATCCTCATGACGTTCTTTAAATAAGAAGGTAAGTATAAATACTAACAGTATAATGTGATTTCGGTTTTTTTCTTCTACAAATTTATGTTCATCATTTTTACATTAAAATGAGTCACATCACTTAAGCTAGAGCCTTGCTACTCAGTGTGATCCTCAGCCAGCTGCATCAGCATTTTCTGGCATCCTGAATCTCAACCCCACCCTAGAGGACTCGATCAACATCTGCATTTAACAAGATCCCCCAGGTGATTAATCTGTACATTAAAGTTTGAAAAGCACTGAGTTTGAACATTCACCAATTAGGAGCAAAATCCATCCTGGTCTTACCTACAAAACGTATGTAATGAAAGTCGATCTTCATTAGGTCCAGAAGTTAAAGATAAGAATAAATCCTCCAGGGGCACCTGGGTGGCTCAGTTGTTAAGCATCTGCCTTTGGCTCAGGTCATGATCCCAGAGTCCTGGGATCAAGCCCCGCATCGGGCTCCCTGCTCCGCGGGAAGCCTGCTTCTCCCTCTCTGGCTCCCCCTGCTTGTGTTCCCTCTCTCGCTGTGTCTCTCTCTCAATGTCAAATAAATAAATAAAATCTTTTTAAAAAAAGCCCACCATTTAAAAAAAAAAAATACTCCATCTATCTCCCCTCCTATACTATAATTTTTATTCCCTCACTTCCTTTTCCCTGCCTATCTGCCTGTCTGCTCCCTTCCTTCTCTCCTTTTTAAATGTCTAGTTCCCCTAAACAGGTGGTAAAAACACTTTTAGAATAGGAACCATTTGACCCATAAGTTTACAGTTTAGTAGACAGATACCAAAAAGTCTGGCCGGTGATTCACAAACTAACTTCTAAAGGAACTATATTTAAAGAGTACGGTGAGGGGCGCCTGGGTGGCTCAGTCGGTTGAGCGTCTGCCTTCGGCTCAGGTCATGATCCCAGGGTCCTGGGATTGAGCCCCACATCCCTGCTCAGCAGGGAGCCTGCTTCTCCCTCTCCCTCTGCCGCTCCCCCTACTTGTACTCTCTTGCTCTCTCTGTCAAATAAATAAAATCCTTTAAAATTTTAAAAAAATAAAGCATATAGGGAAATACAACCCAGTTCGATGGCTCTGCTTCCAGAGTTAGCTTCAGATGAAAGAACTGAATTATTTTTTGATTACCTTCCTTATTGTGAAATGTCAGCATTTCACCTGTGGAGTCAGACAAACCTGGACTGAGATTATCAGTCTACGACTTGCTGGCTGGGTAAATTTGGGCAAGTCTTTTAAACTCTCTGAACTTCCATTTCTATTTTTGGAGTACTTAAGTTAATGGGCTTTGGAATAAGAAAGCCTAGCTTTGAATCGTTCTTCTTCCTATTCTTCGCTATATAGACTTGGACAAGCTATTTAACCTCCTTGGTCCTCAGTAAAATATAGACTCACTTCCGGGGTTTGCCACAGGAAAGTGCATGCCAAGTGCTTACCGAGTACCTTGGCACATCATCTGTATCCAATAATTAAGCCTATGTTCTTTTCTCAATTTTGAAATAATGATTATCATCTGCAACAAAGGTTGTTGTGATAGTTTAGATGAGATAACACAGGGTCTGAAGAGTGGCCCCAAATAAGTGCTCAGTAAATATTAGCTACAATTGGCTCACAGGGTTGTTGGGAGGATCGAGTGGAGTAAGACAATATGAAACTCATAACCATAATGATAACATTTCCTCCCGATAAGGGATAATTCTTACTCCGGGTTTTAAAGAATTTTGACTATTCCGTCTGTAACCTGCAAGGTTTTTTTCCCCCTAGCCATTCTACATTTTACTTAGTCCCTATACTTATCACTTATTTATACACTGGGATGCTTCAGAAGGCAGCAGTTGGGCATTTCCACTAGGATCTGGCTGGGTAAAGCTCCTCTGTTCCTAAGATCCTGCTCCTGAAATAGCCAGCACCATCCAGTTCTTCCCAGGTGAGTGGCTGGATTTGGACTGTTAAAAGGGAAGAGGGAAAGCAGGTGGAAATAAATGTTCCAAAATCTTTAAGATAAATGGCAAGGACTACATCTGTCTAGGAAATGACTTCTTTGAGGACCGTGCAAAGGATAAGAGGAGGAACAGTGTAAAAGAACAGCATCCAATTGCTACGGCAACTGGAATTTTGCAAATAAATACTTCAGCATAGCTTGTTTCTCAAACAAACATACCTATTCTTTTTTTTTTTTTTTTTTTTTTAAGATTTTATTTATTTATTTGACAGAGAGAGACACAGCAAGAGAGGGAACACAAGCAGAGGGAATGGGAGAGGGAGAAGCAGGCTTCCCGTGGAGCAGGGAGCCCGATGCGGGGCTCGATCCCAGGACCCTGGGATCATGACCTGAGCCGAAGGCAGACGCTTAACGACTGAGCCACCCAGGCGCCCCCATACCTATTCTTTCCGTTATTTGGTCCCCCTCCTGTTTCCTTGTCCTCCTTCATCAGTGTACACCCATTCCTATCATACCTTGGAATAAAAGGAAAAGTACTCCTTTTTGAGCCTTTTAATCCCCCACCCCAAAAATTAAATCTGGCAACACATTGTTTATACACTGACACAGGAAGTGTTCCTATTATAAACCAGGAGCTCTGTCCTTTCACGTGTGTCATCATACCAAGGTCCTGGGAGGTTTGGTAAGCCAGGAACCTCCCCCAAATCCTGACAGTCAAAACAATAAAGGTCTACTAATGACTCGTGAGTCACCAGATTTCTCCAAGCTTCTCTTTCCCAATGTGCATGAAGGAAATGCTGCTCTAAATTATAGGAAATGTGGACAAGATCTGGGTCATTTGTATTCATATTCAACTGACCCAGTTTGGACCCAGACTCCCTTTCCAGCCTAAGCTCTCACTGGTCTCCTGTGCTTTAGCCAAACACGTCTACTTGTTCCTGGCACACACATTTTTGTGCCTTGGCTCTTGCCATTCTCTCTGCCTGGAATGCCCTCTCCCCTTCTTCCATTTCTTCCTCCCTTTTTATCAAACTCTCATCTGCCTTCTTATATGTCTCAAGTCAAGTAACACCTCTTCTGCAAGGCCTTCTCTGATTTCCATAGCTGGTGCAGATTTTGCTTTTCTTGTTTGTGTTCTTTTCTGCTATTTGTAGTTGTTTGTGTGCATCTTTCATTCCACACTTCCACCCCTGGAAGAGATAAAGCCTGTTGAGCAGAGACCATATATTCTCCTTAATTCCCCATAGCATCCCAAACTATACATGGCCTTTTTACTTCTACGTATCCTTCCCCAACCAATGCTTGACTTATAAGCTCTTTAAGACCAAGGGCCGTGTCTTACTTCCTATTATACACCCAGCACCTAGCTCATTGCTTGGCACATCGTTGGTATTCAAAACAAAATAATGGTTGAATTAATGACTAAAAGTAGATACTGGTTTGGGAATGAATTAGATTAATTTGTAAAATAAAACTTTAAATTAGTTGGGGGGGGCGCCTAGGTGGCTCAGTCAGGTAAGCGTCGAACTCTTGATTTCAGTTCAGGTCATGATCTCAGGGGTATGAGATTGAGCCCCACATCGGGCTCCGCACTGGGCGTGGAGCCTCCTTAAAATTCTCTCTCTCCCTTGTCCCCTCCCCCTGCCTAACCCCCACCACACTTGCACACTGTGTGCATGCACTCTCTCTCTCTCAAAAAAAAAAAAAAAAACATTAGTGGGGAAATTGAGTAGTTACAGGTTCATGGAATTCATTCATTCATTCATTTAATCAGCAGTGAACAAGGCAAGTGAGAATCTGGACTTCATGGAGCTCATGTTTTAATGGGACATGCAGAGAATTAACAAACAAACAACAAACAAAGAAATAAGATAAATTCATATTATGATAAGTGCTGTGAAGGAAATAAACATGGCACTGAAATAAAGCCACTTTAAATAGGGTGTTATTTGTAGGGTTTCTCAATCTCTGTACTTATTGTCATTTTGGACTGGATAATTCTTCTTTGCAGGGGGCTGTCCTGTACATACTAGAATGTTTAGTAGCATCCTTGGCCTGTACCCATTAGATGCCAGTAACATACAACCCCTCCAGTTGTGACAATCAACTATGTCTCTAGATATTGACAAATCTATTGGGGAGGTGTGCAAAATTACCCCCAGTTGAGAATCACTGTATTTAAAGTAAACGCCTCTTTGAGCTTGTGACATGAGCTGAGACCTGAAAGACAAGACAAAAATAAACCTTCAAAACTAGTGAAGTGTAGGGCGCCTAGGTGGCTCAGTTGTTTGAGTGACTGCCTTCGGCTCAGGTCATGATCCTGGAGTCCCGGGATCAAGTCCCGCATCGGGCTCCCTGCTCACTGGGGAGTCTGCTTGTCCCTCTGACTCTCCCCCCTCTCATGCTCTCTATCATTATCTCTCTCAATAAATAAATTAAAAAATAAAAATAAAAAAAAACCAAAACTAGTGAAGTGTATTCCAGTTAGGAAAGTAGACCATGGCGCGCGTGTGTGCACACACACACACACACACACGCACACACAAATACATACACAAATACACTGTAGTGGTTAAAGATAATGAAGTGTGGGGGGGAAAGCGATATATTATGATGCTATTGGAAAGGGAGGCAAGAGCCCAATCATATAGTTGCTTGAAGTCATATAGTTGCTTAGATTTCATTTTAAAGCAATAGAGGCCATTAAGAATTTTAAACAGAGGGATGCCTGGGTGGCTCAGTCAGTTAAGCATCTGCCTTTGACTCAGGTCATGATCCCGGGGTCCTGGGATCGAGTCCTGCATCGGGCTCCCTGCTCCTCGGGAAGCCTGCTTCTCCCTCTGCCTGGCACTCCCCCTGCTTGTGCTCTCTCTCTGACAAATAAATAAATAAAATCTTTTAAAAAAAGAATTTTAAACAGAGATGTAACATGACCTAATTTATGTTTTTAAAGCTCATTCTGACTATAATATGTCAAATGGATTGGACAAGAGCAGAGCAAGGAGACCAATGAACATGCTATTGGAACAATCCAGGTGCGAGATGATGAAGCTTTAGTCTGGGGTAGCAGCAGTCAAAATGGAGATAAGTTAACAGATTCCTGATATTAAAGAAGTCTAAGGCAAAGACTACCCCCATGAAGTTAAATGCTACCAGCTCAGAACAAGACAAGCTATGAAGTGGTAACCGAGGCTTCTTGCTCCACCTCTCCTAGCCATGCTTGGTCTATTGTCTCCTTTTTCTCTGCAGTTGAGCTTCTATGCATCACCGAACTTTAGCCTGCACATGGCTTTGGTCTGCCATGGCCTCGCCTCTACACTCCCTTTTTGTTTAAGCACACACCATCCACCAATTGCCTCAGTCTCTCAGCTCCTCAATTCCAAATTCCTGGGAGAGGGAATCTGATTAGTCCAGTTTGCTTCAGGTTACCCCCTCTCCTAGGGAATGTGGGATGGACAAGTTCACTAAAAAATGGATCTGAGTGAGAAGACAATGATTGAACATCTACTGAACATGGCAGGGTTTTTTTTTTCTTTTTAAACTGTGCTAATTAGGGGGGCGCCTGGCTGGCTCAGTCAGTAGAGCATGTGACTCTTGATTTCAGGGTTTAAGCTTGACCCCCCACGTTGGGTGTAGAGATTACCTAAAAATAAAATATTTTAATAAATAAACTGCTAATTTTTTTACACATATTTCTTATTGTGGTGGTAGAATATACATAACACAAAATTTGCCATTTTTAAAATTAATTTTAAAAATTACAAATTTCACCCAAACCAGCTCTAGTCTTGTTGCAGCTTGCTCCTAAAGTCTGGGTCAAGGTGAGGCTGCACAGGGGCTTAAAACAAGTTCATATCTAGTCCAGAGAACTTCTTTTCCTCTTTTGAGGATCAGAGAATCTAGACACAGGAAGCCATGAATGATAGCATCAAGGTAAGGCTAGAAATAGAAGACTGTCTTATTCTTATCACAGGCTACTCTGGATTATTCTACATCTCATTTCCTCAATTTGTCTACAAGTTTCTTGATGGTAGATTTAAAACCAGTACTCTATTCAACACCTAGCACATCAGCCTTTACATAGTAAATGCTCAATAAATTGTTGTTAATTAACTTACTGTTTGATTAGCTTCCTATTTTTATAGCAGATTATTATGAAGTAGTCTAGATTTTCTCATAAAAACAGCAACAGTTTGAATTCCTGAGTATTTGATATCAAATTTAAAAACATTTGACTGACCACATATTATGACAGGAAAGAGAAAATTATGAAATTTAAAATAATTTCTCAAGACATAGTTATGCTACATAGTTTATAAAAAATTCTTAACAGAATTCTAACATGGCCTCCCAAATTTCTAGTTCCTGGCCACTTGCTTTTAGGTAAGAGGGTAGAAAAACCAAGCTGTCATAGGCTTTTCACTAGTAAGGCACTTGGGAGTTTCTTAAAAGATCAGAGGGAGATGGGGTACCTGAGTGGCTCAGTCCATTAAGCCTCTGCCTTTGGCTCAGGTCGTGACCCTGGGGTCCTGGGATCAAGCCCCATATCAAGGGCTCCCTGCTCAGCAGGGAGTCTGCTTCTCCCTCTCCCTCTGCCGCTCCCCACTTCCCCCATCTCTCCCCCCCACTCATGCTCTCTCTCTCTCTTTCTCTCTCTCTCTCTCTCGAGCAGAGCGCGTGTGCTGTCTCTTTCAAATAAATAAAATCTTTTTTTTTTTTTAAGATTTTATTTATTTATTTGACAGAGAGAGACAGCGAGAGCAGGAACACAAGCAGGGGGAGTGGGAGAGGGAGAAGCAGGCCTCCCGCTGAGCAAGGAGCCCGATGCGGGACTTAATCCCAGGACCCTGGGATCATGACCCGAGCCGAAGGCAGACGCTTAACGACTAAGCCACCCAGACACCCCTCAAATAAATAAAATCTTTAAAAAAAAAAAGATCAGAGGAAGAAAAAGTCTCAGAAATATATATATCTGAACAGAGCAAATAATTTAAACTGAGAAAAAAATGAGGCTAAAGTCATCTTAGAGAGACCAGTGGTTGGTAAAAAGATAATTTCCAGAAGGATATGAAAACCATATTTTAACTAGAAGTAAGTTTAAACAGAAAAAGGGGTAGAAGTCTAAGTTCAACCTAGAACATGGGATCAGAAACTATAAAATAGCTTGGAGTAGCCACTAAGTGGAAGGAGTGGATGGCAAATGGGCAAAAAATTCTGACTCCTAATTCATGAAGATCTTAATTGTATTTCTGAAGTATTATTTTGCCTGCTTTTTAAAAAAAAATTGAGATGTAATTGACATATATTAATTTCAGGTGTGCAACATGATTCGATATTTGTATATATTGCAAAATGATCACCACAATAAGTCTAGTTAACACCTCACAATTTTTTTCTTCTGATGAGAATGTTTGAGATCTACTCTCTTAGCAACTTTCTAATATACAGTACAGTGTTATTAACCATAGTCACCATGCTGCACAGTATTTGTCTTGTCTCTAACTTATTTTACTTAGCATAGTACTGTCAAGGTCCTTCCATGTTATCGCAAATGGCAAGATTTCCTGTTCTATGGCTAAATAATATCCCATTGTGTGTGTGTGTGTGCATACCTGAGAGTGTGTGCACGTGTGCATGTGCGTGTGTGTGTGTATGCCACGTTTTCTTTATCTATTAATACATTAACGGACACTGAGGTTGCTTCCATCTCTTGGCTATTGTAAATAATGCTGCAATGAACATGGGGGTGTAGATGTCTTTTTGAAGTAGTGTTTTCATTTCTTTTGGCTGAATATCCAGAAATGGAATTGCTGGATCCACATGTAGATCTATTTTTAATCTTTTGAGGAACTTCCATTCTGTTTTCCACAGTGGCTGCACCAATTTACATTCCCACCATCAGTGCACATGTGGGTTCCCTTTTCTCCACATCCTTCCCAACACTTGTTATTTCCTGTCTTTTTTATTTTAGCCTTTCTAACAGGTGTGGGGCGATATCTCATTGTGGTTTTGATTTGCAGTTCCCAGGTATTAGCAATGTTGACACCTTTTCACGTACCTGTTGGCCATCTGTATGTCTTCTTTGGAAAAATGTTTATTTTGATCCTCTGCTCATTTTGTAATTGGTTTTTTGTTTTGTTTTGTGGCTATTCAGTTTTATGAGTTCTTGATATATTTTGGGTATGCACCCTTTATCAGATATATGGTTTGCAAATATTTTCTTCCATTTCACAGGTTGCCTTTTTGTTTTGTTGATGGTTTTCTTTGCTATGCAGAAGCTTTTTAGTTTGATGCAATTCCACTTGTTTATTTTTGCTGTTATTGCCTTTGCTTTTGGGTGTCAAATCCAGAAAATCATCACCAAGACTGATGTCAAGGGGCTTACCATCTACATTTTCTTCTAGGGATTTTATAGTTTCAGGTCTTACTTTCAAGTCTTAATCCATTTTGAGTTGATTTTTGTGTATGTAAGATAGTGGTCCAGTTTCATTCTTCTGTGTGTGGCTGTCCAGTTTTCCCAACACCATTTATTGAAGAAACTGTCCTTTCCCCACTTAATATTCTTAGCTCCTCTGTCATAAATTGATTGACTGTATATGTGTGGGTTTATTTCTAGGCTTGCTATTCTGATCCATTGATCTATGTGTTTTTTATGCCAACATCTTACTGTTTTGATTACTATAGTTTTGTAATATAGTTTGACATCAGGAACTGTGATGCCTCCAACTTTATTCTTCTTCCTCAAGATTGCTTTGGCTATTCATGGTCTTTTGTAGTTCCATACAAATTTTAGGATTGTTTGTTCTATTTCTATGAAAAATGCCATTGGAATTTCGATAGTGATTGCATTGAATCTGCAGATTGCTTTGGGTAATATGGACATTTTAGCTATATTAATTCTTCCTATCTGTGAGCAGGGAATATCTTTCCATTTATTTGTGTCTTCTTCATTTCGTTCATTAGTGTTTTATAGTTTTCAGTGGACAGGTCTTTCACTTTCTTGATTAAGCTTATTCCTAGGTATTTAATTCTTTTTGACACATTTGTGTTTTTTTTTTTAATATTTATTCATTTATTTCAGTGAGAGAGAGCATGCAGGGGAGATGGGCAGAGGGAGAGGGAGAGAGAATCTCAAGCAGACTCCCCACTCAGTGCAGAGCCCGACGTGGGGCTTGATCCCAGGACCCTGAGATCAGATCTGAGCCAAAGCCAGGAGTCAGATGCTCAACCAACTGCACCACCCAGGCACCCCTCTTTTTGATACATTTGTAAGTGGGATTGTTTTCTTAGTTTCTTTTCTGATAGTTTGTTATTAGTGTATAGAAATGTAGGGGTGCCTGGGTGGCTCAGTTGGTTAAGTGTCTGCCTTCGGCTCAGGTCATGTTCTAAGGGTCCTGGGATTGAGTCCTGCATCAGGCTCCCTGCTCGTCAGTGAGTCTGCTTCTCCCTCTGCCTCCCACCTCTGCTCATGCTCTCTCTCTCTCTCAAATAAATAAATAAAATCTTAAAAAAAAAGTAAAGGTTTTAAAAAAAAGAAATGTAACTGATTCTCATACATCGATTTTGTATCCTACAACTTTACCAGATTCATTTTTTAGTTCTGACAGGTTTTGTGTGTGTGAAGCCTTCAGGGTTTTCAATATATAATTATCATATAATTTGACACCAAATGACTGATGAAAGTGGAAAATCCAGAGATTTGGGGTTCGTAAGTTTTGAGAATTTTGAAAATGGTCAGAAAGCCATCGAAGGAACAAACTGAAAAGTCTTTCATGGAAACCCAGTTTACGTTGGTGGGCACAGAACAAAGGAAAGAGAGTCTGAATTAAAGCACAAATTTGATCAAATAAAAAGGAGTAAACTCACCAGGTGCAAGAGTGCTAATCTTTATGTGAAAAATGTTGAAGATTATATTGATGATAAATGTCTGAGAATTCTCCCACTTGGGCACAATCAGGGTCATAAAGGAGGCTGGTTGCAGCAAAGGCTTTGGCTTCACTTGCTTTACATCTCCTCAGGAAGCTAGCAAGGCCATCATGACAATGAATGGAAGAATTGTGATCATTGTGCTCATTGACTATTGCACAAAGCCAGGAGGAACACCGGGCTCTCCTCACCAAGCACTAAATGGAGACAATGGAGACTATGAGAACTGGAGGTAATGCTGTAATCCACTCTCACAGGCAGGAGCAACATCATCAAGTAACTTCATGCCAATTCTTCTTCAGCCTCAACATGGAAGTGCACAACTTTGCAAGCCTGTGGTCAGGACCACACCTCATCTGTCTCAATATATGTAGTGTTACCCCTCAGCAGCAGCACCTAAACCATCATTGAGCACCTTCTGCGAGTTCCACTGCGAGACCACTGCGAGTTCCAGCTGTCAAGTCAGCCTATCAGATCACCAATACAACAACCCAGACCTTGGCTATTCACCTTCTAACTTCTGCCTCAAGACCATGTCTGACTAAAGGATTCAAAAAAGTTGCAGGTGTTCATAGCCCTCTAAAATTTAAAGTAGAAAGACCAGCATCCATCCAGAAGCCTAACCCTGTTTGTATGCAAGGTCATGACATGTTGAATGTATCTGTGTTGGCATCAGCTATTACTCAGAAGATCTTGGGTGAAAAGCTGGTTCTTCTGGTTCAATCCATTCACCCTACTCTGGCCGGAGAAATCTCTGGCATACTGTTGGAGATGGATAATGCTGAAATTCTTTTTTTTAAAAAGATTTTATTTATTTTTACAAGAGACAGTGAGTGATCAAGCACTAGCGGGGGGGGGGGGGGGGGGGGGTGGGGGGAGGGACAGAGGGAGAAGCAGACTTCCAGCCAAGCAGGGAGCACAATGTGGGGGACTCGATCCCAGGACTCTGGGATCACGACCCGAGCTGAAGGCAGACGCCCAACTGACTGAGCCACCCAGGTGCCCCCAATGCTAAAATTCTTTATATGCTCAAGTATCCTGAGTCTCTCTATGCCAGAGCTGATGAAGCCATCTTTATTCTATAATCCAACCAAGCTCAAGATGCTGCCCTGAAATCTACTAACAGCTCTCCCAGTTTTCGACCTGTGTAAGATGAAATTTCTGCTTGCAGAAATGAAAATTCCAAACAATGAAAAACAGAAATATTAGAGAAAACGATGAGAACAAAATATTTTATAAAGAAAAATAAACTTAAACTTTACCAAGAAATATCAAGACAATTATTGCTTGTCTTTTTTTTCCTTAATAAATTTCCTGTAGCAGGCAAACAGAGGCAATAAAAATCAGTCTAATGACCTTCAAGCTGTTTCTAAAATTAGAAGCTCCATAAATATTGTGGTTGATGACTATGGCATTTCTCCTATGGAAAGCATATTTTAAGATAATGGCTGATCCAATATTTTCCCTTTCACTTCCCTCTTTCTGTGCATGTGCAACTCTTGGATAACAACTCAAGCCAATTACCACATCTCATATCCCTTTAACTCCCCTAATGCCTGAATTGGTTCAGGAATGGGCATATGTCCCAAGACAGGATATTCAGGGATAATAAGACTAAGGCTTTGGGACCCTTGTTCTATCAGGGAAATCTTTTCTACCAGATGGGTGTATATAACTCCAGAACCTGTTAGCAGCCAGGTTGGCACCAAAAAAGGAGAGCCCACCTGAGAAGGGAGTCATTACTAAGGAAGTAGACACTGTTTGAGTTCTGGACCAAACTCCATCGAAGCAAGAAACTGTTTTGAGTGGTATGTGAGCCAACAAACTTTTGTTTTGTTTTGTATTTTTGTTTGGAAAAAACAAAAAATTTGGATTTTCTACCGTTTACAACATAGAGTCCTATTTGATACAGACAAATTCTAGCATATGAAACTACAGTAACCACGTTTTTTTAATCTAAAAGCCTATTTTGCAACTTGGTACAGAAAGATACAATTTTTTAAAAAGATTTTATTTATTTATTTATTTATTTATTTATTTATTTGAGAGAGAGAGAGAGAAACAGCATGAGAGGGGAGAAGGTCAGAGGGAATAGCGGGCTCCCCGCTGAGCTGGGAGCCCGATGTGGGACTCGATCCCGGAACTCCGGGATCATGACCTGAGCCGAAGGCAGTCACTTAACCAACTGAGCCACCCAGGCGCCCCAAAAGATACAATTTTTTTAAGAGATTTTATTTATTTATTTGAGAGAGAGAGAGAGCACAAGCGGGGGGCTGCAGAGGGAGGGGGGAGAAGCAGACTCCCCACTGAGCAGGGAGCCAGATGAAGGGTTCAACCCGGGGACGCTGGGATCATGACCCCAGCCGAAAGCTGATGCTTAACTGGCTGAGCCAGCCAGGTGCCCCTAGAAAGATACAATTTTAAACATTAACTCAGAATTCTTGATACTTTTTTAACATGCCATCACTCCATACTTCATTGGAAAACCATCAAAAAATTTTCCATGTCATAAATATAGGTTTTAAAAATCTATTCAAAAATCTATTCAAAAACAATCTTGCCTTGGGCCTCCTGGCTGGCTCAGTCCATGGAGCATGCAACTCTTGATCTCAAGGTTGTGAGTTTCAGCCCCACATTGGGCGTAGAGCTTACTTTAAAAAAAAAGAACAGGGGTGGCTCAGTTGTTAGGCGTCTGCTTTTGGCTCAGGTCATGATCCCAGGGTCCTGGGATCGAGCCCCACATCTGGCTCCCTGCTCAGCCGGAAGCCTGCTTCTCCCTCTCCCACTCCCCCTGCTTGTGTTCCCTCTCTTGCTGTGTCTCTCTCTGTCAAATAAGTAAGTAAAGTCTTTCAAAGTAAAATAAAGTAAAAGGAACATAGATATTTTAAGTGGTACATTAAAACATTTGCTAAGATTGATATAAAATGGGTTTCTGACTTGCTATATAGTATTGTGCTTCCTTTACATAAAAACTAGAAACGAGGGATGCCTGGGTGGCTCAGTCAGTTAAACGTCTGCCTTCGCCTCAGGTCTTGATCCTAGGGTCCTGGGATCGAGCCCCGCATCGGGCTCCTTGCTCAGCGGGGAGCCTGCTTCTCCCTCTGCCTGCCGCTCCCCCTGCTTGTGCTCTCTCTCTCTCTCCCTGACAAATAAATAAATAAAATCTTAAAAAAAAAACAACTAGAAATGAAGAAGTAAAAAGGTAAAAAAAAAGTGAGATATAGATAAGTCTTAAATAATAAGCATCACTAAACTGGGTGATATAATGTAATAAGTGTCATATAAGGGGTATGTGCAAAGTGCTTTTGGAAGCACAAAGGGTTGAATAATACTGGCAGAGCCAGAGAAGAAGTGACATTTGAGCTGTGTTTAAAATGAGATGGAGGGGGGAGCCTGGGTGGCTCAGTTGTTAAGCGTCTGCCTTCAGCTCAGGTCATGATCCCAGGGTCCTCGGATTGAGCCCTGCATTGGGCTCCCTGCTCAGCTGGAAGCCTGCTTCTTTCTCTCTCACTCCCCCTGCTTGTGTTCCCTCTCTCGCTTTGTCTCTGTCAAATAAATAAATAAAATCTTAAAAAAATAAATAAATAAAAATGAGATGGAATTTGTCAGACAAAAAAGAAAAAAACCGTCATACTATGCATAAGAAGAGGCATGGCATTTTGAGAGTCCATTACATGGTTAAACCTTCTCCTATAGGTCTTAGAAGCAAACAGCAGAAAAATTACCTATTACTATCATTAGAGTCTAGGGTTGATAACTATAATGGCAATGCGGAAGATGGGCCGGAAGAAGGAGATTCTAAAATCCTGGAAATCTGTGATGATATTGTGGTCATCCAGGCAATAGGCACAAAGAATCTGTTGAGCTACGGAAGAGAACAAAGAGCTATGGAAGAAGTTGCCTGTTGGCTGTAGCAGTGAGTGATGGGGAGTGGTTGAAGATAACTCTCAAGTTTCTGGCTTCGCAACTGGATAGATGGTACTGCCATTCTCCAAGCTAAAGAACATAAGAGAAGCAAGTCTGGACAATAAAGAGCATAAATCCATTTCTTTTGGTTTTCAACCTACATCTAGGGAAAAGAGAATCTCCCCGAAAGTATTAACTAGAAAGTTGACTTTTATCTGTAATATAAAATTTAAATGTTGCTTCTTTTTTTGAAATTTTTAAATTCCTGCATGATATTCCATTGTATGGATGTTCCATAATTTATTTCACAAGTTCCTTATTTATAGTTATTCATACTGTTGTTGAAAGATAATTTTAAGGGACGCTTGGCTGGCTCAGTCAGTGGACATGGGACTCTTGATCTTGGGGATATGAGTTCAAGCCCTACATTGAGTGTAGAGATTACTTAAAAAAATAAAATCTTTAGAAAAAAAGATAATTTTAGATTTTAAAAGAAGTGTCTCTTGTCCACATTTTCTTCAATAGACATGTACCACTAATTTAGTTTTTAAAGATTTTCTTTTTTAAGTAATCTCTCCACCCATTGTGGAGCTCAAACTTTTAACCCTGAGATCAAGAGTCACATGCTCCACAGACTGAGACAGCCAGGTGCCTCTAATTTAGGTTTTAAAAAGTAAAAGAAAAAGCAATCATGTTGGAATTTTGAGTAAGAGTAACCGGAATCATGCTGCTGTCATTTATGAGAAAAAGGGAAGTTGGTAGGATGAACACTTTTATTTTGGACAGGCTTAGAGGTGCTAGATGAGGCACTGTCTTCAGTTTGGAACAGGTTAAGTTTTATACACTCCGGAAAATCAAAACATAAGACTAGAATTCAGGAGAGACTAAAATGAAATACACAGATTTGGGGTCATCCACAAAGGGAGAGTTGAAATTACAGAAAGAAGAGAGGATAGAGGGAAAGAGGAAAGGGTAAAGGAAGGGTGCCTAGGTGGCCAGCTGGTTAAGCCTTTGGCTCAGGTCATGATCCTGGAGTCCTAGGATCGAGTCCCACATCGGGCTCCCTGCTCAGTGGGGACCTTGTTTCTCCCTCTGACCCTCCCCCTCTCATGCTCTCTCTCACCTTCTCTCTCTCAAATAGATAAATAAAATTAAAAAAAAGAAAAGAAAAAAGAAAGGGGATTGAGATCCTTAGTTTAAAAAAAAAAAAGAAAGGGTAAAGGAAAAGAAAGTACAAACACACACATACACACAGAAGACGGGTGAGAAAACATGAGGGTGGCTGTTAGTTGAGTTCAAATCTAGTTCCATAAATTACCACCTATTCCAAAATTGCTAGCTAAGAGTCTTTGGACAATGAGATGGTTTTTTTTTGTTTTTTTTTTTTTATTTTTATTTTGGAACCAGGGCTCCTTTTTTTTTTTTTTTTTTAAGATTTTATTTATTTATTTGAGAGAGAGAGAATGAGAGACAGAGAGCACGAGAGGGAAGAGGGTCAGAGGGAGAAGCAGACCCCCTGCTGAGCAGGGAGCCCGATGCGGGACTCGATCCCAGGACTCCAGGATCATGACCTGAGCTGAAGGCAGTCGCTTAACCAACTGAGCCACCCAGGCGCCCAAGATGTTTTTTTTTTTAAAGATTTTATTTATTTATTTGACAGAGAGAGACACAGCAAGAAAGGGAACACAAGCAGGGGGAGTGGGAGAGGGAGAGGGAGAAGCAGGTCCTCCGCTGAGCAGGGAGCCCAATATGGGGCTCGATCCCAGGACCCTGGGATCATGACCCGAGCCGAAGGCAGACGCTTAACGACTGAGCCACCCAGGTGCCCCTTATTTTCTTTTCTTTACTTTTCGTTTGACTTCCTCCATGTGGCCTCCTCTCCACATTCAGCTCTAGAGTCTGTTCTGCCCATCTTTGGGTTGTTTTCCAGGTTATTTACACTGATGTGGGTGCCATCTAGTTGTACCTATGAGACAAGGGGAGCCCAGGATTCCCACACTCCGCCACCCTCCCCATTAATGTTTTTGAACCTCAGTTCTCTCTTTAGTAACATGGGTATAAATAATACCACTTACCTGAAGTGCTGTAAAAAACAGAGGAAGTAGGAAGAGTATTTTATTAGGTTTTTTTTTTTTAATTTTTTTTTTTAGACCGGGGTGGGGCAGAGGGAGAGAGAGAGAACCTCAAGCAGACTCCACACCAGCACGGAGCCGATGCAGGGCTCCCTCTCACAGCCCTGACATCGTGACCTGAACGGAAATCAAGGGTCAGATGACTAACCGACTGAGCCACCCAGACGCCCCTAGTTATTTTTTGTTGTGCAACAAATAGCCCTAAAATTTAGCAGTTGAAAACAGCCATTTATTATTTCACAGATTCTGAGGGTCAGGAATATGAACAGTGTCTCGTGAAGTTGAGATCAAGATGTCAATGAGGGCTGTAGTCGCCTGAAGCCTGTATGAACTGCTTACAAGAGGGCTCATTCATATGGCTGATAGCAGAAGGCTATCAAGTTCCTCATCCAGTAAATTTCTCCACAGGGCTGCTGTGTGTGCCACCTCACACAGTTGCTTCTGCTAGAGTGAGTGATCGAGAGAGAGCAAGGAGAAAGCTGTAATGCCTTTTATGACCTGGTCTCTGAAGTCCAACACCGTCACTCCGGCTATAGTCTATTCATTAGAAGTGAGTCACTAAGTCCAGCCCACATTCAAAGGGAATGGGATCAAGCTTGAAGAGAGGAGTATTAAAGATTTTGTGGACATATTTAAAAACCACATCAAATATCTAGCACACTGTTGCTTCTTGAGGCTTGGTCCTGGCCCCTCTTTTCTTTTATCAGTCTTGATTTTCTTCCAAGCCTGATTTTCCCATAGCTTGCCCCTTCTTTTTTTTTTTTTTTAAGATTTTATTTATTTATCTGAGAGAGGGAGAGAGAGTGCAAGAGAGAGAGAGCACTTCCCTCTCTCGCTGTGTCTCTCTCTGTCAAATCAATAAAATCTTAAAAAAAGGGGGGGGGTGCCTGGGTGGCTCAGTCGTTAAGTGTCTGCCTTCAGCTCAGGTCATGATCCCAGGGTCCTGGGATCGAGCCCCGCATCAGGCTCCCTGCTCAGCAGGAAGCCTGCTTCTCCCTCTCCCATTCCCTCTGCTTGTGTTCCCACTCTTGCTGTGTCTCTCTCTGTCAAATAAATAAAATCTTCAAAAAAAAAAAGAGAGAGAGAGAGAGAGAGAGAGCATGAGCCGGGTGAGGGGTAGAGGGAGAAGCAGACTCCTCGCTGAGCGGGGAACCCGATGCGGGGCTCGATCCCGGGACTCCGGGATCATGACCTGATCTACCCAGGTGCCCCTAGCTCCCCCCTTCTTAGCAAACAACACTACCATCCACTCAGTTACTGAAAGCATTCTTTATTCTTTTCTTTCTCTGGCCTTCCATCCCCTAAGAAATTCATCAGCAAGTATTGTTGGTTCTACTTCTAAGATAATATATATGTGAAAGTTGGGGAATTCAAGAGGGTTCTACTTGAGAGATAGGGAAGAAGAATTTGGGTATGGTTCTCCTGTCTTCCTAAGGCAGCTTTTCAAGTGTACATATCTCTTCAGCCATTTATTATTTCACAGATTCTGAGGGTCAGGAATATGAGTATAAAGGATTGGGAGAGAGGGAGATCAGCATTGCAGAGGTGTGGATTGCTTGCTAGTATAAGACCAGCCACCTTTTTTTCCACCAGCCTTGAGATATAATTCCCATATAACTTTATGTAAGTTTAAGGTGTACAATGTGATGATTTGAGGGGCACCTGCCTGGCTCAATCGGTTAAGTGTTGGACTTTTGATTTCAGCTCAGGTCATAATCTCAGGGTCATGAGATCGAGTCCCACGTCAGATTCCACGCTCAGCAGGGAGTCTGCTTCTCCTTCTCCCTCCCCCAGCTCATGCTCTCTCACTCTCTCTCTCTCAAATAAATAAAATCTTAAAAAATATATTAAAAATTTTTGTAAATGTCATGATTTGATACACACATATATTGTGAAATGTTTACCATAGTAAGGTTAGTTAACACCTTTTTCACTTCACATAATTACCATTTTGTTATTGTTGTCACAGTAAGAACAGTTAAGATTTAGTCTCTTAGCAACTTTCAAGTATATATTATGGTATTGTAACCATAGGTACCATACTATACCTTGGATTCCCAGAACTTACTCCTCTTATAACCAAAAGTTTATACCCTATGACCACCTTCACCATTTTCTCTACCCCCCAATCCCTGACCACCACCAATCTACTCTCTGTTTTTATGAGTTCAGCTTTTTTAGATTCCACATGTAAGTGGGATCATACAGTATTTGTCTTTCTGTAACTTATTTCACATAGCATAATGTCCTCAAGTTTCCATGTTGTCACAAATGACAGGAATTTTTTCTCTTTTTATGGCCAAATAATATTCCATTGTATATATATATACACCACATTTTCTTTTTTTAATTTTTTAAATTTTAAAAAAAGATGTATTTATTTATTTATTGTTGAGAGAGAGAGGAAGAGAAAGAACGAGCGGTGGGGGGAGGGGGCAGAGGGTGAGGCTGACTTCCTGTTGAGCAGGGAGCCCTGTGTGGGACTTGATCCCAGGACCCTGGGATCATGATCTGAGCCGAAGGCAGATGCTTAACGACTGAGCCACCCAGGCACCCTCTTTTTTTTTTTTTAAAGATTTTATTTATTGTGTGTGAGAGAGAGAGAGGACACCTGAGTGGGGGGAGGGGCAGAGGGAGACAGACATGCTGAGCACAGAGCCTGAGATGGGGCTCGATCTCACAACGGTGAGATCATGACCTGAGCTGGAATCAAGAGTTGGACACTTAACTGACAGAGCCAACTAGGTGCCCCTATACCATATTTTCTTTATCCATGTATCCGTCAATGGATACTTAGGTGGTTTCCATGTCTTGGCTATTATAAATAATGCTGAAATGAACATGGGGGCAAAGATAACTCTATGAAATAGTGATTTCATTTCCTTGGGATAAATACCCAGTAGTGGGATTGCTGGATCATATGGTAGTTCTATTTTTAATTCTTTGAAGACCCTCCATACTGTTTTCCACGTGGCTGCACCAGTTTACATTCCCACCAGCAGTGCACGAGGGTTCCTTTTTCCTCACATCCTCGACAGCATTTGGTATATGTTTTCTTTTTAAGAAGAGCCATTCTGGGGTGGGAGGATGGGTTAGCCTGGTGATGGGTATTAAGGAGGGCACGTTCTGCATGGAGCACTGGGTGTTATACGCAAATAATGAATCATGGAACACTACATCAAAAACTAATGATGTAATGTATGGTGATTAACATAATAATAATAATAAAGAAGAGCCATTCTAACAAGTGTGAGGTGATATCTCATTGTGATTTTGATTTACGTTTCCCTCATGATTAGTAAAGTTAAGCATCTTTTTTAAAGAAGATTTTATTTGGGGCGCCTGGGTGGCTCAGTCTTTAAGCGTCTGCCTTCGGCTCAGGTCATGCTCCCAGGGTCCTGGGATCGAGCCCCACATCTGGCTCCCTGCTCAGCCGGAAGCCTGCTTCTCCCTCTCCCACTCCCCCTGCTTGTATTCCCTCTCTCGCTGTCTCTCTCTCTGTCAAATATATAAATAAAATCTTAAAAAAAAAAAAGATTTTATTTATTTATTTATTTGGGGGGGAGGGGCAGAAGAAGAGGGCGGGAGAGAATCTCAAGCAGATTGCACTGCCCGCGGAGCCCACTGTGGGGCTCTACGCCACAACATCGAGATCATGACCTGAGCTGAAATCAAGAGCTGGATCCTTAACCGACTGAGCCCCTAGGCGCCCCATGCCGGGCACCTTTTATTAAGCATTTACTTTTGCCTTGCAATACACCTAGTAATTTGCATGTATTATCTTATTTATTATCACACCTTTCTAAGAAGTAGCTGTTACTATTGCCCATCTAACACCCTTGCTTAAAAACCTATTTTTCACTATTATAAAGATAATCCATCTTCACATATATATTTTTTATTCTTCTGTTACATTGTTTTCTTAGGAAAATTTTCAGAAGCAGAATTACTGGGTCAAGGAATATAAAGATTTTTAAACTATCAACAACTTTTTTCTATTCTCCCTTGGAGGACTTGTCTACTCCCTTTCTTTATATTTAGTTTTTCTATTAAAAAAAGAAAAGTGGGGTGCTTACAAAGCAGAAAACCTTGTTTTCTGGGGTAAAAAAAGAAAAGTGGGCTCCTCCACTTCTTGATGACCTGCCCAGCCTACAGCCTGATAGATAGTAAATGCTTAATAAATATTTCTTTCATGACGATTAAATACATTTAGAGTATCTGATGTAATAGCCCATCTAAGAAAAATGACTAGTTCTGTCTTTAGTAGAGATTCCAGGATGGGGCTTTCCGGAATCACCTTATTTTAATTGAACTCATTCATTCATTCATCTATAGTTTGTCTTCTTGAAAAGAAGAAGAACTTAAGGTGGCTTAGAAAGTTGTGAAAACAAATAGCAAGACAAAATATAATATATATAAGAAAGGTGAAGCAAAGGGAATGTAAGGGGAGGCAAGTAAAATAGAGCCAAGAATGAGGGGTCACAAAAAATGCATACCATGAAATTCTATATACTTGCTAATAAGGTCAAAAAACAATATTTACTTTAAGCTCCCTGACAACTAACAAAAAGATGAGAATGTCATCAGTGGCAACAGTATTTGCAGTGTTCACAGGCAAAAACAGCCTTGTTTTTAGGAAAATCACTACTCTTCCTGAAGATAAGACTTGACATAAATTTCTGCTGTGCTTTCTCTGATTGCAAATCTTGTGAGCAATGTCACCTTCAACAGCATCCTCCTTATGGTAAGCATGGAGATAAATTTTGAAGGGCTGTTTCTTAGAGTGCCTCTAATGAAAGCTGAAAACATTACAGCCATACACAGTTCAGTAAAAGCAAATTTTTATTATTGGGGCACCTGGGTGGCTCAGTCGGTGAAGCGTCTGCCTTCAGCTCAGTTCATGATCCCGGGGTCCCGGGTTCGAGCCCCGCATCAGGCTCTCTGCTCAGCGGGGAGCCTGCTTCTCCCTCTGCCCCTCCCCCCTGCTTGTGTGCATTCTCTCTCTCAAATAAATAAAATCTTTAAAAAAAATTTTTTTTTATTATTATTATTATGCAGCCCAGAAGATAAGTAGCTCTCTCCTGGTTTTATTAGATCTATGCTTCTTTTATTTAAAGTATCTAGTGTAAAAGTTCTTAATCTGGGGTTCATGAGCAACATTCAGGGTATTCTAAATTCTCTAAAATTGTATGCAAAAATACTGTGTCACTTTGAAGGATTATCCATCAACTGCAACAAATGTACCACTCTGGTAGGGGATGTTGATAATGGGAGAAGCTACGCATGTGTGGGGGCAGGGAGTATACGGGAAATCTCCATATCCTCCTCTCAATTTCGCTATGAACCTCAAACCGCTCTAAAAAAAATAGTCTTTCTTAAAAAGGAAAAAAAAATGTGTCCATGAGTAGATGCATCTTCCTGGAGGAAAAGTCTAGAGCAGTAGTTCTCAAGGTTAACTGCACATTAGAATCACCTGAGGAGCTTTAAAGAAAAAAAAATATCAATGCCAGGGACTCTAGACACCCTGACTTAGTCTTGGGGAGCCTGGATCTGGCGTTGTTTTAAAAAAGTTCACGAGGTGATTCTAATGTGCAAAGTTAATACGAATACCAGAATCTAAGGATTTTGTTAAAATGCAGACACTGATTCAGTATGTCTGGGGCTAGCCTGAGAGTCTGCAATTCTGACAAACCTCCAGGTAACGCCACGGCTGCCAATCTTCAGAACATACTTTGGGTAGAAAGGGTCTGGGGCAGTAATATTCAAAGTGTGATCTGGGAATCATTGGGGTGGGGGAGAATGGCTTATATGCATAATAATGGCAAGATGTTATCTGCCTCTTTCCATTGTGTTGACATTTGCACTAACAGCACTGGTGGGTAAAACTGCAAATGCCTTAACACAAATCAAGTGGTGGCACCAAACCATGCTAGTAGTCACTGCATTCTTTACTGCCATCTACTTGTTTTTTTTTTTAAAGATTTTATTTATTTATTTGACAGGGAGAGTTAGCCAGAGCAGAAACAAGCAGGGGGAGTGGGAAAGGGAGAAGCAGGCCTCCCGCTGAGCAGAGAGCCGGATGTGGGGCTCGATCCCAGGACCCTGGGAGCATGACCTGAGCCGAAGGCAGACGCTTAACTGACTGAGCCACCCAGGTGCCCCCTACTTGAAATTTTTTTATTTTTATTTTTATTTTAAAGGTATAGAAAGGGAGAGCACAAGCAGGCGGAGCAGCAGGCAGAGGGAGAAGCAGGCTCCCTGCTGAGCAGGGAGCCCAATGCGGGACTCGATCCCAGGACCCTGAGATCATGACCTGAGCTGAAGGCAGACGCTTAACCGACGGAGCCACCCAGGTATCCCTTATTTGTAACTTTTTTTTTTTTAAGGATGCTGTTTTACTCTTTTAAGAATGTCCTTGATGAAGCAGTGAAAATTAGTAATTTTATTAAATCTTGACCCCTCAGTAAACGTGCTTTAATTATTTCTTTTTTTAAAAAAAGATTTTATTTATTTATTTGAGAGAGAGAGAGAACACAGAGGGGGAGGGAGAAGCAGGATCCCCGCCAAGCAGAGAGCCCGATGCGGGACTCGATCCCAGGACCCCGAGATCACGACCCAAGCCAAAGGCAGACGCTCAACCGACTGAGCCACCCAGGCGCCCCGTGCTTTAATTATGATACCAGTGCCCCATGTGGAAGAACAACCGAGGGTTATCTTGAGGAAAAATATTTATGTGATTTATGTGTAACTCAATGGAGTTGTGACCTGAGGTAGCTGCTTTTCTCACTGACTACCATTTTTACTTGAAACAATGAGTAACAAACTATGGCTACTCACACTGGTATATTTGGCTGAAATTTTCTCAAAAATGAACAAAGTGAGCCTGCACTTCCAGAAAAATAACTGGCAGGATTTGTTGCCAATGATAAAATTTGAATTTTTGAACAAAAATTAGAATTTTAGAACACTTATTTCTACCACCATGAGCTTGACAGCTTCCCCAAACTTAAGATACTTTTCTGATGATAATAAATGTGACTTTTAAAATATTGTATAATGAAATGTGTCGGCATTCAGAAGATCTGCATAACTCAATGAACCAATATTTTCAAATGACCAATGAATGGGTAAAAGGTCCTTTCAAAGAGCAAGAAAGACCAATGGATTTTCATGAAACAGAACAAAAAGCTCATTGATATGGTTTCAGATTCTACACTGCAACTAACCTTTAAGAAATTACCACTTGTTAAAAAAAAGAAGAAATTACCATTTGTTGAGTTTTCATGTGGTATCAAATAATAACCACGATTTTCTGAGAAGTCTATTAAAATAATTCCCCCTTTCCAACTGCATATCTATATGAGGCCAGATTTTCTTCATATACTTCAGCTAAAACAACATATTGCAACAGCCTGAATGTGGATGCATGTATGAGAATCTAGCTAAAGTGGACATTAAAGAACTTTGTAGGTGCATCTGGCTGGCTTAGTCCATAGAGTGTGAGACTTGATTTCAGGGTTGTGAGTTTGAGCCCCACATTGGGTGTAGAGATTACTTTAAAAAAGAAACTTTGTAAAAACGTAAAACATTGACTCTTTTTATTACATTTTTTGTTGTTTTGGGAAATATAGTTACATTTCATTAAAATATGCTATTTATGTTAATAGGTAATAAGTATATTATTATTTTAAAATAAAATAATTATTTCTTTATTTTAATTACTAAACTGTAATTATTGATAGATATAATCCACATAAACAAAAGCTCATTATTTTTAAAGGCTTCTTGGATTGAGAACTGCTGCTTTCATTAAATTTCAAAGAGATCCAAGACCTCAAAAAGATCTCGAAATGGTTAAGAACCACAGACCTTTAAAAAGGAACCAATAGGGGATGCCTGGGTGGCTCAATCGGTTAAGCGCCTGTCTTTGGCTCAGGTCATGATCTCAGGGTCCTGAGACTGAGTTCTGCGTGGGGGCTCCCTGCTCGGTGGGGAGTCTGCTTCTCCCTCTTCCTCTGCTCCTCCCCCCCCACCTCTTGCTCTCTCTCTTGCTCACTCTCTGTCTCTCAAATAAATAAAATCTTTTTATTTTTTTTTTATTTTTTTATTTTTTATTTTTTTTTAAAGATTTTATTTATTTATTTGACACAGAGAGAGAAAGCACAAGTAGGCAGAGCAGCAGGCAGAGGAGAGAGGGAGAAGCAGGCTCTCCACCCAGTAGGGAGCCGGACACGGGGCTCGATCCCAGGACCCGGGGATCATGACCTGAGCCGAAGGCAGCCGCCCAACCGACTGAGCCACCCAGGCGCCCCATAAATAAAATCTTTAAAAAATAAAAGGAAATGGATGAAAATAAATAAATAAATAAATTAATTAATTAATTAATAAAAGAAATGGATAACTTATTGCATATTCTCCACAAAGGTTATTTTTCTCAGTTAAGCTTTGGAAAAGTATGGAATGGCAGTGAGTTCTAGATTATATTTCTAACAAGAATGTGGACAACAACAGTTCTGGGCTGCCAATTAACTAGTGAGCCTTGATATAAATGGGTTGAAAACAACTCTTAGAAGCTCAGATCTAATTCCCTAATATCGTATACAAAGCAACATTATGAACTGTGCTTTACAAGAATTAATCCATTTAATTCATGACAACTCTATATGGTAGGTGCTCTTATTATCTCTGGTTTGTACATTTTGTTGATTAAATGAATGAGCGAATACATGAGTAAATAAAATTAAGGTTTTTTTTTAAGATTTTATTTTTAAATAATCTCTACATCCAACATGGGGCTCGAATTTACACCCCTGAGATCAAGAGTCACATGCTCTACTGACTGAGCCAGCCAGGTGCCCCTAAAATTAAGTTTTTTTTACCTATATACAAATCCAATTTAGAAAAGCGTTCTCAATACAGCTATAGTCATCCAGCTAGTGCTCATTTCCTATCTTTTTTACTCAACATTTGCCTATCTGCAGTTTCCTTCTGCGTTTTTATTGCCACCTACCTCTTCTTTGTTTTATCTCCTCGAAAGTCCCACAGTTAATTCCTTTCCTTCTTGGGGCTGGAGATCTTTCTTCCCTCTAAATCTCCATGTACCTTTTGAAAATAAATACAGGGGCACCTGGGTGGCTCAGTCAGTTAAGCATCTGCCTTCGGCTCAGGTCATGATCTCAGGGTCCTGGGATCGAGCCCCATGTTGGGCTTCCTGCTCAGTAGGGAGCCTGCTTTTCCCTCTCCCTCTGCCGCTCCTCCTGCTTGTGCTCTCTCTCTCTGTCACATAAATAAATAAAATCTTAAATATAAATAAATAAAATAAATACAAATACCACAGTGTCTATCAATTAGCCCCACCTCACTTACTGCACCCCAGCCCTCATGCCCCCAATATGGACCATGTGCTCATCCTATCAGGCAGATACCCTCACCCATCTTCCAATAACACTAATAATAACAAGAACTAACATTCACCGAGTAATTACTATGTGCTACATGCTTTACTTCATGAACTTACTTAGTCTTCATTGGGTAGCTATGGTAAGTACTATTTTTATCATCCCTATATTAGAGATGGGAAAATAAAGGTTTATGCAGTTTATGAGACTTGTCTAAGTCTCATAGCTAGAAACTAGTAGAGCCAGGATTTGATTTAAACCTGTGTCCTACCCCCCCACCCCCACCCATAGTTTTATTGGGGTATAATTTACATATCATAAGATTAGCCTACTGGAAGTGTACAATTCAATGATTTTTACTAAATATATAGAGTTCTGCAACCACTGCTAGGATCTGCTTTTAGAATATTTCCCTCACCCCAAAAAGTTACCTTGTCAATTCTTGCTCCCTCTCCTAGCCCCAGACAATGACTAGTCAACTTTCTTTCTCCACAGAGTTGCCTTTTATGAAACTCATATAAATGGAATTCTATATTGCATATAAATAGAATCCTTTGTTGTCTGGCTTTTTTCACTTAGCATGTTTTTGAAGTTCATCCATGTAGGTAGCATGTCAGTAATTTGTTGCTTCTTACCGCTGAACAGTATCTGTTGCATGGATATACCATGTTTTGTTTATCCGTTTACCAGCTGAGGTACATTTGGGTTGTTTCCACTTTGGGGCCATTATGAATAATGCTGTTATGAACATTCATGTGCAAACTTCTGAGTAGACATAAATACTATCATTTCTCTTGGGTGGTTCTTAGGAGTAGCATTTCTGACTCATAATTAAGTTTATGTTAACATTTTAGGAAATTTCAAACTATCTTCCAAAGTAGCTGTATCATTTTATATCCCCATCAACAATGTACGAAGATCCAGTTTCTCCACATCCTCATCAACCCCTGGCATTGGCAGTCTTTTTGATTATAACCATCCTAGTGGATGTCCAGTGGTATCTCATTTCATTATGGTTTTAACTGGCATTTCCTTAATGATTAATGATGTTGGGTATCTTTTCCTGCACGTATTAGCCATTTATATATCTTCTTTGCTTGGGATCCTTGACTACAAAGTTACCACCACCCAACCAATGCCTTCCAAATATGCCATATTCACTCTTGCCTCTCTGCTTTTGATTATGCTCTTCCTAGAAACTAAAATGCCCTATTATTTTATGATCCCAAATTTATGATTTTTAAAAATCCAGTTCCAGAGGCACCTGGGTGGCTCAGTTGGTTGAGCATCTGCCTTTGGCTCAGGTCATGATCCCAGGGTCCTGGGACAGAGCCCCATGTCAGGCTCCCTGCTCAGTGGGGAGTCTACCTGTCTCTCTCCCTCTGCCCCTCTCCCCTGCACTCGTGCTCTCTCTCTCTCTCAAATAAATAAAAATTTTTTTTTAAAGATTTTATTTATTTATTTGACAGAGAGAGACAGTGAGAGAGGGAACACAAGCAGGGGGAGTGGGAGAGGGAGAAGCAGGCTTCCCGCTGAGCAGGGAGCCCAATGCAGGGCTCGATCCCAGGACTCCGGGACCATGACCTGAGCCGAAGGCAGACGCCTAACGACTGAGCCACCCAGGCGCCCTCAAATAAATAAAATCTTTAAAAAATAATCCAGTTCCAGATTCGCATTCACTGTAAGACTAATTCTGACCCAGCCTTTTATACTTACTATCTCCCATCATTCTTGCATATAGCGAGAATCCAATTAAAAAAAGAATCTAGGGGCGTCTGGGTGGCTCAGTCAGTCGGTTGAGCATCTGAGTCTTGATTTCGGCTCAGGTCGTTATCTCAGGGTTCTAGGATCAAGCCCTGCATCAGACTCTGTGCTCAGCAGGGAGTCTGCTTGAGAATTCTCTCCCTCTCCTTCTGTCTCTCCTCCCACTCACTCTCTCTCTCTAAAATGGATAAATAAATCTTCAAAAAAAAAAAAATCTAGGGGCGCCTGGGTGGCTCAGTTGGTTAAGCGTCTGCCTTCGGCTCAGGTCATGATGCCAGGGTCCTGGGACCGAGCCCCACTTTGAGCTCTCTGCTCAGCAGGGGAGTTTACTTCTCCCTCTGTCTTTGCCCCTCCCCTTGCTCTTGCTCTCTCTCTCTCATTTTCTCTCTCTCAAATAAATAAAATCTTTAAAAAATAAAAATTAAAAAAGAATCTAATAGGGGCGCCTGGGTGGCTCAGTTGGTTAGGCGTCTGCCTTCAGCTCAGGTCGTGATCTCGGAGTCCTGGGATCGAGCCCCACGTCGGGCTCCCTGCTCAGCGAGAGCCTGCTTCTCCCTCTCCTCCCCGCTTGTGCTCTCTCTCGCTATCTCTGTCACTGTCTCTCTCTCTCAAATAAATAAATAAAATCTTAAAAAAAATAAAAATAAAAAGAATCTAGTAAATGTTAAGTTTATGAATGGACTTTGCCCCAGTTAAAACAGGCGAACTTTATTCAGTATCTGAGCAGAACAGGTCCTCGGCATGTATTTCTTAAAAACTGATGCTGTGGAAAATATAAAGATGAATAGAGCAATACTAAAGTTTATCATCTAGTTAATCACGTAGTATGATGCAAAGATACAGGCCCAAATAAAGCAAAAATAAATCCTCTGAAATTATATCTTTACTTCAGGTCTAAATTAAACCTAGTATCCATTTGTGCATCAATTTGTTTAGCTATCATTTCTTGAGCATCTCCAAAGTATTAGCCACTTCGTAATTGCTATTGTTGGAGGGAGAACAGAGATAAATAAGTTATGATCCTTCTATTTGTTCATAGCAAGATGAAGGGAAGCAATAGGTAATCAAAAATTTTGATACAATGCTAAGTGCTATAACAAAGTTAGCTCTAATGTGGGACCACAGAGAAAAATGTTATATCACAAAAGAGATGGCTTTGATTTGGTTCTTTATAAAAGAATATTAGCCAAGTGAAATGTAGGGCTTCCTGGTAGGAATCTGGCCCATCTCTGGGTTTTTCTCTCATCTCAAGGAAGTCAGACTGTCAAAAACCTGATCCAATTTTGGACTCAGTAAAAATTAGGGCACAAAAAATGTCCTGGACTGACCTGGGTTTCTGGGGATACTGAGATAACGTCAACAATAGCACCTCTCCTCACCTTTTCCTTCTTGTGGACCCATTTCTGAGCACTCCCCGCTGAGTTTTTAGGAAATGAACAGTTGTAGAAATCAACAAGGGTAGAAGGACATGAGTACTAGATAAGAAATTAACCTCTAGAAAAAGGCTCTTTAGCAATCTGATCTCTTCAAGCCTGGAGGGACAGCCTAAGAGCTGGGGGCTCTGTATTGTAAATAAGGTTAATTGTTACCAGGTGCAGCCATTAGGGTTTTTTTCTTTAATTGAAGTATAGTTGAGATACAATATTATATTAGTTTCCAGTATACGAAATAATGATTCAGCATTTATATATATTACAGAATTCTCACATGGTAAGTGTAGTTACTATCTGTCACTATGCAAAGTTATTAAAGTATTATTTACTATATTTTCTATGCTGTGCTTTACATCCCTGGAACTTATCAGTTATTTTATAATTGGAAGTTTGTACCTCTTAATCTCCTTCACCTAATTCACCCATCTCCCCATCCCACCTCTCCTCTGGCAATCACCGGTTTGTTTTCTGTATTTATGGGTCTGTCTCTGTTTTTTGTTTTGTTTTGTTTTTTTAGATTCCACATATAAATGAAACCATACGGTATTTGCCTTTCTCTGTCTGACTTATTTCACTTAGCATTATACCCTCTTCGGTCCATCCATGTTGTCACAAATGGCAAGATTTCATTCTTTTTTATGACTAACATTCTGTTGTATATATTTATATACAAACACACACACACACCCCCCACATCTTCTTTATCCATTCATCTATTGATGGACACTTAGGTTGCTTTTATATCTTGGCTATTGTAAATAGTGCTGCAATGAACATAGCGGGCATATACCTTTTCAAATTAGTGTTTTTGTTTTCTTTGCGGAATTTTAAAACTGTTAGGTTTTTAGATCCAAAAGTTCTGCCCACCTGTATTTGGTTCTAGATCATCCATATTAGTGTTGGAGAGATTAATCTGTAAAAAAAAAAAAAAAGATGATGGCCAAGGAATCAAGTTAAGCACGAATAATAATATTCATCTTGGGAACTGTTATTCTAAGTAATTCTAAACAAGAAGCTGTTTCTCCTGTCATTAACTTAGTGTAATTAAAAATATTCAGATTTCAGTCATAATTTTAATCCTGGACTCTGAAACCTTGGTCAAGCCGCTTAACTCTTCTAAATCTTAATTTCTTTATCAGAAAAATAATGCACTTTTAATTCTTTATTGAATTTTATTGAAAATTAAAGGAAGTATATAACAACCTGTGGCTATCTACTTGATGATGGTGATGATAATGCTAATATTGCTATTACTACTAATAGCTAACATTTATTGAACATTTTCTATGTGCCAGGCAGTGTTCCAAAATGCTTTGTATGATAATGATTACTTGTTGAAAATTGATTCAACACTACATCCATATGAAAGACCAGTGGATTCTCAATTGTCTTAGTCAGCTCAGGCTGTTACAAAATATGTAGACTGGGTGTCTTATTCTTTTTTATTTTTTTTAAGATTTTATTTTCTTGACAGAGAGAGACACAGCGAGAGAGGGAACACAAGCAGGGGGAGTGGGAGAGGGAGAAGCAGGCCTCCCGCAGAGCGGTGAGCCCGATGCGGGGCTCGATCCCTGGACCCTGGGATCATGACCTGAGCCGAAGGCAGACGCTAAACGACTGAGCCACCCAGGTGACCCTCTTTTTAAAATATTTTATTTATTTATTCATCAGAGAGAGAGAGCATAAGCATGGGGAGCAACAGGCAGAGGGAGAAGCAGGCTCCCTGCCGAGCAAGGGGCCCGACTCGAGGCTCGATCCCAGGACCCTGGGATCATGACCTGAGCAGAAGGCAGACGCTCAACCAACTGAGCCACCCAGGGGTCCCTGGGTGTCTTATTTTTTGTTTTAAGATTTTATTTAGGGGTGCCTGGGTGGCTTGGTCGGTTGGGCGTCTGCCTTCGGCTCGGGTCATGATCCCAGGGTCCTGGGATCGAGCCCCGCGTCGGGCTCCCTGCTCAGCCGGGAGCCTGCTTCTCCTTCTCCCACTCCCCCTGCTTGTGTTCCCTCTCTCGCTGTGTCTCTTTCTGTCAAATAAATAAAATCTTTTTTGTTTGAGGTGGGGGCAGGGGAGGGGCAGAGGCAGAGAAAGAAGCAGACTCTTATTGAGCAGGGAGCCCCATGTAGGTCTCGATCCCAGGACCCTGAGATCATGACCTGAGCTGAAAGCAGACACTTAACTGACTGAGCCACCCAGGTGCCCAAACTGAGTGTCTTAAATGGAGACATTGGTTTCTCACAGTTCTGTAGGCTGAGAAGTCCAAGGTCCGGGTGTCAGTGCAGTTGGGTTCTTGGTGAGGGCTCTCTTCCTGGCTTTTAGACAGCTGCCTTCTGGCTATGTCCTCACCTGGCAGGTAGGGGAAGAACTCTGGTCTCTCCCGCTTCTTATAAAGACAGTAATCTCACCATGGGGGCCCCACCCTCATGATATTTTTAAAGGAAAGTTGGCACATAATTTTATATTACTTTAAAGTGTACAACACAGTGATTTGATGAGTCTGTATGTTATGCTATGCCCACCACAAAGTAGCTACCATCTGTCACCATACAATCCACTATTACAATACCATTGACTATATTCCCTATGCTGAATCTTTTATCTTCATGACTTATTCATTCTATGGAAGTTTATACCTCCCACTCCCCTTCACCCATTTTGCTTATCCCCGCTCCCCTCCCCTCTGGCAACCATCAGTTTGTTCTCTGTATTTATGGGTCTGTTTCTGCTTTTGGCTTGCTTGTTTATTTTGTTTTTTTAGAGCCCATATATAAGTGAAATCATATAGTATTTATCTTTCTCTGTCTCACTTATTTCACTTAGCATAATACCCTCTAGGTCTATCTATAATATTGCAAATGGCAAGGTCTTATTCTTTTTATGGCTGAGTAATATTCCATTTGTATATATATTACATCTTCTTTATCCATTCATCTACCAATGGATACTTAGGTTGCTTCTGTATCTTGGCTATTATAAATAATGCTTCAATAAACATGGGGATGCATATCTTTTTGAATTAGTGTTTTTGTTTTCTTTGGGTAAATACTCAGTAGTGGAATTACTGGATCATATGGTATTTTTTTTAAAGATTTTATTTATTTAACTGAGAGAGAGAGACTGTGTGCACGCACGAGTGCGGGAAGGACAGAAGGAGAGGGACAAGCAGACTCCCTGCTCAGCAGGGAGCCTGATGGAGGGCTCAATCCCAGGATCCTGAGATCATGACCTGAGCCAAAGTCAGAGCTTAACCTACTGAGCCACCCAGGTACTCCATTATATGGTATTTCTAGTGTTAATTTTTTGAGCAACCTCTAATCTGTTTTCCACAAATTTGCATTCCCACCAAAAGGGCACAAGTGTTCCTTTTTCTCCACATCCTTAACAACACTTATTTCTTGTCTTTTGGTGCTAGCCATTCTGACACGTGTGAGGTGATATCTCACTGTGGTTTCAATTTGCATTTTCCTGATGATGAGTGATGTTGGGCATCTTTTCATGTGTCTGTTGGCCAACTGGATTCTTCCTTGGGAAAAAATGTCTATTCAGTTCCTCTATTTTTAATTGGATTATTTGGGGGGTTTTGGTGTTGAGCTAAGTTGCTCATATATTTTGGATATTAACCCCTTATTGGATATATCACTTGCACACATTCTCCCATTCAGGAGGTTGCCTTTTTGTTTTGTTGATGGTTTCCTTCATTGTGCATAAGCTTTTTTTTTTTTTTTAATTTTTTTTTTTTAAGATTTTATTTATTTGAGATACACACACACACAGAGCACAAGCAGGGCAGAGGGAGAGGGAAATGCAGACTCCCTGCTGAGCAGGGAGCCCGATGTGGGGCTTGATCCCAGGACCCTGGGATCATGACCTAAGCTGAAGGCAGATGCTTAACCAACTGAGCCACTTAGGCACCCCGTGCATAAGCTTTTTATTTTCCCACCCTCATGACTTTGTCTAAACCCAATTATCTCCTAAAGGCCCTATTTCTGAATACCATCACATTGTTGGTTAGGGCTCAAGATATGAATTTTGAGAGGACACAAACATTTAGTCTGTAACACCATCCTAGGAGTTGGTTCTCCATCCTGGCTGCACATTAATCATCTAGGGAGCTGTTAAAAATATCAATGTTATATGCTAGACCAATTAAGTCTGAATATCTGGGGGTAGGTATTCATTACAGAATAAAGAAGAATTAGAAAGAAGTAGCATTTGGGGTGCCTGGCTGGCTCAGTCAGTAGAGCATGCGACTCTTGGTCTCGGGGTTGTGGGTTTGAGCCCCACACTGGGTGTAGAGATTACTAAAAATAAAATCTTTAAAAAAATAAAAAGAGGTAGCATTCACTTTTTTTTGAGATTTTATTTTATTTGACAGAGAGAGAGACAAGAGAGGGAGCACAAGCAAGGGTAGTGGGAGAGGGAGAAGAAGGCTTCCCGCAGAGCAGGGAGCCCGATGCAGGGCTCGATCCCAGGACCCTGGGATCATGACCTGAGCAGAAGGCAGAGGCTTAACCGACTGAACGACCCAGGCGCCCCAGCATTCACTTTTTTTTAAAGTAATGAACTTAAGTAATGAACTAAGTTTCTTAAAGACCTAGCAGTCAGCTCAAGGAGCCCTGATTTCACACAATTTTCACTTCATTCCTGGATTTCTCTGTTTTTTTCATATGGGAAGAAAATCCAAAAAGAGACTTCTTGAGGTTTTCTGTGGCTTTTGAAGAAAAGATGTATCTGAGATATGGCCAACACAGCACCTGTCTTTTCTCAGAATCTATCAGGTGTCTTTTTACTAGTTTCTGGGACAAGCTTTGAATTTCTTTCAGAGATGTTCTGTTCTGGCTTTATTAATTTGATTATTACACATTGACTGTATACCATGAATCAAAAGCTGTGCTAGATGGTGGGGATTTAAAGAAGAATACAGGGGCACTGGCTGGCTTAGTCAGTGGAGCATGCGACTCTTGGTCTTAGAGTCATGAGTTTGAGCCCCACGTTGGGTGTAGAGATTTTAAAAAATTTAAAAATGGGACACCTGGGTGGCTCAGTCAGTTGAGCGTCTGCCTTCAGCTCAGGTCATGATCCCAGGGTCCAGGGATCAAGCCCCACGTTGGGCTCCCTGCTCAGCAGAGAGCCTGCTTCTTCCTCTCCCTCTGCTGCTCCCCCTGCTTGTGTGCACGCTCTCTCTGTCTCTCTCTTGTCTTTCTAAAATAAATAAACAAAATCTTAAAAAAAAAAGAGAATAGGATGGCAATCTGATCAGATTTTAAGGAGTTGGAGATTAGAGAAGGTAGTTTACAGAGAGTCTGAAGTGGTCATTTTATAGAATGAGAAAGGGAGTTCACTAGAAACAATGATATCAGCTACCATTTATGAGCACTTACTATATGCCAGGGGAAGAACTAAGTAGACATGGTCCCTGCCCTCATGGAGCCTCCAATCTAGCAGAGGAGGCAGACAACAAATAGGTATACTCTAAAAATATATAACATTATCATTTGAGATAAATGCAAATGAAGAAACACATGGTACCATGACAAAGAATAATGGTTAGGGATGAAGGCCAGGTTGGAGAAGGGGAATAGCTTCAGACCAAGACTCAAAGGATAAGAAATAGACCATGCCAAGAGCAGAAGGAAGAGCTTCTGCTAAAGCCTCAAAACAAGAGTTTTGCATTTTCCAGGAATTGAAAGGAGGCCAGTGTGGCTGGTGCAAGGCAAGAGAGTGGCATGAGATGAGAGTATATGTGGGTAGAGGGCAGATCACTCAGGGTTTCTTCTAGGCCCCAGTAAGGAATCTGAATTATATTCTTAGAGCAAAGGGAAGTTGAGGACTGGTTTTAAGCAGGGGAATAACATGATTGGCTTGGTGTTTAACATTACTTTAGTTACTAAATGGCAAGTGGATTGTGTCAGAGCAGTCAGGAGATATAGGGAAATTTTAGAGAAATAGTGCTTCTATCAAATGAAATACTGAAGGAAATTAAGAACACAGTGTGGTTTGGTGAAGAAGGTGATGACATAGGTTTCAGTTTTGTTGACTTTGGGGTGATAACACTAGTTATTTCTCCCATGGCTCCAAGTTGGACTAAGACAAGATTTATAGTTTCAGTATAGAGAATTCCGGAAACTGTGGATACCTACTGTAAGGATAAGGAGGGTCAGAGTGGTAATGCCAAGAGTGGGGTACAGAGAAGCCAAGGTACTTTCTCTACCCAGAGCAACTTTTTTTAAAAAAGATTTTATTTATTTATTTAAGAGAGAGAGCACAAGAGGGAGGAGGGGCAGAGGGAGAGCACACTCCCCACTGAGCAGGGAGCCCGATGCGGACTCAACCCTGGGACTCCAGGATCATGACCTGAGCCAAAGGCAGTTGCTTAACCAACTGAGCCACCTAGGCGCCCTACCCAGAGCAACTTTTACAGGGGTATCAGACACCTCACATCATCCCGTCAAAGATGTTCCACCAACACCTGGACTGGAGTTTAGGAGAGATGTCTGACGGAACCCGTGCAATCCAGGTTGTAGCATACAGCAAGAAGTTAATTAATGTTTACTGAATGAATAAGATTGATGTGGTAATTATCTATCTGACAGGGATTGTTGAAGGTACAAGAGTGAATGAAATTGCTGAGGGAGAAAAGAGAGAATACGAAAAAGAAACAATAAGAACAACTAATTTCTGATTGAAATTGATCTGACAGAAATTGAATGATGTGACCACAGGAGAAATTTTGGTCAGACTCTGAGAGATCTTAAAGCTGGAATTTTTTTTTTTTTAGATTTTTAAAAAATTATTTATTTATTTGACAAAGAGAGAGCGAGCACAAGCAGGGGGAGTGGCGGGCAGAGGGAGAGGGAGAGGCAGGCTCCCCACTGATCAGGGAGTCCGATGCGGAGCTCGATCCCAGGACCCTGGGATCATGGCCTGAGCCAAAGGCAGATGATCAATCAACAGAGCCACCCAGGCACCCCTAGAGCTGGAATTTTTAATAAGAATTAAAGAAAAATGTTTAATTTCTGTCTCTTATGCCCAAAGAGATTTTAAAGAATAGACAGACAGCTTACCAGATAAGTAGGATCCGGAGCATTTTGTGACATGATTTCAGTAGACTGGTATAAACATATTTTTATTTTTATTTTTTAATTAATTAATTTTTTAAAAGATTTTATTTATCCATTTGTCAGAGAGCACACAAGCAGGGGGAGTGGCAGGCAGAGGGAGAAGCAGGCTCCTCGCTGAGCAGGGAGCCCGACTTGGGACTCAATCCCAGGACCCCCATATCATGACCTGAGCCGAAGGCAGATGCTCAACGGACTGAGCCACCCAGGCGTCCCTATACATATTTTTTAAATAATTCATTATTTGAGTAATCTCTGCACCCAACATGGGGCTTGAACTCATGACCCCAAGATCAAGAGTCACGTGCTCTGCCAACTGAGCCAGACTGGCACCCCAGTAGATTTTATATAGGTCGCACCAGGACCAACTAGGAGTTTAGAAACAATATGATATTGAATAAAACGGCATTCAGTCATTGGGAAATTGTTTCTTGTACAAAATGGTTAAGTAGGGTCTCTATAAAGAACCGTAATTAAAGGGGAGTGAAAACAAATTCTTTGCTTACAGTTTCAGTGGCTTTAATTAAAATGTATTTATCTGGATGAGCCAGGCCATTTCACATGCAGTATGTCTCTAACGTGTTTGGGTTTAGAGTTCTAGCAAACAAATACAGCGATAGTAGAGTAGGTCCGTTACGCCTCTGCTTTTCTAGAGGAGAGGCGGTATAACCCAGTTGTTAAGATTGCCAGCATTAGCACCAGACGGACCTGGTTTTGATTCTTGCTCAGCCACGTCCTAGCCCTGCGACCTTATGTAAGTTACTCAACCTCTCTAGGCCCAGTTTCCTCATCAGTGCTACATAGAAAACGAAAGAACTGGGGCACCTGGGTGGCTCATTTGTTAAACGTCTGCCTTCGGCTCAGGTCATGGTCCCAGAGTCCTGGGGTCGAGCCCCGCATCACGCTCCCTGCTCCGCGGGAAGCCTGCTTCTCCCTCTCCCACTCCCCCTGCTTGTGTTCCCTCTCTTGCTGTGTCTCTCACTCTCTCTGTCAAATAAATAAAAAGAAAGAAAGAAAGAAAGAAAACGAAAGAACCTACTTCAAAGGGTTACTGTGAAAATTAAGTGAAAAAATTAAAGCCTTTAAAGGTCATCCCTGACACATTCCATTGCGGAAAGACCTAACAGAAACAATATAATATCCAACCCTTATTATAATATGGCAGCTACTGTACTTAAGTGCTTTCAATACATTCTCTCATTTAGTCCTTTGAGATAGGTACTATTTCTTCTCTGAATTTCACTCATGGGAACCCTGAGGTTTAAGGAATTCCATGTAATCAGCGATACAAATCCCTCGTTAGCACAAGCACCTACAGGTGTGCACAGCTGGATGCGAGACTATGCATGCATACACACGAAAGGATATTTACACGCCACTGTTGCCAGTCCCACATTTCCCGGCACTCCTATCTGGAATTGGTGGTGCCAGGATATAGCACCGTGGCATGAGTGGAAATGGCTGGCGGAACACCCACTCGACCAGCACGAGTGTTTTCATGAAAAAGGTGATGTATTGCAAAGAGCACAACTCTGTCTCTAACTTGCCCTTGGACCTTCAATGAAGTCATTTAACCTAAGTCTTCGGGCCTCAATTTCCTCATCTGAAAAATGAGGGGGCTGGCTGAGTTCTAGACTCCTCTGAATCTAAGCGGTCCTCAAGACTACCACCTTGTATAGGCAGTTCTAGGCAAACACTCCTGCCCCCATGGCAACAGCCACCCAACTCTCAGCAGCACTGGTATGCGCGCTACTATAGCCAGCAGTACTATTTCCATCGCAAACTCTGGGGTGAATAGAGGGCTTGAAAGGGGGAGGAAATCTGTCAGTCAGAAATCTTAAAGCCCCTGGCTATAAAAGAAATTCTGGAATAAATTGTCTGTGGGTGGTGTGTATCTGCTAAATCAGAAAAACAGCATCAGTGTTTGATGCACAAAATCACCCTTTTAGCACATAGGGGAGCTGTCTTAGCCGAGATGAGGGTCACTTCACCACTAAGTGCTGAGTCAATGAGCGGAGGAGACTGTGGCCCAGGTTCATTAGCACACCGGCAAGGATGCCAAAGGAACACTGCCAGAGAGTGTTTAAATCAATCTGGGTTTTTGAGAAGTGATTCCAGTGTTCATTTCCAAAGTACACAGACTAATAAGACTCTCTTATTGTGATGGACATTATCAGAGCTTCATCTTAGAAGCACAGGTCCGCTGGGGCAAAAAGACGAAGATAAAGGTATGAGAGAAGGAGAACATCTCTTTCCAGGGAAAGCAGGAGATGTCCTTGAAAAGGCTACCCTGTATCTGCCCACTCTCTATTTTCGAGGCTTTGAGAAGTTGTTTTCCGGGTCTGTTGCTGGTAATGGTGATGATGACAATGCTGAATTCATGGGGAGGAGGAGCTCCCGCCTTTTCCTCCTCCACATTGCTTCCTTAGATTTGAGCCAGAGAGTAGAAGGGGGTACTCTCCTCTTATAACTTGGATGTAAATGAAGTGGATGCTCAATAAACTACCAAGTTTAAAGAACTGACTTTCTGAGAGGGAGTGGTTCCAGGGGAAATGCAACGTGCACTTCACCGGGTTCCCACCTGACGGCAGCAGTGTGAGCCTTTGCTGCCTCCTTAGGGCTGCTTACTGAGAGATACGCACTGTAAGGGCATCAAAGAGGAAGAGTGCAAAGTCCACACGGGAGGTGGGGAGCCAGGCTGGTGAGAGTTCTCAAAAGAGGGTTCTCTGTAGTCAGAGACAGAGTTGTGTCCATGAAGCTGGGGGACTCCTGAAATGAATGGATGGTCTCTGCTGAAGACTGAGCAACACAGCTTGCTGAGAGATGCGTGAACTGTGACATTCAGGGCAAATCTGGCTGGCAGCTCCTTCCAAACCTGTAGAGTTGGAACTGGCTGATTTTTCTCTGGCCACTAGAGGGCAGAATGTGAAAAGAAGATTTCAGCTTTCTCATCCTTTCAGATTGGCTTATACAGCCCTGGAGGAATTCTAAATTTCAGAAGGGATAAATCTTGATCTTGCTAACATGTACATTTGGTCAAGCCATTTTCTTGCTTACACATTTTCATTGGCTCCAGAATAGAGTCTGAGCTGATGAGAATGCCATACAAAGCTCATCCTTAACTGTTGTTGGTCTTCCTTTCTAACTCTACCAGTTAGGACCCCACCTCACCCCCGGCCCCCACCCCTGCTCCCCACCTGAACATACATAATCCTAGAGGAGTAGTAAGGTGGAAAGGGGAAGGGTGTTGGCACCAACCACCAGCCAGCAAATCATCCCAGACTTTATCATCACTCTCACATTCAACTCCATGAATTCCTGTCTATTCTCTCTCAAACTCTGAGGACAGAGACCACGTCTGCCTTGTTCATTCTTATACCCTTAGTGCCCAGCACTCTTATAGGAGCCCATTAAACATTTATTGATAAGAGTCATAAATGAATGAATTCATTTACCTCACTGTTAACCATCCTAGTCCACCTTACTACCATCTCTCTCTTGGTCTGCAATAGGAACCCAAGTGGCCTCCCTATGTCCCCCTTTGCTCCTTGCAATCTGTTTTACACTCTGAAGCCAGTGATCTTTTTGAAATGCAAATTTGCTTAAAATTCTTCATGGTTCCCATTGCTCCCATGCTTCCCATTGCTCTTAAAGACCAAAATCCTCAATATGACCCATAATATAAGTGTAACTTAGCAGTTTGGGTATGTGCTAGTTAAGGGATCATAAGAAAGTTCCTAAATCTCACCAACATTTGGTTTCCTCATCTAAAAAATGTAAGTGATAGGGATGCCTGGGTGGCTCAGTCAGTTAAGCGGCTACCTTCGGCTTGGATCATGATCCCAGGGTCCTGGGATCGAGTCCCACATGGGGCTCCTTGCTCAGCAGGGAGCCTGCTTCTCCCTCTGCCTGCTTCTCTCTCTTGCTGCTCTCCCTCTGCCTTCTTTTTTTTTTTTTTTTTTTAAGATTTTATTTATTTATTTGACAGAGAGAGACAGCGAGAGCAGGAACACAAGCAGGGGGAGCGGGAGAGGGAGAAGCGGGCTTCCCGCCGAGCAGGGAGCCCGACGTGGGACTCGATCCCAGGACCCTGGGATCATGACCCGAGCCGAAGGCAGACGCTCAACGACTGAGCCACCCAGGCGCCCCTCTCCCTCTGCCTTCTGCTCATACTCTCTCTCTCTCACAAATAAAGTCTTTAAAAAAAAAAATGTGACGATTATTCCTGCCTCACTCACTCATAGGGTTGTTGGATTAAATAAGCTAATACACATAAAATAGCATAATGTTCAGGTCTATGTTCAATAAATGGTAACTACAATCTTTAGGACCTGAATGATGTAGTCCCTGTCTGCCTCTTACTATCCCCTCTCATTTTTTGGCAGCCTCATTAAGCTATTTTCAGATTCTGGAATGTGTCATGTTCCTTTTTATTTCTACCCTTCTTTCTGGTCCCAAAATTGAGTTTCCTTCCTCTAAGAAAGCTTTCTTGGCACCTCATGTCTGGTTCAGGTGGCCCTCCAATGGGTTCCCATAGCAGCCTTTGTAATATTTATCACAGTATTTGTTATGTACTCCTGGCATCCTGCATCCTGACTGGCATTTAACAACGCCTCAGTAGGGGCGCCTGGGTGGCTCAGTTGGCTAAGCGTCTGCCTTCGGCTCAGGTCATGATCCTGGGGTCCTGGGATTGAGCCCCACATCGGGCTCCCTGCTCAGTGGGGAGACTGCTTCTCCCTTTTCCTCTGCCTGCCGCTCCCCCTGCTTGTGCTCTCTCTCTGTCAAATAAATAAATAAAATTAAAAAAAAAAAACCAATGCCTCAATAAATATGTTTGTATACATTGTTACTTCTTTCTGTTCTAAACCCGATGTCATGACTGCTAGGGCCATATTTCCTTCCTAAGAGAGACCTTCTCACCTACAGCCTCTGTGGAAGAGGCAGCCCTAGGTAGCCACAGTTCATGTACAGTTCATGAAGGTACCTCTGCCTTAGCTGACTGGACCAGAATTGGCATCTGATGCAACAGTGGACAATCCAGAACCTGGCCGATAACTTAAAACATGACTGGCACCAACGGAGGAGTAGATTGATCAGATTCTCTCCCACACTCTAAAATTTGAGTTAGAAAAAGGAAAGAATGAGACTATTAAGGACAAGAACAAGAACTAAAAGGATACATAAAGAGAGGCCATGAGATAAACTCAGAGTCCTGAGGGGTCAAGGCAAGCTATAGCTCTGAGGAAATAGGAACTATGAGGAAGAGAACATCAATAGAAAGCAAAGAAGAAGGAATCAGTTGGTATTGGTAAAAGAGGCTCTGCCAGGAGGAGAAATAGCTAAGTCATGCTAAGGATTGAGCGTCAGGATGACAGTACCTAAAATGCTGTCTCTTGCTCTCTTGGGCTGTTAGTTGACCTGGGTTTCTACGGCAAATACCTTTAAAAGAAAATTATTGAGATAAATGGAGTGAGTTGTCCTTTGCAACGCAGAGTGCCTAACTGATAAATCATCTCTCTGACTTAGGAAATCATCCCAGGAATCCTCAGGGCTGAATTTCTGGCCCCCTTCTCTGTTCTCTTTCTCTATTTAGAGAAACATGTGTCATGTTATCTATAATTATTGGTTTGTCTGTCTCTACCAGGTGGATATCAGCCTGTGAACTCTTTGAGGACGAGGTAGGTAGCTTGTCTGTTTCTCTGCAACACACTCATCTAGAGGCACACCTGATATATAAAACCAGGTACTGATCTAAGTACCTTACATCTTTTATTTAATCCTCATGAAAGCCCTCTGAAGTGGATACTGTTATCCTCACCCTTTCACAAAGGGGAAAGTGAAACAGAGACAGCCTCGCCGGAAGTGCAAAGTAGAGAGTAAAAAAGGGATTCAAAATAGGAATTTTGACAGAATCCATGAGCTTAACTCCTATACAGTATGGCCTTGAGCTAAAGGGTTTTGTGGACAGGGAATAGTAGTTAATATGAACATGTGAACATTCCTACACAGAGTACAAAGTACTTTCTCACATAGTATATATGAGAATATCAGGAGTCTTCTCACTCTTTGTTGGAAACTAGCCAGCAGTGTGGCCCTGAAATACCAAATACCCAGATTCTTCCTACAAGCTTAGAAAAATGAAGTATAAGGGCACATAAGTGGTATTTTGTAAACTCCAGGAACCCTGAGAGATGCTAATACCTGGTAGGCTGGATAGATCACTAGGCGAGTGTGTAAAGAAAGGATTGCACTCAAATATGAGAACCTTTCATCTGGGGCAAAACAGCCACTTTCTTAGCTGTTCCAAGAACTAAATCTCTTCATAAAACCGACAACTGAAGGTGTGTACGTAGTGTGGTGGGGAGGGTGGAGAGTGGTGATTCTACTTCCTACTATTGTTTTTCAAAGAGTCTGAGTTTAGGGAGCTCTTGCAGATGCCTTTATTGGCAGCTTCAACCATTTCTCCTAGGTTGCCATGACAACAGGAAGCCAAACTCTGGGGGCTATTTATTGGTGAGTGATAAGGAGCCAAGTGAAAGGAAAACTCTTCGAGGAAGCCTGGGGTTGTCTGGAGGTCCTGGTAGAGGGTAAATCCAGATGCCTCCTGGCATGATGCACAAGTAGCTTCCTCCTCATCGCTCGTACCTTAGACATCTGACCAGGGGAGAGGTCTGAAGGTGGCAACCATTCAGCACGAGAATGTTCTTAGGTATTAATGGTGCTGTGTAAGGACTGGAAGAGTGTTTGGTTTTCTCTGAAAGTGAGGGAACTGCAGGAGGTGCTTGTACCTGAGTGAAATTCACCAGGGAAGTGAGTGATATTTGTGTTTAGGCTGAATTCCTGGTGACACAGCCATATGGCTTTTGCTGACTGCCGTACTCCAGACGGAATATTCCTTTCGTGAAGCAGCGAAAGTATATAAAGGACTGTGTTTCCCTCACTGTCACCTTTAATCCCTCCCCCATCATCAGCCAGAACGCTTACAGACTCAGGAGCCCCTACCTATCCTTCCAGCCTGAATTCCTGCCCAAGATCAAGGATCTTGACACTTTTTCACATCTCTGATTTTGTCCCTAGAGTAGGAGGCTCCAGGGGACCACAGCTGACTCTGCCAGGCACAGAGGGTTGAGTCATCCTGCAAGCGTCAGAGCTGTTAGCAACAGCTCTGCTGATCTGTATGCAACTCCAACTCCCTTTCCAGTTCAGAGTTTTGGAGCCATCTTGTTCGAAAGTAAAGAACAGAACACAGATGGCTGGTAACAGGATCCCACAGGGGCCTCCTTTCCCACTGAGCCCATCCTGCTAATCCTTTTATAGAAAAAGAGAAAATAAATGGTGAATGGAGCAAAAAAGGAGTATCAGCTTCTGCACCGTTCTTGGGGGTGTAGGTAGAAGGCCTCTGAGAACAACCTCCAGCTACCCATTACATTTGCCAGGCATTTTCCCTTCCCATCCTTCTTTCTTCTTCCATTTCTTTTCCCTTCCTTCCTTCCATTTTCCATCCCGGTTCCCTATTCTCGGTAGCAGCTTCTGATGGAGTGTTTTTGCTGAATGCCTTGTGTTTTACCAGGTAATTCAAATCCATACCTGTATAAGAAAATCAAATGCACTATAAGTTCAGAGTGGCTGATTTTATCAGCTTTATCTCTGGGGAATCCCTTTAGTTTCTTCTCTTCTGAGGTTAGTATAATACATTACAAAGAACACAGACTTTGGAGCCAGAAAAAAGTGGGTTCCAAGACCTGTCCTGAAAAAAAAATACATTAAAAAAATTTTAGCCGTGCCTGGCTGGCTCAGTTGGAAGAGCATGTGACTCTCAATCTCAGAGTTGTGAGTTCGAGCCCCACCTTGGGTCTAGAGATTACTAAAAAAAAAAATAATAATAAACTGTATTAAAATTTTTTTTTTTTAAATCTCCTCTGCCATTTACTAGCTGTGTCCTCTTGGGCAATTCACCTAACCTCTCTGAGCTCCAGGTATGGCATCTGAAGTTGCATATAATAGTATCTACATTGCCAGTTGGTTTATAGATTAAATTAGCGGCAGAACACAGTATCCAGAACATAACAGATGTGTCCAATACATGTTAAGTCTCTTTTCTCCCATCTCTTGCTGCTATAAGTAGCAGGTCCTTATTTTCAAGAATTTGAAAAAAAATTTTCCCGTTGAGAAAGTTAGCATCCTTGCTCAGGTGCTGCTGATACAATTGAAGAAGGAAGGCAAGTGGGAAGTGTGAGTGTTTTGCAAGACTAGAGGACCAAGACTTTGGAAAAACCAGCATGTCAATACTCTAATGTTAATTTCCCCCAACGTAAGGATTCTTGGTGAAGACTGATGGTTTCCTCAAATTGTTTCTGCAGCATGGTTGACACAAATTTATTTTCCTTGGAAGATAACATGCTGGGTTGCTGATTGACTGTGACTTTAAGTATTATCCCTCTCTAGGTTTCACCAGAACAAAGGATCACTGCTCCTCTTCACTCCAGGAAAGGAGGAGGATTGTTTGAAGTTTGTGTAAATTCCAGGAGAAAAGTTAAGTACGGCTTGGTATTATCCTTGGCACTGAGACTATCGGAAGTGCTTGTACAATCAGATCAAATGCCACTGTTCAATTTATGTGATTACCAAAGACTCAGCTGACACAGGGCTGTGGTCTGACATGGCTCCTTTGTTCCAGATAATAAACATGTGTAATGTCAATTATACTAATGTGCTGCGCTCTAGTTGAAACAAGCAGGAGGTTGATGACGGGGCCAGGACACGGTACCTCATTCTCTCTGGCCAGGAGCTCTCTGACAACACGTTTTTCCTGTCTCTTTTTGTAACTGGTAATTAGGTTCTCAGCTGAGCTGTCAAGAGTCTTGACAGATTTCACAGGCAGTCACCACCTGACAACGTACAGCTGCGGGCTTTTCACAGCTGGTATGTTCCCTCCCAGGGACCCAAAGTTTCTCAGTCCTAGGCTCCCCGCTATCATTCAAAGAGGATGATCTGAGAGGAAAGCTAGCTTTCTCAGTGCATTCTCCAATTCCACCAAAGCGGAATGTTGTGGCCAGTGGTGGTGATGGGGAAAACCTCTGTATTCATGTTTGTCTTCAGTGGGAAGGGCTGACTCTGTGGTCTGGCAGGAGAGTGGGAGTGATCAAATCCAGAAGTGGAAGGGGACTATGGGAACTGGACATAGCCTTTTAATAAAGTTGCTGTTTCTTTCTTCTGTTCTTCAGAAGCTCAACTCCTGTACACCCCAAAAAATGGAAAGCCAGGACTTAAACAGATACACCCGTGTTCATAGCAGCAGCATTCACAGTAGCAAAAGGGGGAAACAACGCAAATGTTCATTGGCAGACAACTGCCTAAACAAAATGTGGTATGTACATACAACGGAATATTATTCAGCCTTAGAAAGGAATGAAATTCTGACATGTCTTACAACGTGGATGAACCTCGAAGACATTATGCTAAGTGAAATAAGTCAGTAACGAAAGGACAAATGCTGTCCTCTTATATGAGGTTCTTAGAGTAGACATATTCATAGAGACAGAAAGTACAGTGGAGACTGGCAGGGACGGGGTGGGTGGAGGCAGGATGCGATGTTGTTGTTTAACAGGTACAGAGTTTGAGGTGCCCGGCTGGCTCAGTCGGTTGAGCATTCGACTCTTGGTCTCAGCTCAGGTCTTGATCTCATGACTGTGAGTTCGGGCTCCGTGTTGGGTTCCACGCTGGGGGGCATGGAGCCTACTTAAAAAAACAAACCAAAAAAACAGGTAGAGGGTTTCCATTTTGGAAGATGAAAAAAGTTCTGGAGATGGACAGCAGTAATGGTTGCACAACAGTGAGTATACTTAATTCCACTGAACTAGACACTTTAAAATGGTTAATTTTGGGGGCGCCTGGGTGGCTCAGTCAGTTAAGCGTCTGCCTTCGGCTCAGGTCATGATCCCAGGGGCCTGGGATCGGGCCCCGCATCAGGCTCCCTGCTCAGCAGAGAGCCTGCTTCTCCCTCTGCCTGCTGTTCCCCCTGTTTGTGCTCGCTCTCTCTCTCAAAATTAAATAAAATCTTTAAGAAAAAAAAAACTACTTTGGGTCTGATTCTCTGCCACTTGCAACCAAAGAGTCCTAAATGATTTAGAACTGTTTATGTGTTGGTTTTTCTCATTAGGCTATGATCTCAAGAACAGTAATGGTATCTTATTCATCTGTATATCCACAGAGCCCAGCATAATACACATAACTGACATCCCGTAAATGTTTGCTATCTATCAATTCACTATTCCATAAACATCTATTGTGAGTCATCTATATGTCAGAAATTGGTTTAGGTGTGGGAGATGGAAATACAAATGAGTGAATAGGGGTGCCTGCCTGGCTCAGTAGGTAGAGCATGCCACTCCTGATTTCAGGGTTGTGAGTTCAAGCCTCATGCTGAGCGTAGAGCTCACTTAAAAAAAAAAAAAAAGAGTGAGAGAATAAAAACTGTTATCTTGGAGTATTCTGAAGAATACTCAGCTATTCTGTAGAAGCAACTACAAAGGCTAGTGTGATAGAGAACTCTAGGAAAAGATGCACACATTCGCTGGGGTTCCCAGGAACTTGCTGTCACCTTGGCACTCTGTGCCTGGCTGATGGACATCTTCTGGGCTCCTGCACATGCCAGATATTTTCAGGATTGTCTAAGGCTTTGAGAATGTCTGGAAGGCGCCTCCCTCCCAAAATAGTGTACATACCAGATTTATACCTGGGCCTGTCATATGAATTTTTTTTTCTTCTGCTGTGCTTTTCTGTGTTGCTTGGGTCTCAAAAATATATTCTGTAAAAGGAGTATGCCCTGCCCATTTCTCAGAGTTATGGTAAAGGTGAGAAGACCTCATTGATCTATGAAAGTTCTATTGTATTCAGGTGACGGTTGCTTTCTTTTACCTGAGCACAGCAAGTGTTAATACATTCTACTCTAGCTAGCATCCCCACAAAACCGTATCATTTGGCCTCACCAGCAGTTCTAGTCTACTTGTAGTGAACATCTGTTGTTTTTGTCTGTCCAGAATTGCTCCCTCTTCTTCTGGCAAAAAGTACTCTACATTCCTTTGGGGAATTTCCTCTCTCTTCCATTCCATCTACATCAATTCTGCGTAGTTCTTGTGGAGCTGTTACTCTGAGCCTCTTGCCACAGGGTGATCACAGAATCCCAGCTAGGGCAATCAAAATGTCTCATCCTTTGGTGAAGCCAGTAGCCCACAGAAGACCACATGACACAAGGCCCAAGCTGGGCCACCTGGAGCTGTTCCTTTGTGTTTTATGTACTCTTATGAGAGAGTGGGAAGCTTTTCTTTGCCTTTGGGGTCAGTAAACTGGGGCAACGTAAATCTGAACTTCTGTGGCCATTCCTCCCACTCCATTCTGCCCCCTGTTCTGGTCCAGCATCCTTCTGCGGCATGAAATAAACTAAGATGGAAGTCCATCTTAGTATGATCTATGTGAATTCTGCTTAAACCATGGAAACATGTTTATGGCCCATAAGCCCCAAATTCTCATCTGTTCATCCTCACAAAGTCCGAAATGCCTTCAATTTCTACATTTGCCATATTGTGACATTTCAGTATTGAGAATATTTATGAGGAGGAGAAAGGATGAGCTTCATGATAACTAGACCAGACCTCTGTCCCCTGCTCAGGGGTTTTGGCAGCAAGTGGGAGAGAGCAGGTTGTGTAGGAAACATCACATAGCAGGCAAGTTTAAGTGGATGTATAAACCTGAACTTTGGGACAGGGGCTCCTGTCACCAGTGATCATAACACAACATATCAGTAAAGGAAGCATCTGATTAAAACCAATATTAGGAAACTTGATTTGGGGTGCCCGGTTGGCTCAGTCAGAGCATGGGACTCTTGATCTCAGCGTGGTGAGTTTAAGCCCCATATTGGGCATGGAGCCTATTTAAAAACAAAAACAATTCCTTGACTCATTTCCTGTGTGTAGACAGTAGCAACGGCAGCATTCAGGGTTGGGGTATATTAAACTAGGTGGCAGCAGTGGAAAGCATCTGCACCGCCAGTTCTAGTCCTCACAAAGCACAATCTTTTTTTTTTTTTTTTAAGATTTTATTTATTTATTTGACAGAGAGAGAGGGAACACAAGCAGGGGGAGTGGGAGAGGGAGAAGACGCGGGGCTCGATCCCAGGACCCTGGGACCACGACCCGAGTCGAAGGCAGAGGCTTAACGACTGAGCCACCCAGGCGCCCCAAAACACAGACAATCTTATAACAAAATCCAGTCTATAGAGAAAAATAGCCAAGCAACTGGGAGCTGGGGATGGTATGTGGAGAGGCAGAAAAAGGGGAGTCAGACACCTAACAAAATTCTTTTAATTCCTGAGGCACTGGACTTTTCAATTACAGGGTCTAATAAATTTCCTTTTTTTCTCCCCCTTAAGCTGATTTAAATAGTCACTTTCAACCAAAAGACTTCTTGCTAGTATAGTATTACTACCTAGTAAAGATAAGGCTAAAGAGGAGACCCAAAGACAATCCCAGGCCAATAAAATAGCAACTTATTTTATGTTTTGATTGCAAGCTGTTTGTTTCATATCCTATGTGGCACAACTCTGGTAGGAATTAGGGTAGTGTCTTTTTTATTTTTTGTTATTTTTGTTTTTTTGAATCCTGGCAGATGTCAGCCAAAGAGAAGGGCATGACAAAATCACCAATTGGTCCTGAAGATAAATTCCAAAAACCTCCCAGTCCACAAACATGCTGCCCAACCCTTCCCACATTCACAGATGTCTCAGACAATCATGATGCACTGATCATGGGGTGCCTGCCAGAGGGTGGTGTCAGAGCAGTGAGATGAATATTTACATCTTTACACATACACAATAAGAGCTAACACTTGAAATAAACAACCTAATGCACACAATTCAAAATGTGTGTCTTGTTTGTTACTTCAAAAAATCGAACTACATTACCCTTTAAGAGAGATCCTAAGTATAGTTACCTATCAGATTGCATTCAACCTTCTAATTCTTAATTTCCAGAATTCTCCCAGTGAACATCTGATTCCTAGCCATACCCCTACTTACTAGGTTCATGAAAATTGTACCTTTGTCTCTCAAATCTTTTTTTCTTTTCATCTCTACCTTTAGTCAAAGAAATATGTTTTGTAGTTCTGTGTAGTACAAAACTGAAAGTAATCAAATAAATTCTTACTATATCTCCCACTTAGATATTACATATTTTTTATTTTTATTTTTTTTAAGATTTTACTTATTCATTTGAAAGAGAGAGACAGCACAAGCAGAGGGAGAGGCAGAGGGAGAAACAGACTCCCCGCTAAGCCGGGAGCCGGACACAGGGCTCTATCCCAGGACCTGGAGATCATGACCTGAGCTGAAGGCAGACGCTTAACCATCTGACTACCCAGGCGCCCCTAGACATTACATATTTAAATAATTTGCATTTCAGCCTCCCTGGGAAGGGCAGAAGTGTAACAGTGATACCACCTCCTCTAGGAAGCATTCCCTGACTCCCCCACGTGGGGGCTGGATTGGGAGAGCTTTCATGTGTTCCCAAAGCATCCTGAGCTCACTCCTGCTGTAGCATTCGCAATACAATATTTTGTCTGCTTACTCACCTGTTTCTCCCCCAAAAATCTGATCTCTTGGAGAAAAAAACCCACAAACCCACAAAACAGAGCTAACACTCTAAATGGGGTAAGCACTTTACATGCTATAGTTAATCCTAAATACCTCTGAGGAAGGAAACATTTATTTATTTATTCATTTTTAAAGATTTTATTTTGGGGCGCCTGGGTGGCTCAGTTGTTGGGCGTCTGCCTTCGGCTCGGGTCGTGATCCTGGGGTCCTGGGATTGAGCCCCGCATCGGGCTCCCTGCTCGGCGGGGAGCCTGCTTCTCCCTCTCCCACTCCCCCTGCTTGTGTTCCCTCTCTCACTCTCTGTCAAATAAATAAATAAAATCTTAAAAAAAAAAAAAATAAAGATTTTATTTTTAAGCAACCTTTACACCCAACGTGGGGCTCGACCTCACAACCCTGAGATCAAGAGTCACACACTCTACTGACTAAGCCAGCCAGGCGCCCTTGAGGAAGGTGATGTTAACCCCATTTTGCAGCTAAGGAAAGGAACGCTCAGCCTGGTTAGGATACTGATGCCAAGGAGCATAGTGACGGACACCAGGAAGTGATGGAGGTGGGACTCCATAGTCAGTGCCTGCTGCTGCAGGACCTTCACATCCTCTGCTTGCTATCTTCAGGCTTGGACTTCTTTTAGACTCTGGAGCAGCTGCTTTAACTTATTCATGGCTTGCTGCAGATGCTTAGCTGATAGATACTGGAGACTGAAAGGTTTCTAGGTCAGAACTTTACTGAGCTGAATTGTATTCTACTCTCCTTAGGGTACCTTGGCCCCGCATTTATCTATTCCTGTGGGTTAAAGTGGACGAATCTGCTGCCTCCACATGCAGGGCCCTTTCAAAGATGTTCACAAAATGAACTCAATTATGTGGGAGTGCAGAGCTCAAGAAACAACTTTATACATGATGAGCTTTATTTTCCAGCCTGTGGAAGCCATACTTATCTGAGACAGCCTTATGTAGACATGTCTGGGTGAGGTATGACAACCAGACTTAAACCTGCCTTAGTTGGTTGGTCTTGGAGCCTAAAGACAAAATCTGTGGATGAACTGATAGCCCAGGATGCACTGAATGAGCTGCCAGTAACATACTGATTTATTTATTTGTTGATTATCAGTTTCATGGAGTGCCTCACCCCTGGTTTCTACAGTGAAAATTCTTTTTTTTTTTTTTAAAGATTTTATTTATTTATTTGACAGAGAGAGAGAGAGCACAAGTAGGGGGAGTGGGAGAGGGAGAAGCAGGCTTCCCGCCGAGCAGAGAGCCCGATGCGGGGCCTGATCCCAAGACCCCGGGATCATGACCTGAGCCGAAGGCAGACGCTTACCGACTGAGCCACCCAGGTGCCCCTACAGTGAAAATTCTAAGACACATCCTTCTCACCAACTACCCTGTCATGTACTCAGCTTCAATGGTTTTTGCCTTCAACTGTAAGGAGATAGAGGTTTCCATAAATAATCACAATGTAATTGCAAAAAATTTATACGCTAGTTAAAGTTGGATGGAGATATTATCATGACCAATGCAGTTCTCCCACATTTTAATAGGAGTCAGTTAAAACACCCGAAGAAGCATTTCTTCTGTTTCTAAATGCACGCCACACACACACACACACACACACACTTTGGAATTCAAGTTATCTGTACATGTTATTTGCATCATTCCTGTAATTATATATTTTTGAACTAAAAGGAATCCAAAGATCATTTTAGTCTATTGCACTTAGGTAGGAAATTGAGGCCCAGGAAAGTATAAATTAAGGTCTGGTTCTGTGCATCATTTGCTAATAGGTAGTTTTGCATTGTTATTTAAATGTTTTTTTTTAAGATTTTATTTATTCATTTGAGAAAGAGAGACACAGAGAGCATAAGCAGGGGGAGAGGCAGAGGGAGAGGGAGAAGTAGACTCCTCGCTGAGCTGGCAGCCCAACGTGGGGCTCGATCCCAGGACCTGGAGATCATGACCTGAGCCAAAGGCAGATCCTTAACCGTCTGAGCCACCCAGGCGCCCCTGTTATTTAGCTTTGTGCATGCAGATCTAATCTCTCTAATAGGATTCTTTTTAGTGAGGGAGGGGCTGAGGGAGAGAGAGAGAGAGAATCTTAAGCAGGCTCCACGCCCAGTGCAGAGCCTGACTTGGGCTTGATCTCAGGACCCTGAGACCATGACCGAGCCGAAATCAAGAGTCGGACGCTTAACCGACTGAGCCACCGAGGCACCCCTCTAACAGGATTTTGAGTTCCTAGTATGGGGAGGGATTTGAGAAAGGGAACCAATAAGCAGTGAAAAAAAAAAGCAGCTTAAAATTCATATTGAACCTGTACTGTAATTTTAGTTCTCCATGCTGAGCTGCACAAAGGTACTTGATTTTTTTGCACTTTCTTCCTCTCTGTTGGGAGTCATCATCATCATCATCATCCTTTTTTCAGGGTTGTTGGAAAGATTAAGGGGATAATGAATGTAAAGAACTTGCTTCATACAGTTCTCAGCACAGAGTAACTCTATAAACATTAGTTCCATTTGCCCTTTCTGTGTTTTACTTAAGCCTAACATACAGTAGGAACTCAATAAATATTTGTTAAATTGAGTTGAAGACGACTTGGTCTTTTACTGAGTAACAACACTGAAAGGATCGTTTAATCGGACAGATACCAGATCGGTCAGTGCACCCACCTGCACATTGACAAGCTGCCTTTTCACCCATAGATCCATGCATGACAACAAATATACTGACATTACACATGGTCAGGCATCTCTTACACACAAAAAATATGTGCATGGCATCAAGCTGTCCTCGATTGGTGGTGCCAGAAGTGGAATATGGTGGAAGGAGAATGTGGTTTAGATTCATTCACAACGGGGTTCAAATTCTAGCTCACCACTTATTAGTTGTGTGATCTTGGGCAAGTGACATAACTCTCTGAACCCTAGTTTCCTTACCTATAAATTGGAAGTAATCATAACAGAACCTACTGCACAAGTTTGTTGTGACGATTAAATATGTCAGTGTACGGAAAAAGCTTATTCTTGGTTTTCACTGCTTAGGTAACTTTTTTATCAAGGTCAAAACATGGTTGGTACCCATTCTTCACCCCACAGCTAGCTTACTTTCTTTTTTTAAGAAATTTTTATTTGAAGCAATCTCTATACCCAACATGGGGCTTGAACTGAGGGCCCCAAGACCAAGAGTGGCATGCTCTACCTACTGAGCCAGCCAGGTGTCCGTCGCACAGCTTTCTGACCCCAATTTGTAGGCTCAAGGAATACCTAATTGAGATATGAGAAAGCTTTTCACGGAGGTGACATGTGAGCTAAATCTTGAAGGATATTAGCCAACTAGAGGAGGTCTTTCAGGCAGAGGAGTGCAATGCTGCATCTTGAAGACAGCATATGAGCAGTTAAGCAGAAGAGTGAATAATGGTTCAGGATGGTGGGAGCATCCTAAATAAAGTTAGAGAGGTATGCAGGGGTTTTGTCTGGATTTTACTTGGACGGTTTTGGGGAGCCATGGAAGAGTTTTTTTGTTTCTTTTTTTTTTTTTTTTTTGCCATGGAAGAGTTTTAAGCAGAGAAATGACACACTCAGCTTTTAGAAATTGCATTTTAAGAAGATTAAAACCATTCACCTCAGTATAGAGAATGGGGCACCCCAGGGGGTGAGGAGAGTAGTTGGAAGGCAATTACAGTACCCCAGGTTAGAAACAGTATGAACCACCATAGCAGAGGCAGTGGGGATGAAGAAAGGGATGAATTTGAGAAATGTTCAGGAGTTAAATCACAGAAGGTGCAAAATCTGCAATTGTTCAAAGTATTAAGTTATTTTCCTACCATGAATGAGTGTAATTTTCTTGTTTGGATACAATTTTTGAAATTAACTGATACCTTTTGCAGTATCAACCAATGATACTTGACTGTTGAACAAATTTGACAGGATAAGCCCACGTGTATGTATGTATGGGTGTGTTATGTGTGTGAAATTTGAAGAATTTGAGGAGGGAGGCCTCTTAGTACCAGATCATAGGTAGAGATCTGGAATAATAATTTTTTAAAAAGACAGGCAGGGTCTCTTAAGATACGCTATGTGCTGGGGAATCAGAGAGAGGGGTGGAGCTACAATTTATGGTACAGGTGGTGTTAAGAGGGAGAATGAGGTAGTAGCAGACACAAAATATTATAAAAAGAAACACTACCTATACAAGAGCAAACCTTTAGATTTAACTACCAGTTTAGAAATATGGGCAATGAAGCAAATGTGAAATGACATTGTGAGGATGCAATTGGCAAGTCCAGAATGTGGAAAATTCTACAGGATCTATAATCTGATTTCTTAGACAAATAAACTGCTTACAAAAAGGAAAGAGGGGCTCCTGGGTGGCTCAGTCAGTTGAGCGTCGGACTCTTGGTTTTGGCTCAGGTGGCGATCTCAGGGTCGTGGATCCAGCCCCATGTCAGGCTCTGCGCTCAGTGCGGAGTCCGCTTCAGATTCTCTCTCCCTCTCCCTCCCACTCTCTCTCTCTCAAATGAATAAATAAAATCTTAAAAAAAAAAAAAAGGAAGAAAAAAGGGAGGGGGAACTGTTATATATGAAAAGCGATATAAGAGACATATCTAGGGGTGCCTGGGTGGCTCAGATGGTTAAGTGTCTGCCTTCCGTTCAGGTCGTGATCCCAGGGTCCTGGGATCAAGCCCCACATCAGGCTCCCAGCTCATCAGGAGTCTGCTTCTCCCTCTGCCTCTCTCCCCTGCTCGTGCTCTCTGTCTGTCTCTCGAATGAATAAAATCTTTTTTTTTTTTTTTTTAAAAGAGAGACATATCTATTAATCAAAGGCAAAGTGTAGAACTTCAGGTCCTGGTTCAGACAAATGGACTGTAAAATGACATTTTGGAAACTTTGGGAAAAACTGAACATGGATTGGGTATTAAATAATAAGAAATTATTGTAAAGGTGTGATAATGATATTGTGGTTATGTTTCAACCAAAGCATTTCTCAAAGACACATATTGAAGTATTTTCAGGTAAAATGTTATGATGGTTTACTAGAGATTTACTTAAAAATACACTTGGGGGGGCGGCATCTAGGTGGCTCAGTTGGCTAAGCCCCTGACTCTTGATTTTGGCTGGGGTCATGATCTCAGGGTCATGGGATTGAGTGCCGCACAGAGCTCCACACTCAGGGAGGCGTCTGCTCCAGATTCTCTCCCTTTAGCCCCGCCTCTCCCCCCACTCACTCTCTCTTTTTTCCTCCCTGTTTCACAAATAAATCTTAAAAAAAATACATTGGTGGGAGGGGGATTACATTGGGTGGAAAAGGCTGTGAGAGAATAGGTGAAACAAGAATGATAAAAATGGTTGATAACAGTTGAAGCTAGGTGATGGACACATGGGGGTTTATTTGATACAGAGAGAGAGAGAGAGATCACAAGTGGGGGGTGGGGGCAGAGGGAGAGGGAGAAGCAGGCTCCTGGCCGAGCAGGGAGCCCGATGCAGGGCTCAATCCCAGGACCCCGGGATCATGACCCGAGCCGAAGGCAGACGCTCAACTGACTGAGCTACCCAGGCGCCCCCACATGGGGGTTTATTATTATATCCCATTCCTTTTGTGTATGTTTGAAATTTTCCATAGAAAATTAAGAATAAATATTATAGGAAAGCCTGAATCTCTTTCCATTCCTAAATGTATGAAATAACTAGAAGAGAACATTCTTCCTGTAACTTTCAGAAGAAGGGATCAGGATTGGAAGGGCATCATTTGAGGGGTAGATGGAGGAAGAGAGGCTCCAAGGACAAGAAGGTAGAAGGAAAACTGGTTTTGAGTGGTGTTGAAAAGCCAAGGAGGAACACAGTTTCAAGATGGAAGGAGTATCAACTATGTCTAATATTGCAGATGTCAAGAAGCATTAAAATGACTCCTCTAGGGTGCCTGGGTGGCTCAGTCGGTTAAGCATCTGCCTTCGGCTCGGGTCATGGTTCCGGGGCCCCGGGATGGAGTCCCACATGGGGCTCCCTGCTCAGTGGGGAGTCTGCTTCTCCCTCTCCCTCTGTTGCTCTCTTTCTCTGTCAAATAAATAAATAAAATCTTAAAAAAAATAAAATAAAATGACTCCACTAGACACAGCAAGTAGGAGGTCACTCTTGACTTTTGTAATAAGATCAGTTTCAGTGGAGGTGGGAAGACAGACAACTTTTCCCAGAAGCTTGGCTTTGAAGGGGAGGAGAGATGAAGATTGTAATCCTTCTTTTCCCTCCAAAGAAACTAGGGCATGTTTTAATGCTGAGGGTAAGTTGCCACTTCAGAGTAGTTGACAATATAGGTGAAAAGAGGACTGACTGACAGAGCAAACCCCCTTACTACGAAAAAGCATATTTAGAACAAATTATATGTATAACCCACCGAAGAGGATATCTTTTCTTTTTTTAAAGATTTTATTTATTTATTTGAGAGAGAGAACGAGAGACAGAGAGCATGAGAGGGAAGAGGGTCAGAGGGAGAAGCAGACCCCCCACCGAGCAGGGAGCCTGACGTGGGACTCGATCCCGGGACTCCAGGATCACAACCTGAGCCAAAGGCAGTTGCTTAACCAACTGAGCCACCCAGGCACCCTTGTCTTTCTGATCATAGCGTTTACTTTCCTAGTTTACTGTAACTTCCAGTTGTTCCGGGGTACACTCTTACTCATAAGTCTCACACAACAGATCTATTTATCTCACTGCTTAACCAGTTGAAGAATCAAGATTTTTTTATGACTGCACTTGAGGCATACTTTTTGGTTCCTGAATAAAATTGCTCTTTATAGTCCACTGAAGGAGTTTTCCTCTAAAAAAACGTTTTCACCACACAAAAAAATTAGAAGCTCTCTTTCCTGCGTTAGGACGCGTAGGACTCTTCAGTTTGTTTGCTGCTCCTGTTTCCAAAACTTATCGTCACTCAATCTACTAAAGACATAAACCAAAACTTCACAAGAATTTGTCTCTTTCCTACCATTACCAACATACAGGGTGGTTTAATCTGTATTCTCAACTCTTGTTACCATTCCAGAAGTTCTTATAAGCTTTTAGAATCTCAAAAACTCAACTACATACTGATTACACTGACCAGATTACCTCTGAATTCCACGGAGTAGTTGAACCAAGGTGTGTAAGAACTGGATATCCTACATGCCAGGGCAAGCTTCTCATTCGCAGGGTTTTGGGGGGCGGATATTTTGGAAGTGAGAACAGAGGAGGAGAGCTGATAAACTCTTCTTTCTCAGATTTCAGGGTGAAATGAATGCACCTGATGCCCGCGTGGCAGAAGAGATCCCCCAGCTGCGTGCGACGAGGCTGGACCGAGGCTGGGACTCCGGGTACCCGGAGGACTCCGCCCAGTGCAAGCACTCGCGCGCTCCCGTGAGGGCGCGCACGCGTTCGCAGTCGTGTCTCGCGCAGGGTCGGGCCTGTCAGGCGGGAAATCTCGCGAGATCGGAGACTGGGATGACTGTCGGGAGGAGGGGAGTGGTGTCGGGGAAGGGGGGGGAAACCTGGGCAGCGGCCGGGCTCTGTGGCTTCAGGGCTCGGAGAGAGAGAGAGAGGGAGGGTGGCAAAGATAGTGAGTCGGTGCCGCCGCCTGTCTGAGGAGAGAGGAGGGGTCCCGCTTGCCTGCGCCCTTCGCGGGCCGAGAGCGCGAGGCACCCGCGAACCTCTGAGGCCTCCCGGCCCCTGGGGACCCCGCCCCGCCGCCGGCCGGCCGGCCCGCGGCCTCTCTTCCCTTTGTGAGCGCCCCCTTCCCAGGGGTGGTGGTGGTGGCGGAGGGCTGTGCGTGGGCCCGCCCGCTGAGGGGCCGTGGCGGGGGACGAGAGGGCCTCGGCTGTGTGAGGACGGAAGGCGGCCGAGGCCCGGGCCGGTTCCCCCGAGGCGGCGGCGGCGGCGGCGGCTCCCAGCACTTCCCCGCGCCATCTTAGCTGAGCCCAAGCTCTGAGGGCGCCTCCTCGACCCCGGTCGTCCCCTCGCCCCCTCCCCCCCCCGCCCCTTGTCGCAGAGCTTGGGCTGGGCGGCTTGCTGGGGCTCCGGGGGGGGGGGGGCGGCAGTCGGTCGCCAGGCCCCCTCCTCCTCACTCTTCGCCCTCCAGCGTAGCGGCTACCCGAGCGCTGCAGGGGGGCTGCGCCTGCCTACTCCGCCCCAGACCTGTCGGCGAAAGGGTAAGGGCACCTCTGCTTTGGGAAAGGGAGACATGGAGGGGGCGGGGAAATTCGGCCCACTCTGGCCTCTCCGAGAAGGGAGGTGGGGGTGGGGTAGGGAGGGAGACAGGGAGGGTCTGTGATTTCTGTGGGTGGGGTGAAGAAGCTGGTGAGCTAGGCGCCCTCCCGTTTTGAGGGGCAAGAGCAATTACATCCCTCTTTCCTGAGGGTCACCGGAAGGGGTGGTGGAAGGGGATGTCTCGAGGAAGGTGTGGCTCTCTTGGGGAGACTGGGTTGATGTGCACCCCGATTTAAAGGCGCGAGGTCCCTTTCCCTTCTGATCCCTCTGCTCCTCCCTCTCCTCCTTTGTAGTGTCTGTATTCTTGGGAAGGGTAGCCTGCTGGGTGGCTTCCACCCCTGCTCAGGAAATCTATACTCCTACATGGGTGATGGAAGCGTTTCTCTCCCCCTACCCTTCCCCCTTCCCCATCCTTTAGTCTACTGCAATGCTGCAGAAGTCCAAGGCAGTTTCTTCATACATAGGCCCGTGTATACACTGAAAGGGAGGGGGAGCTGGAGAGGGAAGTAATGGCGCTTCCCTTGGAAAGGTTACCCTTTTCCCTTTGGTTTTAAATCGATAACAGTACCGGTTTAATATTCTTCCCCTGAGATCTGTCCCTGGGAAGTATATCTGTTCCTGTTGTTATTGTTGGGAGATATGGCCTCTCGAGAGGGACCCTGCCATGTTTGAACAGTTTTGGTGTCTCTCTCGCTCTCTTTACACACTAGATTGACATTTTTTTTGTGAGCATGTTGGGTTTTCACTAGGATTCAAATAAAATAAATTTGTACTCTTTCATGTCCCTCTCCTTTTCCTTTCTGTGATTTTAGTAGTTCTTGAAGAATTATTAAAGATTAATGCATACAGGCGGGCCATCTTATGGACATTCTCCTCGAGCTGTGAATTTTTAGGGTTCATACTATTTTGTATAACATTGGAATTGGATTTTCGGAAAATGATTAGGTTACAAACCTTTCTGTAGAAATGCTTTTTTTCTTAAGAAAATGAGAAAACACACTAATTTGCCTAATTATGCTGTGATAGGATCTGTGTTATGTAGTCAATAAATCACTTTTCCACTTCTTTTGCTTCATGTCAGATTTGTTTAAAACAAATTATCTTACCTGCTTTACAGTAGTACTTGTTGGCTTTGTCCTTAGTAGAGTAGAAATAAATAAAAATTAAAAATTTTAACATTCTGGAAGTGTGTTGCCAAGTGCTTTTTGTGATCAAATAGTCATGAAGTCTGTTCATACTTTTTTCTTTAAGTATTTAGATTTACTGATGAAGTGATTTCAAAATGTTTCATATATAAATGTTCTAAGATTAATTTTTTTTTTTTTTTTTACAAAGCAACGAAGACTACAATATGTACAGCTATGGGTTGTTTAGATATTTTACTAACAAGTTGTATTTGGTGTTTAAGCTTTGCTTAGTGGGTGACTTAAAAATACTTCCGAATGCCATGTATATTTAATGTTGTTCATCAGAGCTTTTTTTGGTGTGTTTGTTGCATTTTGAAACCTGTTTTAAGACAGGGCTTTAAAGATGTTAGTATAAGTAGTGTTAGGCACTAATTTCATTTCTGTCCTCTCATTTCATGATTTTGATATTTCATTAATGATATGTTAAATCAGTTTATTTTTCCTCAGAAAGTAGAATTCTTCTTGCTTTCTTTATTCCCTTTTTATTTTTAACTGAATTCATTTTGACTTAAACAGCACTTCTCATTTGAATCTTTATTTCATGGCCCAAAGCTGCATGTTGTAGTATGTAGTTTCCCCTTACATGGGAAATTCTGCCATAAAGTCTAATTCTGTATGTTATGGTTTGTTGTTGATAATTCATTTATACTAGTATGTGTAAACCCAAGCATACTGCTCAGCAGAGAGTGACTGTTTTTGTTTTGGAAAGGTGCAGGCAGAGAAGATTTGTCAATAAAGGCTACAAAACTTAAGGATGTACACAGAATATAAGTAAACTACTTGCTCAATTTCCAAAATGCATGCTACAACTAAGAGATACTCTTAAGGACAACTGAAAAGAAATCCTCTTTTCCATAGCTTGTAGGAATTCTAAGAGTGGTAAAAGTATGTTCTTTATCAATTAGATAAATTCATTATTAGGGAAAAACTGCCTGAGGGTTATTTCAGCTGACCTCGGTGCCACTGTCAGAATACTGAGAGCTGTTAAGTCTGGGTTTGGTTGATTCCAGTTTAGTATGGTACTTATGTTTCTAAATAGTTCATCTACAAAATGGCAGTGTACATCACTTCCTGTTCTTTCACAACTGACTCTTTCTCTGGATTCCCTTTTAATGACTTAACTTTTGGCATTCTGATATCTGATTTGTTAATTTGGTTATAATTCTCATGTTTTATAGATGGAAGAATTTCTGAGAATCAACTGGGTTTAATAGTCTAAGATTATCTTGACAGTAACTAAACTTCCTTCCAAACTAAAGGACAGTTTCTCAAACATATTTAAACTATGAGAGGTTTTAAAGAAATATAACAGTGTACAGGACCAAAAATATGAGTGAACTGAATAGAAAATAATTACTGCATTTTCTATAATACAGATTTGGGAAGAACTATGGATATGGTAATTAATTGAATGTGTGTTCATATTAAACAGGCTTTCTGTATATCAAGGCACATACATATTTGGACCCATGTAATGATGCCATTCTGTTAATAAAAAAGAAGGGGATTACTTACAGAACACCAGAAAGACTAGGTGCTCTTTTTAAATTTTAATTAATTAATTAATTTAAAAGTGGGCTCCACACTGAGCCCAACATGGGGCTTGAACTAACGACACTGAGATCAAGACCTGAGCCTGAGATCAAGAGTCTGACAGTTAATCAACTGAGCCACCCAGGCACCCCAAGACTAGATGCTCTTATCTAAACATAAAGAGTAGGGGCGCCTGGGTGGCTCAGATGGTTAAGCCTCTGCCTTCGGCTCAGGTCACGATCCCAGGGTCCTGGGATCGAGTCCCGCATCAGGCTCCCTGCTCAGCGGGGAGCCTGCTTCTCCCTCTCCCTCTGCCGCTGCCTCTCTCTATCTCTCTCTCTGACTCTCATGAATAAATAAAAAAACATTAAAAAAAAAAAAATAAACATAAAGAGTATAATTTATTTTAGTAATTTACTGGTACTTATGTAAATACTTAGTAAATCCAGAAATTATCTAGGGGCCAACTGTTGGCATTGAAATTAGATTTGAGATTAGTCTGTTATTCACATTACCTGGGAATAAATTCTGTGTTTTTCATTTGACTGATTTGTGTATTAAAATCAGTTAATTTTTTCTTTGTATCCCTTTTGGTTATCAGTAGTGTCTGTTATAATAATTGCATTCATACTAATTTACCTTTTATAGGAGTTTTTTGGTATGTATTAGCTGCTGTTCAGTTCAGGATCATATATTAATGAGTCTTCTTTTTTCTTTGTTTTTAAAGATTTTATTTATTTATTTGACAGAGACACAGTGAGAGTGGGAACACAAGCACGGGGAGTGGGAGAGGGAGAAGCAGGCTTCCCGCAGAGCAGGGAGCCCGATGTGGGGCTCGATCCCAGGACCCTGGGATCATGACCTGAGCTGAAGGCAGATGCTTAACGACTGAGCCACCCAAGCGCCCCTGAATGAGTCTTTTCTAAAAAGTGTTACTTCTCTAGTCAAGTCTTTCATAAAATTGAAATTGTTCTGTTAAACGGAGTGCCGGTGTTATGTTTGTCTGCCTTTAGGTTTCTACATTTGTTCATGGCTGGATTGTTTTTTTATATTCTTCAAGATTTCAAATTCTAAGATGTAAGTGAAAAAGATACAAACCTGTATTATTTCATTCCATTACATTCCATTTTTGGATTAAAGTGCTTTAATTTTTAGTGGTAAAAATTGATGTTTAATTTTATTAAAGATATCTCAGACCTTCTAAAAAAATTCACATGAATTGAAAAGTTGTGTGGAGGGACTAGAAACAATTATTTTCAATTGGATGTATCTGTCAGCATTTGGTAGCAGTTATTTCTATCAGTCTCTTCCATTTGTGCTAGAAGCAGACTTTTTGTTCTGAAATACAGCATCTTTTTACCTAGTGACAAAATTAAGTGGGCCATAAAAGGTGGAAAGGTTTTTCAAAATATAAGTACCTGGCATGTAAATAAAGTCAATGAAAGTACGGGTATACATCCTGTTAAAAATGCCAATGTCAGTAATATTTAAACATAACTACCTTTTTTTTTTGTTTGTTTTATTTTTTATGTAAGCTTTAGGCCCAAGGAAGGGCTTGAACTCAGGACCTCAAGATCAAGAGTTGCATGCTCTGCCGACTAAGCCATCCAGGTGCCTCTAAACATAACTACTTTTTTTTTTTTAAGACTTTATTTATTTATTTGACAGAGAGTGAGCACAAGCCCGAGGAGTGGCAGACTTTTTTTTAACCAACTGAGCCACCCAGGCGCCCCTAAATATAACTACTTTTAATTGGCCTCTAACTGATCTTTAAAGTTGAGAAGGGGCTAATTTTTCCTTTCAATAAACTTACAGTAGTGTTATGCAGATTTAGAAGTAGATGAATTATTCCATTTAAGAAGATATGCAAAGGGCCGCCTGGGTGGCTCAGTTGTTAAGTGTCTGCCTTTGGCTCAGGTCATGATCCCAGAGTCCTGGGATCGTGCCCCGCATCGGGCTCCCTGCTCCACGGGAAGCCTGCTTCTCCCTCTCCCACTCCCCCTGCTTGTGTTCCCTCTCTCGCTGTGTCTCTCTCTGTCAAATAAATAAATAAAATCTTTAAAAATAAAATAAAATACGCAAATTTTAGTTTCTGAGAAAAGCACCGACAAATAATGGAATGGAACTAAATATTCTGATTTGCAGCCACTAATAATAATAAAACTGGCACTTAATATATCTTAATTTCACCATTTATTAGCTGTGTAACTTCTTTATGTAGCTTTTTTAAGCCTTACTTTCCTAACCTATAAAATGAAGATAGTAGATAAATGGGATGACTCTTCTTAAGTACTTAACATACTGCCTGATACATAGTAAATGTTCAATAAGTTGTTGCCTATCACACTAGCACTAGCTACTTAGTAAATTTTTTTTTTTTAAGAGTTTATTTATTTATTTGAGAGAGAGAGAGCACAAGCAGAGGGGAGAGGGAGAAGCAGGATCCCTGATGAACAGGGAGCCCGAGATGGCGCTTGATCCCAGGACCCTGGGATCATGACCTGAGCTGAAGGCAGACGCTTAACCCACTGAGCCACCCAGGTGCCCCTACTTAGTAAATTTTTACAAATGAATACATGGAGTCTAATATTTAAGACTGAAGTGCATTCCATAATTTTGATTTGGATTAATACATTTGGTCCATATGTGGATTTTAAAAATACTGCAACATGTATTTTAATAGGATTTATAAGGTGACTGTTTAAATATATTAAGTAGCTATATTAAGTATATTTTTAAAATTTCTGTGTGCTTCAGTACATGACATCTAACCATATCCTTATGTTTTGGTTGATGTTTTTAGTCCAGTTGTAGTGGTTATGAGTCTCTAGTTTGTATTTTTGATTGATTTCTTCAAATTTATTTCCCCTGAGACTGAGAAATTTCAGAAAAAGTTGATAAACAGCATTTACTAAACAAGGTCAAGGTTTTTCCTTTTTTACACTTAGAAATTTAGTGTTACTCAAAAATTGGGAAAGCTTTCTCTCTTTGCTAAAAGCATCCATATTGTTAATTGTAAAGACTAAAATTACTTATTTACCTGTAACTGTACTTGATAAGGAAACTTTACTCTTTATTGTTGCATAGAAACTCTGTATAGTATGTGTGATAGTATTTAATATGCAGTGTTTCAGTAATCTCATGCTGTATATATGGTAGATGATGACTGTGATGTATGGACCAACACATTATATGAGTATGGTATTTGTTTTTGTTTTTTTCCTTAGAATTCAAGGGTTCTGAGTCCCAGAGGAACAATATAACATGCTCATTCTCAGATTCTTTACCTTTTTGGGGAGGGGGGCAATAGGAAGAGAGAGAGAGAATCTTAAGCTGGCTGTGGCCAGACGCAGGGCTCAGTCTCACAACCCTGAGATGACCTGAGCTGAAATCAAGAGTTGGATGCTTAACTGACTGAGCCACCCAGGCATCCCTCAGATTCCTTACTTTGACGTATAGTTGTTGGTGCTAATTTGCATTATCTAGAAAAGCAGAAATAATTTGAAAATAGAGTAATGAAAAGATCCTTCCTTTTATTTTCAGTTTAAGTACTGACAATTATTTTTGTGTATTATGTGTGAATGTTCAATTCTATAAAATAATGCTGTAAAACTTGAAAGGGATTTTAAGAAGGAAAAGATGTGAACATTTTCTATTTAGGAAAGAAATGTCCTATAATAGACTTGGTTATTAGCAATGGAAAGTATAGAATTTGGATATCTTTTTGTTTACATGACATTTTGATTGAACTAATTATACATAAACATACAAATGTATAGTAAAATGGTTGGAGAGAACCACTGTGTTCAAGAATAGCATGGCTTGGAAGAAAATAAAAATATTGACATACGAATTTTGTTTTTGTAATATGTATTAGATAATTCAGTAAGTTAGAAGAATAAGTTTTATAAGAGTTTATTACTGTAGTGAAAGATGTTATTCCAAAATCCTAAATAATGGATTGTTACCAAATGAATTTTTTCTTTCTCTGGCTGAATACATATGAAGTAGATGCTGTTTATTATTTAATAAATAAATAAGGGTGTGGGGGGGTTTTACTTTGATTTTGCATTTAGTAGTTTTAGTATTGGAATTGAATTAGGTTTTGTGCCTGTAAGGAGGGCCAAATGTGACTTTTGAAAAAACATTTTTTTATAATCGTCAGGAATGGACCTAATTTGAAAGTTGTGTTTTGAGAACTTTAGATAGGAATCAAAAAACTTGTTTATCAGATTTGGAATGTAGATATTTTAATAGTATATCATTCTTTAAAAAATTTGCCTTCAGTTGGATAATTAGCCTCCTGATATTTTACTCTAAACAACTAAATTTAACAGGCATCTAGTTAATTTAAAAGTCTTGGAAGTACAGATTTTCATTCAACCCTCCAGGTGATGGTGTGGAATACATTAGGGTAGGAATGGTGAAAGATACAGTAAGCAAACACCTAAAATATGCTTTATGACTGTCTTTGAGGTGGTACATCCAGTCATTAACAATAAAACGATTCTATTTTTGAGGTATGAAATATTTAATAAATAACAAAAAAACTGGTTGTTTTTGACAATTTGTTAAAGTGCACTATCATTTTGTTAAATTATATTGGATTGAAGTTAAGGGGAATGGTATCCCAAATTTTAGTATCCATTATTTTACTCTACCTTAATCTGGCGGCACTGTGATATGAGATTAAAACATTTTTTTGAAAGTGTTCTTTTTTTAATCCTCTTGAAGCATAGTCATTAAGCTATTTGGTTTACTCATGCTTAACTTAATATGGAAATCAATTTCAATGTAACACTTTTGAGATACTCAGGTTATAACTTATGTTTTATTGTTATATACTGTGAAAACACCAAATCAAAATAGTAATTGATGAATTCGAATTTAAACTACCAGCATAGGGTGCCTGGCTGACTCAGTCTGTAGTCTTATTCTCAGGGTCATGAGTTTGAGCCCCACCTTGGGCGTGGATCCTATTTTAAATAAATAAACAAACAAATAATAAATACCTTTGGAAGAAAAAAATAAAAGCTACCAGTTTAGCCAGTAAACTGTGTAGCTTTAGCTTTATTTTAATCAAAAGAAGATTCAGTAATAATACATGTATTATAGATCTTTGAGTCCTGTATTCTAGGCACTGTGCTTATCATAATGACATCTATTTATTATACATTTTGAGTGCTGTTTGCTAAGTACTGTGCCAGGATACAAAAAATGGGTAAAACTTGATCCTTCCTGTTCAGTTTAGTAGAGTTATAGGCTTGCAAATAAGTACATACGATAATGCAGTGCAAGGTTTCTCAACCATGGCAATATTGACATTTTCGGGAGGATAATTAGTTATGGTGATCTGTGCTGTGTATTATTTTTTTTTATTTGTATATATTTTGGAGCAATTCTGGCTTTACCAATTAGATGCCAGTAGCACTCCCTCCCTGCCCTGTGACAATCAAAAATGTCTCCGGACATTGCCAAATGTCCCCTGGGGAACAAATTCATGTCTGATTGAGACCCACTGGTGTAGTGAATGCTAAGGTTATGGGAAGTGGAATGTACAAACAAAGAGTTGTTGTAGCACAAGTGAAGATAGAGTTAAGTGATACTTAGGTGGAATGATCCCTGAGGGAATGAGATTTTATTTAGGTCTTGAAGAAAAGTACGAGTGGAAAGGATATTAAATACCTGAGAGCATGAAAGATCATTATCTAAGAGGGTGATTACTAATGGTTTGTGGCTATAGTTTATTTATGTGGTTTGGGATGGATATTTGGTAAAATGAAGGTGAAAAGTTACTTTGGGGCCATCTTATTCTTTTTAACTAATTGAGACATCAGGGTGTAAATATTAAGTGTAAGCTTCTTGAATTTTTGCAGATGTATACAGTATATAACCATCGTGCAGAACATCATGGAACACTTCTAGCACTTCTTACCAGTTATTTCTTGAAGGGCCATTTTTGCTGTGCTTGTAACTGGTGTGAAAATCATAAAAGCAGGAGTGTGATATGATTATATTTTAAAAAGATTACTCTGGACATATTATGGAGAATAAATGGGAAGAGATTATATGTAGGGAGATTGGTTAGAAGGTTATTACAGAAGTCTCAATAAGGAGGAGAGCTGATACGATAGATTTGAGAGAGTTTAAATTAAAGCAGAAAAATTGATGGGATTGGGGGTTTACTAGAGGTAGGGGAAAGGATATGCTGAGGATGACTTTGTTTTGTAAGCAATAAGCAAAGTATAATGATTTTGGCTTTGATTGTATATTTGTCAGGAGAGATCAGGTAGTGTTATGGTAACAGTTCAAAAATGTTAGTGGCTTTTAACAGGACATTTTTTGCTTGACATGCTATATGTGTACTGTGGGTTGGTGGAGGATTCTGCTTGTTCTTGCTGTGCAGGGTCTCCCATTGATGGAGGCTCCATCTCAACATGTTCCATGATAGGAAGGAGACTGTTGCTAATAACTCATTGCCTCTTAAAGTGTCTAGAAGAGGGTCCTGTCATTTTGGCTTATTTTCCATTGGCCAAAGCAAGTCTTGTGGTCTTAATAGATTTCACAGAAGGGGTAAGGAAATGCAGTCTTACTGTGTGTTCTGAAAAGAATTTCAGTTCTAGTAAATATTTGTCATATGTTGAGTTATAGCTTATTTAGTCTTTTAAAAAGTGAATTATGTTGAAATTTATCTAAGAGTTTTAGTAGTAATAAGAGCTGCCAGTTATTGAACTAAAGAGTTAGTTGTACTCTCCTTGGTTAAATAGAATTTACTTGGTAGTAGGGTGGAGGGAAGAAAAAACTTTTTGATCGACTAATCAATCACATACTGCTAATTTTTAAAAAATTTTTTAAAGATTTTATTTATTTAAGAGAGAGAGCGCTTGCATACGCACAAGCAGGAGAAGTAGTCTCCCTGCTGAGCACCCCGACATGGGGCTCTATCCCAGGACCCTTGGATCATGACCTTAGCTGAAGGCAGACGCTTAACTGAGTGAGCCATCCAGGCGCCCCCCCCCCCGTTTTTTTTGTTTTGTTTTGTTTTTTGTTTTAAGATTTTATTTTTAAGTAATCTCTACATCTATCGTGGGGCTTGAACTTAAAACACTGAGATCAAGAGTTGCATGCTGTACAGACTGAGCCATGAGCCAGCAGGGTGCCCTAAAAGCTGCTGTTTTGCATTCATTCATTCATTTTTTTTTTTTTACCATCCTCTTATATCTGCCTGTATCATAATAGAGTTATTATTAGTGTTTCAGTGTGAAAGTTTTTCATCAGTTCTTTGTATGTGAAATACTAGTGTGTGTGATATATTTCTCTATTACTCTTCCTTAGTGAGAATTTCCTTTCAGGTATGGGAATTGCTAGTCTTGGGGGTGTTGGTAATTAGAATAAGAGGAAATCTGGCTGTTAGGAATAGAAAAGTCAAAGTAGAAGACTGAGTCAGGATTTTGTAAGAAAACTTTAGGAAAGATTAAAGGAAACAAATCTGATTTGTGAAACTGTCTTCCTCTCTCTATTGAGGGAAGGAACTGTCTTATATTTGAGAGGCTAATGGTACTTTGACATGAAGTTAATAGGCAGAGCCAAGGCTCTCTATAATGGGAAAGGCCTGTGAGAAGTAAATCAAAGCATTTCTATCATACAAGCTATCCATGCATCTTGGGACTACGGTTGTCTTTGGGAAGTCATCAGCTTTTGCCTTAAAATCAAAGGCCTTAAATAATGGAAAAAGGTTGAATTATTTAGAATAAGTTATAACTGTACATGATATAAAATTCAAAATATTCAGTAAGATATACCATGAAAAGTAAGTTATCCTCCCATGTCTAACCCCTTCCCACACTGTACCCCTTTGTATGGATAACCACAATTTCTTGTGTATCCTTTCAAAGATAGTTGGTATTAAACATTTGAATGGTGGATTAGGCATCAGGGGAAAACCCTCCTAGTATGCATGTCTGCAGAAAAGTAGTACACATTTACAAGCACTTCATCAAAAACTCTGAGGAAAGACATGAAAAATTTATAGTTAGGAGTGTCTGGCTGGTTCAGTCGGTAGAGCATGTGACTCTTGATCTTGGGTTTGTAAGTTCAAGCCCCACGTTGGGTGTAGAAATTACTTAAAAAAATCTTTAAAAAAAATTTATAGTTAGTAAATTAACTGTGTGGTACACATGGAAAATTTAGGGTATGTTACTGGTATTCTCTTAGTAATTTAATGTGTGCAAAAACATGCAAAAAAATTTCTAAGAGCATAAGTCTACTGGTGACCTTAGTCCTTCCTGACCCTGTTTTCTTTTTTAATATTTAAAGTGCCTAAAAAACATTAATTTATTAGGTTGATTTTCAGGGAGCAGGACTTTGAGTTTAGAGAGACTCTTTCCGGTTTGCAAAATTCTATGTTAAATGCTAGGGGATAAAAGGTGTTCATGAAAGACATTTTAGAATTCACAAGGAAAATAAAAAATATTCATGTGTGGTCCTAAGTGTCTTCCTTGTAATGCTTAACACTGTTTATCATCCCCTTCCTTCTTAAAAATTTTATTTTACTGCCCCCTTACTCTAGATGTCTCTTGACACTTGATACTTTTCTTTTTTTTTTTTTTTAATTTTTTTTTTTTTTAAGATTTTATTTATTTGCGAGAGAGAGAACGAGAGACAGACAGCATGAGAGGGAGTGAGAGGGAGGAGGGTCAGAGGGAGAAGCAGACTCCCTGCCGAGCAGGGAGCCCGATGTGGGACTCGATCCTGGGACTCCAGGATCATGACCTGAGCCGAAGGCAGTTGCTTAACCAACTGAGCCACCCAGGCGCCCAACACTTGATACTTTTCTTCGTTTATCTCTCTGGTTCTCTTTCTCTGTCCTTCTCTTTCCACTGCCTCTCCCAAATTCATTATATCCAACTGCCTACCTGAGAGGTCTTATATTTCTTGGATATTCATAGATATGTCATTTTTAACACGTATAAAATGAACTCATCTTTTTCATCTCCCCTTGCTAAAGGTTCCCCTTATTTACCTATTTATTTACCTAAAAGTTAATAATTTTTTTGTGTTTTTTTTGTTTGTTTGGTATTTTTAGTTAAAAACGTTTTTTAAAGTCAACTTTACCTGGGATGCCTGAGTGGCTTAGTCGGTTAAGCAAGCATCTGCCTTTGGCATGATCCCAGGGTCTTGGGATCGAGTGTCGCATTGAGCTCCTTGCTCAGCGGGGAGCCTGCTTCTCCCTCTGCTTGCTGCTCCCCCTGCTTGTGCTCTCACTCTCTCTCTCTCTGACAAATAAATACATTCATAAAAAAAAATAAAGTTTTTCAAGGTATAATTTACTTGCAGTAAAATTCACACATTCTTAGTGTTCAGAAAACCATCAACTAAGTGAAGATAAAGAACATTTTTCTGTCCTGTGGAAATTCCCTAGGGCTCCTTTGCAATCAGTCTTACCCCAGTCTATTCCTAGGCAGCCACTGATGTGATTTCTATTACTCTGAATTAGATTTGTCTTTTCTAGAGTGTCATAGAAATGAAATCATACAGTATGTATTTTTTTTTTTTTTTTTTTTGGTCTTCTTTCTCTTGGCATAATGTCTGTGGTATTTATGTTGCTGCATGGATCAGTAGTTCATTTCTTGTATTCCTTAGTAATACTCTAATGTTTGGTTATACCATAATTTATTTATCTATTTACTTGTTGATTGATATTAAAATCATTTCCAGATTTTAGCTATTAGAAGTAAAGCTGTTATAAACATTTATGTGCAAGCCTTTTGTGGCCATTTATTTTTATTTCTGTTGATAACCTTTCTAAAACCTTGCAAGCTAGAAACTTTGGGATTGTTTTTGATTCTTTAAACCTCTTTCCTCACCTGTATTCATCCAGTAGATTATGAAATCATGGGGTTTCTTCCGTTGGAATATGTTTCATCCTTTGTTCTCTTTTCCAAGGACCTTAATGTTCTTGTGAGAAAGTACTTTTTATTTTGTGAAGCCTTATTTCAGGAGTAGAAGATGTAAGGGTGATTATGCAGATGGTGCCCTTTCTGAGTGAGGTTTATAGTCAGGTGGGAATGCAGACTGATAATGGTGAGAGGATGGTGCTGACTTTGAAGTTTTAGGTTGGGGAAAAGGGATGTTGCTGTTGGATGCACTCCATCCCTGTAAACACAGTTTAAGTAGGTTGAGAATGCCATTCTAGTTTGTCTTGGTTTTTGTTTTGTTGTATATTCATAGGTATGTATGTTGTGGTAAAAAAGTAAGTTTATTATCATGGATGTTCTCGTTGCTATGTAACCTTGAGCAAATTACTTAATCTCTGTGGGCCTCAGTTTCATCATCTGTAAAATGAGGATAATAATAATACCTGTCATACAGGGTTAGTAAGAGGATTAGAATGCATTATTACACATGTAGCTCTTAGAATAGTACCTGGCATATTGTGTTATGTACGTATTAGTATTATTACCCTAATTCTACGTTACTTTAAAGTCTGTCTGGGGGCGTGTGGGTGGCTCAGTCGGTTAAGTGTCCAACTCTTGATTTTGGCTGGGGTCGTGATGTCAAGCCCCACGTCAGGCTCTGCACTCAGTGCGGAGTCTGCTTGAGATTATCTGTCTCCTTCTTCTGCTCTCCCTGCTTGTGTTCTTTCTCTCTTTCTCTCTCAATAAAATAAATAAAATCTTTTAAAAAGATAAAGGCTATCTTTTCCTCTCCCGTTTCAGTTCTTCTTACATATTGCTGTGATTTATCCCCTAACACACCACTCTTCTGTTACCTGCTCAAACCTACAAAGGCCCTGTATCATCTGGCAACTATTTATGTATCTTTCTTTCAATTGTAGTAAAATATACAAACAGTAAACTACACAAATGAAGTTTTATAAATGTATCTACCTCTCAAATTAAGCTATAAAAAGTTTCTAACATTCCAGAAAGTTCCCTCTTGTCCCTTCCCCCTCAATAACCATACATCCCACATCTGTTCTGACTTCTTTATCATAGATTACTTTTGCAAACATGTCTTTTTTTAAATTGAAGTATAATTGATGTATAACATTATATTAATTTCAGGTATACAACATAGTGATTTAATATTTGTATAGCACAATGATCACCACAATAAACAAAAAAAAACCTCCCTCTCCAAAGTACCAAACATGGCATTGAATACAATCTAAGGAGGGAAAATAAAATCTCAAATCAGTTTTAAAAATTTTACTCAAGGGGCGCCTGGGTGGTTCAGTCAGTTGTATCTGACTCTTGATTTCAGCTCAGGTCATGATCTCAGGGTCCTGAGATCAAGCCATGTTGGGCTCTGTGCTTAATGGGGAGTCTGCTTCCCTCCCACTGCCCCTCCCCCTGCTAGTGCGTGTGCACATTCTCTCTCAAATAAATAACTAAATCTTTTTTTTTTTTTTTTTTACTCAAGAGGTGCCTGGCTAGCTTAGTTAGTAGAGCGTGCAACTCTGGATCTCAGGGTCATGAGTTTGAGCCCCACATTGGGGGTAGAGTTTATTTTAAAAATAAATAGGAGTGCCTGGGCTCTTCAGTTCATTAAGTGGCCAACTCTTGATTTCAGCTCATGTTATGATCTCAGGGTCCTGAGTTTGAGCCCCACATCTGCTCTACACTGTGAGGGGAGTCCGCTTGAGATTCTTTCCCTCGCCTCTCAGAGCCCTTGCACTCACTTGTGTGCTCTCTTTCTCTATTAAATAAATAAGTAAGTCTTTTAAAAAATCTTTAAACATAAACATTTTATTCTCATTTAGAAAAGTTTTTTTTCTTAAAGATTTTATTTATTTGACAGAGAGAGACACAGCGAGAGAGGGAACACAAGCAGGGGGAGTGGGAGAGGGAGAAGCAGGCTTCCCATTGAACAGGGAGCCTGATACGAGGCTCGATCCCAGGACCCTGAGATCATGACCCGAGCTGAAGGCAAATGCTTAACGACTGAGTCACCCAGGCGCCCCCTCAGTTTTAAAATTAAACAAGACTAAGAGATGACAAATGTATACCTTCAGCTTGCATTAATGGAAGAAGCCACACAATATGTGTATTTGACTTAATTTCCAATATATAACCACACCTTTTCTGATGATCCAACTGTTTTCTCTAAGACTTAAAGAATAACTACATTAGTTTTTTTCCTATTAAACCTAGTGGGCATTGTGAATCTTATGTGTGACTATTTCTCTTACTTTAAGGAAGGAAGAACAAATTCTCAGTCCCTTTCTTTCATTAGGAAATATGAAAATATGTTAAGAGGATAGCTCTCATGTTGAGTGTTCTGACCAACAAAACAACCAAACACACACCACAAAAGAACACAAGGAAATTTTTGGAGGTGATGGATGTGTTTAGTACCTTGGTTGCAGTGATGGTACATAAGCAAATGTGTGCTTATGTACAGACTCATCAAAATACATACACTAAATATGGGAAGTTTTTTTAAGATTTTATTTTTAAAGATTTTATTTAGAGCATGAGTGGGGGGAAGGGCAGAGGAAGAGGGAGAAAGAGAATTTCAAGCAGACTCCATGCTGAGTGAGGAGCCCCTTCATGGGATCTCATGACCCTGCGATCATGACCTGAGCCGAAACCAAATTGGTTGCTCAACCGACTGTGCCACCCAGGCACCCTGCAATTTTTTTTTTTTTAAAACATTTGAGAGAGAGAGAGAGAGAGAGAGAGAGAGTGTGTGTGTGTGTGTGTGTGTGTGTGTGTGCACGCATGAGCAGGGGAACGGAGAGGGAGAGAGAATCTCAAGTGAATCCCCACTGAGTGCAGAGCCCCACGCAGGGCTCATGTCACAACGCCGGGATCATGACCTGAATGAAATCAAGCATCCGACACGTAACTCCATGAGCCACCCATGGCCCCAAGGCGGGGTTATCTTTCATTCATCTTTTATTATTTAATGAATATTTGTTAAATGAGATTGCAGTTGTTCCTTTATTTGCCTTTGCCATTTAATCATCTCTGAATCCCCAGCATCTAGGAATTGGTAAAGTCGTAGTAAATATTGAATGAATTATGCCTATTTTGGTTTACTGGTTGGTTTTGATATTGTCTAGTTAAATCAAATGAAAGCAAGTGGTTTAAGCTTGATAGAAGAAAGCTTGATCTTCTTGTAGTACCTTTTCCCCCATGAGTTACTGTGTATATTTGGACATTGGAACATGGAGCATTATTAAACTTTAATTATTTGCTATGATAATTATTTCTTTCAATATATGATAACTGATATTCTAAATTTTTACATTTTTTTAACCGATGTTTTGCTTTTTTTTTTTTTTTTTGTGATTGTCCTTTTACTTAAAGAGCTATTACAGTAATTGCTTAGAATAAAATGCGTCTCTCATTTGCTAATATTCTGGCATGTCATAAAAATTCATTAACTGTGGGGGGCGTCTGGGTGGCGCAGTCACATGAGCATCTGACTCTTGGTTTCCCCTCAGGTCATGATCTCAGGGTGGTGAGATCTCCCTGAGTCAAGCTCTGTGCTCAGCGCAGAGTCTGCTTAAGAGTCTCTCTGTCTCCCTTTGCCCCTCCCCCTGCTCTCTCTCTCCCTCTCTGTCAAATAAATAAATCTTTTTTTTTTTAAGATTTTATTTATTTATTTGACAGAAAACAAGCAGGGGGAGCAGCAGAGGGAGAGAAGCAGGCTCTCCACTAAGCAAGGAGCCCGATGTGGGGCTCGATCCCAGGACTCTGGAATCATGACCTGAGCCAAAGACAGACACTTAACTGAGCCACTCAGGCGCCCCAATAAATACATAAATCTTAAAAAAAAATTCATTAATTGTGAAGGAGTAAGTATTGTGAAAATTTAATATTTCTTCTATTGGATTAATTATAGAAATCAAAGTAAGTGCTGGGATATCATTTTAATACATACCTCTCAGTTATCAGGGATTATTATAACTTTGGAGATTTCACTAGAATCGGGCATTTTTTTTTACATTTTTTTCCAGCTTTTTAACTGATATACTATAATGTGTTTAAACATTTTTTTGTAATAATTTTAGGCTTACAGAAAAGTTGCAAAGTTAGTAGAATGTTAAGATATGCCTTTCAACCCTAATCTTATATAATCATAGAATAATTACCAAGACAAGGAAATCAACATTGGTATAATATTATGAACTTAACCTTAGTCCTTACTTGAATTTTACTACTTTTTTCACTAATAACTCTTCTCAGTTTGAGGATCTCACACTACAGTTTGTTATGTCTTTGGTCTTTAATCTGTGATGGTACCTTGTCTTTTATGACCTTGACACTTTTTTTTTTAATGTTGACACTTGCTGAGTATTGGTCAGTTATTTTTAATATGTCTCTCAATTTGGGCATGTTTAGTGTTTTCTCAGGATTAGTTTTTTTTTTTTTTTAAAGATTTAATTTATTTATTTGACAGAGAGAGAGACAGTGAGAGAGGGAACACAAGCAGGGGGAGTGGGAGAGGGAGAAGAAGGCTTCCCACGGAGCAGGGAGCCCGATGCGGGGCTCGATCCCAGGACCCTGGGATCATGACCTGAGCCGAAGGCAGACGCCCAACCGACTGAGCTACCCAGGCGCCCGTTGGCTACGTATCTTGAAGAATGTCTCCCATCTAGTTTTGTCTGATATTTTTCTCCTGATTAGCCTGAGGTGATGGGTTTTTGGAAGGAATATCGTGGATGTGTAGTGTCTTCCCCAGACATCCTATCGGGAGGTACATAATGTCCACGTGACAACACTGATGATACTAGCCTTCCTCACTTGGTAAATGTAGTGTTTACCAGGTTTCACTACTGTGAAGTTACTATTTTGCTCTTTCCCTCCTCTATTTCTTTGGAAGTGAGTCACTAAGTTTAGCCCATCCCTTAAATGGGGAAGAGGCTCATCAGATTTTGATTTGCATTTCCTTGATGTCTCTTCTGTGCTTATTTGCGATGTGTATTTCTTCTTTAGCTGTCTGTTCAAATTATTTGCCCCTCCCCGCCATTTTAAAATTGGGCTGTTTGTTATTACTTAGTTATGAATCTTTATATATTTAGGTTTAAGCCCTTTATTAGATACTTTTTTTTAAAAAAGATTTTATTTATTTGTTTGACAGAGACATCAAGAGAGGGAACACAAGCAGGGGGAGTGGGAGAGGGAGAAGCAGGCTTCCCGCTGAGCAGGAAGCCCGATGCGGGGCTCGATCCCAGGACCCTGGGATCATGACCTGAGCCGAAGGCAGATGTTTAACCACTGAGCCACCCAGGCACCCCTATTAGATACGTGTTTTGCAAATCTTTTCTCTCAGGCTCGTTTTTTATTTTCTTAATATTATCTTTAAAAGCACAGAAGTTTTCAATTTTGATGAAGTTTGGTTTATCAGTTTCTTTTATGGGTTGTGTTTTTGGTTTTATATCTAAGAAATCTTTGCATAAACTAAGGTCACAAAAAATTTTTTGTTTAGTACTTTCATATAGAAATTCTAAAGTGTGAGGTTTTACATTTAGGTCTTTTATTTATTTGTTTTTATTTTGTTTTGTTTTAAGAAACTTTATTTTCCATTATTTCCATTTATTGCCTTTGTGGAAGAGCAGCTTAAGACTTAATGAATGATGGTAGGCAGGTTAATATAAGATGCCTCTGTGAGAGTCTGGTGGTCAGCCCTGGGATCAGTAACCACCAAAAGTCCTGGCTCCCAGGAGGCTGCCTGGATCTGGTTAGTGAATGTTTCCAGAGTGAAGCGGCCAGCAGTAGGAGTGGCTCCAGTAGCAGCCGCAAACATCAGTACAGCTTGCTGGCCAGTATTCCTGGATGATATGACCCTGACATCAGCTGGGTTTTCAGTGGTAACAATAGCACAAGCTGCCAGCAGAAGCTTCTCTCAGGTTCTGTTCAGATTTATGGTGTAGATGCCATCACTCTTCCTTTTGTAGTTGTACTGTTCCGTTTGGAAGTCAACCCACCTAAGTGGGTTCCTGCTGCAAGGAATTTGAGGACATCCCCCTCCTTCATTTGCAGGACAACTTGAGTTGTCATTTTGGAGAGCATTGACCGTTTAACGATATCAAGTCTTCCAATCTACCACTAGGGTATATCTCTCCATTTATTTAGTTTATTTTTTATTTCTGTCACCAGTGCTTCATAGTTATCAGCATACAAATATTGTACATATTTATCCCTAAGTATTTGAAGATTTTTGAAGTTATTGTAAATGTTACTTTTTTTCCTCCAAATTTCAATTTTGTTAATACTGTGTAAAATACAATTGATTTTTGTGTATTGACTTTGTATTTTGCAACCTTGGTAAATTCACTTAGTACTAAGTTCAGGTAGCTATTTTATAGATTATTTGAGATTTCCTAAGTAGACAGTTATGTTTATGATTAAAGACCGTTTTATTTCTTCCTTTCCAATGTGAATGCATGCCCTTCCTTCCTCCTCCTCCTCCTTTTTTTTTGCCTTATTGCACTGGCTAGATCCTTCAGTACAATCTTGAATAGATGTGGTGAGAGTAGATATCCTCATTACATATGATATTAACTGTAGGGCTCTTACAGATATTCTTTATCAAGTTAAGGAAGTTTCTTCTATGTTCAGTTTGCTGGGAGTTTTTGTCAGGAATGAATTGAACTTTGTCAAATGCTTTTTTTTTGCCTCTACTGAAATCATATGATTATGCTTCTTAAGTCTAATATACTGAGCTATATTGATTGATTTTCACTCCAGGGATGAATTCCACTTGGTGTGATGATACATTATTATTTTCATAAGTTGCTGGCTTCTACTTGCTGATATTTTGTTCAGAGTTTTTGCATTCATATCCTGGGGAAATACTGGTCTATAGATTTCTTATTCATGTCTGGTTTTGGTATCATGGTATTGTTGACTTCATAAGTTAAATTGGTAAGTGTTTATATGCTAGACGAGTTTACATAGAACTGATGTCCATTCGCTCGCTCACTCTTTCCTTCCTTCCTTCCTTTCTTTCTTTCTTTCTTCCTTTCTTTCTCTCTCTCTCTCTCTCTCTCTCTCTCTCTCTCGAAGCAGGGAGGGGCAGAGGGAGAGTGTTTCAAGCATCCCAGGATGTGGTTGGACTAGACATGTTGGATGAAGGGACAAGGAGTTAAATAACACACAGTAACTACATACCTGGTTTGAAGAGCAACTGCAGCATATGCAACACTGGCAGTGGTGTCTCTGAGGTGGTGGAACTATTTTACATTAACCAATTCAAGACTACACGAGATAGGTATCATCTAACATCAGGATATGGCTGCAGGGTTTTGTGAACTATTCCTATTTGTAACTTTAGGAAACTGATGTTTTTCCTGGGTCATTTTAATATTACTAGAGTGTTAAACCGATAATAAGGACAATAATATACACAACCTCCAACTAAAATCCTGTTGTAGCATAGACAGTGAAGTGGTACAACATTAGAAAACTTCAAAACAGCAGCTCTTTTTGGATTACCCCCAAAGTGTATCTGCACTCTTCTTCAAATGGGCCTCTGTCTCAGGCATCAGATTCACTTTCACTACATCTGAGATTCCATTCTGTCCCAAGATGCAAGGAACACAGAGGAAGGCATCATCTTTTATTCCATAGCGACCCTTAATCATGGTAAAAATTGGATGCACCCACCAAAGAAGATTCTTCATTATACTTTCTGCCAAATCTGCCACAGTCTTGTGGCCCAGGATGTGTAGTCTTTCAGTTTGATCACCTCATAGGCACTGTCGACTACCTGTTTGTGAACCTCTTTCCACTGTTGCTTATCTGTATCAGTGCCAAAGTCAGGGCACAGATTTTTCTGGGGAGACACCAGCAACATTTACTCCATACAGGTACACTAGAGTCTCCATGCTCCCCAGGTACCGACCCATGACAGTTAATGAGTGAACTCCCAGCCTTTCCCCCATTAGGTAATGGAATTGGACTGAATCCAGATTGCAACCACTTCCAGTAAAAAGGTATTTTGGGAAAGCTGCTTATCTTCCAAGCCGTATGTCACGATATCTACTGGATTGGAAACAACAAGCAACTTGCAGTTTAGGCTGTATTTTACAGTATTAGGAATGATGAATTTAAAGATGTTCCCTTTATGCTGGGCCAAATTAAGGTGGCTTTCTCTGTCTTGCTGACATGCCCCAACTGTGATAATAACCAGATTGGAGTTTGCAGTCATGTTATAGTCTTTGCCAGAGACAATTTTTGGTATAAGGTAAAGGCTGCCATGTTGGAGAGCCATCATATCTCCCTTCAGTTTGTCTTCCATGACATCCACAAGAGCAAGTTCATCTCCAAGTCCTTCATTAAGAGACTGATAGCATGGGCCGTGCCAACAGCACCAGCCCCAACAACTGTAATTTTATTCTGGGGGGTATAGTCTTTATAAAGATTCTGAATCCACTGATCCTTGAGAGTTGCCATATTGGATTTAGAACCATATGGAATCGGGGTACATGTCTGGTAGGCAGGTGGGCCGGCGGGCAGCATTGGATTCAGACTTGGTGGCAGCAGCTTTGATACCCTGCCATTTGTTATTTAGAATTGTTTGATTTCTAAATATTTAGGAATACTCCTCTAATTTAATTTCTAATTCTGTGGGTCAGAGAATGCACTGTAATTCTTTCTATTTGTTGAGACTTGTTTTATGGCCCAGTGTATGGTCTAGTTTGGAACATTGGTTAATGTTCCATAAGCACTTGAAAGGAATGTGTATTCTTTGTTGGATGGAGTGCTTTATAAATGTGAATTAGGTCAAGTTATTTGAGTGTTAAGTTTCTGTATACCTATTGATTTTCTGTACCTGTTTGCTCAATTATAGAGTAATGTTGAAATAACCATAATTTGTCTTTTTCTTTTCAGTTTTGTCAGTTTTTCTTCATGTATTTTGAAGTTTTATTAGGTACATACACATTTAGAATTGTATATTTTTATTTTTTAATTTTTAAAAAATTTTTAAAGATTTTATTTATTTGAGGGAGAGAGAGAGGGCATGAGTAGGAAGGGTGCACAGGGAGAGGGAGAAGCAAGACTCCCTGCTGAGCAGGGAGCCCAGCACAGGGCTCTGTCCCAGGACTCTGAGATCATGATCTTAGCCGAAGGCAGATGCTTAACCAACTGATCCACCCAGGTGCTCAAGATTATTGTATATTCTTGAACTGTCCTTTTCTCATTTTGAAATAATCCCTTTTCATCTTTGGTAACACTTCATCATTCTTTAAACAATTGTGTCGGGGCGCCTGGGTGGCTCAGTCGTTAAAGCATCTGCCTTTGGCTCAGGTCATGATCTCAGGGTCCTGGGATTGAGCCCCGCATCAGGCTCCCGGCTCAGCGGGAAGCCTGCTTCTCCCTCTCCCATTCCCCCCTGCTTGTGTTCCTTCTCTGGCTTTGTCTCTCTCTGTCAAATAAATAAATAAAATCTTTAAAAAAAAAAACAAAAAAACCCCAATTGTGTTAAAATTACATAAAATGAACCATTTTAACAATTTTAAAGTATATAGTTCAGTGGCATTACGTGCAGAGTGTTGTGTAACCATTGCCATCATTCATCTCTAGAACTTTTTTTTACCATCCAAAACAGACTCTGTGTGTTCATTAAAGAACAGCTCCAATCCCATCCCCACCTTCCCTGGGCCTGGTAACTTACTCTGTTGTTTCTGTCTCTATGAATTTGCATTTTCTAGGTAGCTAATATAAGTGGAGTCATACAGTATTTGTTCTTTTGTGTCTGGGCTTATTTCACTTAGCATAATGTTTTCATGGCTCTCTGTATAGTTGCATATCTTAGAATTTCATTCCTTTTTAAAAGGTTGAAAAGGAATGTGTGTGTGTATCTCACGTGTTCATTTGTTTATTCATCTATTTTTTCAAAGATTTATTTATTTGAGAGAGAGAGAGAGATGGGGGAGGGGCAGAAGGAGAGGGAGAGAGAATCTCAAGCAGACTCTACACTGAGTGCAGAGCCCAGGTGGGGCTCAGTCCTATGACCCTGAGATCATGACCTGAGCCGAAATCAAGAGTCGGATGCCCAACCAACTGAGCTCTCCAGGTGCCCCTGTTTATTCATTTATTGATAGATTTTGGGTTGTTTCTACCTTTTGGCTATTGTGAATATTGCTGCTGTGAACAGTGGTATACACGTATCTCTTTGAGCACCTGCTTTCAATTTTGGGTATGTACTCCTGTATTCTTTTTTTTTTTTTTAAAGATTTCATTTATTTTTTTGAGAAAGAGAGAGAGATAGCAAGAGGGAGAGCACGAGCAGAGAGGCGAGAAGAGGGAGAAGCAGGCTCTTCACTCAGCAGGGAGCTGGATGCGGGGCTCCATCCCAGGACCCCGGGATCATGACCTGAGCTGAAGGCAGACGCTTAACTGAGCCACCCAGGCGCCCCGACTTTAACATTTCTTATAGTGCACATCTGCTGTTAATGAATTCTCACATATTTTGCTTGATAATTATTTCACCTTAATTGAAAGAAACCCTTTTGTTTGATGTAACTGTAGGTTCACATGCAATTATGAGAAATAATACAGAGAGATCTTGTCGACTCTTCGCCCAGCTTCCCCCAGTGGTAATATCTTGGGTAACTATAGTGTAGTATCACAAGTAGGAAATTGACATTGATAGAGTTCACTTGACCTTATTCAAATTTCACCAGTTTTGCCTACACTCCTTTGTGTGTGTTTGTTTTTTTATTTTTTATTTTTTGTATCCCAATTTTACTTTATTTTTTTCCTTTTTTTTATTAACATATAATGTATTATTTGTTTCAGGAGTACAGGTCTGTGATTCATCAGTCTTAAACAATACACAGCACTCTTGTTTTTTTAAAGATTTTATTCATTTGAGAGAGAGAGCACAGGCAGGGGGAGCGGCGAGAGGGAGAAGCAGGCTCCCCGCTGAGCAGAGAGCCCAACGTGGGGCTCGATCCCAGGATCCTGGGATCATGACCTGAGCCGAAGGCAGTTGCTCAACCGACTGAGCCACCCAGGCACCCCTGTGTGTGAATTTGTGTATATATTTAGTTCTGTGCAGTTTTATCACATGTGTAGATTCCTATGACAGCTACCACAGTCAATACAGAATAATTCCATCACAAGGATCACTTGTGCTACCCTTATTGTCACAGCTGCCTCTCTCCCTTACCCTCCCGAACCCCTAGAAATCACTTGTGTTCTTCATCTGTACAATTTTGACGTTTAGGGAGTGTGTGAAATAAGCTTTTTTTCACTTAGCATGATTTGCTTGAGATTCATTTAAGTTGTTAAATGTACCAGTGGTTTGTTCTTATTGCAAAGTAGTTGTTTATGGTATGTATGTACCATGTTTTGTTTAACCATTTACCTACTAAAAGCTATTTGGGTGTTTCCCAGTTTTTTGTTACTACAAATGAAGTACAGGCATACAAATGGTGTAGGTTTTTGTGTGAACGTAAGTTTTGCTATCTGGGATAAATATCCGAGAATTCAGTTGTTGGGTCATATACCACACACATGTTTAGTTTTGTAAGAAACTGCCATACTTTTCTAGAGTGTCTGTAACAGTTTACATTTTTACTAGTGAGGGGAGCCTGGGTGGCTCATTCGGTTGAGGGTTGGACTCTTGGTTTCAGCTCAGGTCATGATCTCAGTGTTGTGGGATTGAACCCTGCACTGGGCTCCACGCTGGGCATGGAGTCTGCTTGAGATTCTCTCTCTCTGCCTCTCCCTTTGCCCCTTCCCCTCCCTCGCATTTTGTGCTCTGTTTCTCTCTCTCTCTCTCTCAAATAAATAATATCTTTACATTTCTACTAACGATATGTGAGTAATCTAGTTTTTTCATATCTTCACTAGCCTTTTTTTTTTAATTGTGGGAAATATATGTAGCATAAAATTTACCATTTTAGCCATTTTTAAGTGTATAGTTCTGTGTGGGGTGTCTGGGTGGCTCTGTCAGTTAACCGTCTGCCTTCAGCTCAGGTCATGATCCCAGGGTCCTAGGATTGAGCCTTGAGTGAGGCTCCCTGCTCAGCCTGCTTCTCCCTCTCCCGCTTCCCCTGCTTGTTCTCTCCTTCTCTCTCTCTCTCTGTCAAATAAAGAAAATCTTAAAAAAAAAATGTATAGTTCTGTGGCATTAAGTACATTGACATTGTTGTGCAACCTTCTCTACCATCCATTTCTAAAACTTTTTATCTTTCCCCAGTTAAAATTCTGTATCAATTACACACTTATTCCTCATTCCCTGCCCCTCCCAGGCCCTGGGAATTAAATAGTATTTGAAAGGAATCAAACATATTTGGCCTTTTGTGACTAGCTTATTTCATAGCATTTGGTGTTATAATTTTTTTTTATTTTAGCCATTCTGATAGGTGTGTAGAATCACCTTCAATTTTATTTTATTTATTTATTTATTTAAAAGATTTTATATATTTATTTGACAGAGAGAGACACAGCGAGAGAGGGAACACAAGCAAGGGGGGTAGGAGAGGGGGAAGCAGGCTTCCCGCTGAGCAGGGAGCCCGATGTGGGGCTCGATCCCAGGACCCTGGGATCATGACCTGAGCTGAAGGCAGATGCCCAACGACTGAGTCACCCAGGCGCCCCTCACCTTCAATTTTAAAGTATATTTTTTACCGTATATGATAGTCTAGATTGACAATTTTTTTAGTACATGAAAGATGTCATGCCATTATGTTTTTGACTTGCACAATTTCAGATGAGAATTCAGCAGTCATTCTTATTTTTGTTTCTCTGTAGGAAACATGTCTTTTTTTCTCTGACTAGTCTTAAGACTTATTTCATTATTGATTTTTTTTTTTTTAAGATTTTATTTATTTATTTGACAGAGAGAGATAGTGAGAGCAGGAACACAAGCAGGGGGAGTGGGAGAGGGAGAAGCAGGCTTCCCGCGGAGCAGGGAGCCCGATGCGGGGCTCGATCCCAGGACCCTGGGATCATGACCAGAGCTGAAGGCAGACGCTTAACGACTGAGCCACTCAGGCACCCTTATTATTGATTTTTCAGTAAGTTTACTATGATGTACTTTCGTCTTGATTTGAAGTTATCCTAGAGGTGTTTATTGAGTTTCTTGAATCTGTGGGATTATAGTTTCCATCAAAATTAAATTTTGGTCATTATTTCTTCTAATAATTTTTTTTAGTTCACCCTCTTATGTGGTACTCTAATTGCATTTATGTTAGACCACTTAATATCGTCCCGCAGTCACTGTGATCCTATGCATTTTTTTTCCGTCTGTGCTGTTATATGGTTAGTTCTTATTTTCTTTTTTTTTTTTAAGATTTTTATTTATTTATTTGAGAGAGAGAGAGAATGAGAGAGAGAGAGCATGAGAGGGGGTAGGGTCAGAGGGAGAAGCAGACTCCCTGCTGAGCAGGGAGCCCGATGTGGGACTTGATCCCGGGACTCCAGGATCATGACCTGAGCTGAAGGCAGTCGCTTAACCAACTGAGCCACCCAGGTGCCCGGTTAGTTCTTATTTTCATGTCTTCTTATTAATGGATCTTTTAAAAATTTATGTGTTTTCTTCAGTGTCACATATGCTATTAGTCCCATCTAGTATATTTTTAAATTTCTGAATTGTATTTTTCATCCTTTGAATTTCCATTTTGTTCTGTTTCGGTTTTTTTCCTCTTTTCTCTCCTCATTATGTATATGTTATTATTTAAATGCTTATAGGTATTTAGAATAACTAATTTAATGCCCTTTTCTGCTAATTTCTCTTTCATTCTGAGGTCTATTTTTGTTGATCAGTTTTTCTGCCAGTTATGGATAACATTTCCTGGGATTTTTGGTATGTCTTTCTTTTTTAATTTGCATTTTTTAAAAGATCTTATTTTTAAGTAATCTTTACACCCAATATGGGACTTGAACTTACAACTCTGAGATCAAGAATCGCATGCTCCACTGACTGAGCCAGCCAGGCACCCTGCATTAAAAAAAAATTTTTTTTTTTTTATGAATGGCTTCATGAATTTGCATGACATCCTTGCACAGAAGCCATGCTAATATTCTCCGTATCGTTGTAATTTTAGTACATGTGCTGCTGAAGCCAGCACTTTTTGGTATGTCTTTTAATTTTTGATTGAGTTTAGTATGTTGTCACTTTTTTCTTTTTATGCTGAATTTTTTGTCTATTTTTAAAGAATGTTAAACTTTGGGGCGCCTGGGTGGCTCAGGTGGTTAAGCCACTGCCTTCAGCTCAGGTCATGATCGTGGAGTCCTGGGATCGAGTCCCGCATCGGGCTCCCTGCTCGGCGGGGAGTCTGCTTCTCCCTCTGACCCTCCCCCTTCTCATGCTCTCTCTATCTCATTCTCTCTCTCAAATAAATAAATAAAATCTTTAAAAAAATAAAAAAATAAATAAATAATGTTAAACTTTGTTCTGATGGGCAGTTACTTGTGGATCAGTTTAATCCCTTCAGGGTTGTTTTTAAGCTTCACTAAGGTAAATTTAGAGTAGTCTTTATACTAGGGCTAATTTAGCTTTACTATTTTTTTTTAAATTTTTTTATTGTTATGTTAATCCCCATACATTACATCATTAGTTTTAGATATAGTGTTCCATGATGCATTGTTTGTGCATAACACCCAGTGCTCCATGCAGAACGTGCCCTCCTCAATACCCATCACCAGGCTAACCCATCCTCCCACCCCCCTCCCCTCTAGAACCCTTAATTTAGCTTTACTATTAAGTTATGACCCTTTTGGGGGTCTCTCCTGAGTGCCATAAGTCTTCAACAAGGACCCTCCATTGTGGTTGAGTTGGAACTCAGACATCTTCCAGCCTGTGTGACTTCTGGGAGTTTAGCTCCCTGGTAATTGTTCTTTGCCTGGCCTTATCAGAGTTTCACCCTGTGCATGTGGAACTTAATTCAGCAAAATACTGGAAGGCATCCCCTAAACAGTTCTGGAATTTTTTCTCTAGAAAGTCCACTTTCTCTATTTCGGTTGGCTTGGCCCTCCTAAACTCTTGGTCTTCGTAGCTCAGAGAGTGCTGTGCTTTACTTGGAATCCCTTTGCCTGTGCTGCATTCTGGAAAGTGTTTTTAGGTAGAAAGCCAGTAACTATAGAACTTACCTTGTTTTACTTCTCTCAGAGGTTATGGTCATGTCTTGCCTCTTGTTCAGTGCCTAAAAAGGAATTTTATATTTTCCCAGTTCTTCAGGTCTTATGACAGGAAAATAAATCCTGTCCCATTTACTCTATCATTGCTCAGAAGCAGAAGTTGATCCCAAATTTGCATACACCAATTCTCAAAAACAATTTGATTGGTTTAAATTTTTTCATAATATTATAGCCAATATTGTAATATTATCTTTTTTTTTTTTAAGTTTATTTATTTAGGTAGTCTCTACACTCAACTTGGGGCTTGAACTTAAAACCCTGAGACCAAGAGTCGTGTGCTTCTCTGACTGAGCCAGCCAGGTGCCCCTGGTGATGCTATTCTTTTTTTTTTAAGATTTTATTTATTCGACAGAGCATACAAGCAGGGGGAGTGGTAGGCAGAGGGAGAAGCAGGCTGCCCACTGAGCAGGGAGCCCGATGTGGGGCTTGATCCCAGGACCCTGGGATCATGACCCGAGCTCAAGGCAGACACTTAACCAACTGAGCCACCCAGGCGCCCTGGAGATACTATTCTTGATTGAATTGTGACAGCACGTACTTGACATATTTCTACTCCTTTTGCCTTTTGGAAGAGTTAGTGGGGTCAGTGGAAGAATATAATCCATACAGGAATAAGTGCAGAATATGGAATAAAATAGCTGCAAAGTGGCATGGGGATTTTTTTTTTTTTTACAATATTTTGGTGTGTTAGTGGAATTGATAAAAATTTACACACAAGGGAATAATTGAAGTAGATTTGGAATGGTGGATAAGATTTATAGGCAAAGATGGTGGGATAGCATTCCAAGTGGAGAAGACAGCGCTAGTATATGTGATGCCATTGGTGAGAAATAAGTTCAGAAATGTTGATTGGACCCAAATCGGGAGAACCCTGAAAAGTCTCCCTAGAGAAGAGTGTAATAGTGGGAAGTTGTGGGTCATTTCAGATTTTTGAGCAGGAGGATTGAGTTATACTTTCGAGATGATTTAGAGATCTTAAATGAGTCAAGGGTGCTGTATCCATTAGAGTCTTTGTTTGTCGGCAGAAAAGTGACATTGTCTTAAGGAGAAAAGAAACTTATTGTAAGGCTACTAATTTGCTCATAGACATAAAAGGAAGGTTGGAGAGTCAGTCTGGGAGTTCCTGGGATGTTGATAACAGGAATGAATTGACATTTTTGTTTGTTTGTTTGTTTGTTTTTGAGAGAGAGGGAGAGAGCATAAGCAGGTGCTTGGAGGGTAGGAACAGAGGGAGCGGGAGAGAGAATCTTAAGCAGGCTCGACACCCAGCGTAGAGCCCCATGTGGGGCTTGATCTCACAACCCTTGCCTGAGCCAGGGAACCAAGAGTTGGACACTTAATCAACTGAGCCACCCAGGCGCCCCATGAATTGACAGTCTAAACAGGCCACCGGAATAAATTAGTGGCACCCATTTCACCCCCAAACTTGTCTCATTTTGCTCAAGATTTAGGATCCTTGAGAACAGAGAGTGGGATTTGCTTAGTAGGGTTCATGTCCAATCATCTATGAGGGCAGAACTAGGGCTATTTATTTACTTATTATTTTTAAAATCTTATTTTTTTAAATAATCTCTACACACTATGGGGCTCAAACTCAACAACCCCAGGATTAAGAGTCACATGCTCTACTAACTGAGCCAGTCAGGTGCCCCAGAACTAGGCATATTTATGCATAGTCCTATCTAGGTAGAGGAGAGGTAATTTCCCAGAAGGAAATCAGTTCCTTTACTAAAAAGGGGGGGTAGGGGTGCCTGGGTGGCTCAGTCGTTAAGTGTCTGCCTTCGGCTCAGGTCATGATCCCAGGGTCCTGGGATCGAGTCCCGCATCGGGGTCTCTGCCCTGCAGGAAGTCTGCTTCTCCCTCTCCCACTCCCCCTGCTTGTGTTCCCTCTCTCGCTGTGTTTCTCTCTGTCAAATAAATAAAATCTAAAAAAAAAAAAAAAAGTGGGGGTAGATTCTGGGAAGCCAGTAGACAACTATAGATGTACATCATAATGGATTAAGGGGGAAAGACTAGAGATTTAAATGCTTGTTTTGGGGGCACCTGGGTGGCTCAGTCAGTTAAGTGTCTGCCTTTCGCTCAGGGTCCTGGGATCGAGCCCCGTGTTGGGCTCCCTGTTCAGCGGGAAATCTTTTTCCTCTCCCTCTGCCCCTCCCCCCTGCTTGTGCTTGTGCTCTCTCTCAAATAAGTAAAATCTTGAAAAAAAAAAAAGTGTTTGGGAGGTTTTTTCTCTAGAACAGACAAGAGGTTTTGATGTGAAAAACACATCACAGTGAAAAACACTGTGAAGATAGAATCTCTAAAATTTAGTAGCAGATTCTTCTTGCTCATTCAAGTACACATGATTCTAAAGTGCCTAGGTGATAGTAAGCAAATTACTTAACTTTTTTCAACCTCAGGTATAATTTGGGTTGATAATTACTTTAGGACAGTTGTGAGAATTCAATAAAATAAGTAAAATGCCTGGAATATATAGTAAGAATTCAGTGTTAAGCAGAAAAACGGAGGATTTCTTTTGATTGTGTTTGGTTGGGAGGTGCTTTATTTTGTTACTTCTGAATACTTAGAATTTAATGCCTTTCTGTTAGGGAATCTTATACAAATAGAAAGGAAGCATTCTGGATTAGACATTAGTTTTAGATTTAGAGTTTTTAAAGTAAGCCTTTTATTTTTATTTTATTTTATTTTATAGTTTTAGATTTACGGAAAAATTAGTACAGAGAGTTCTCATGTACTTTTCACCCAGCTTGCTCTGTTAATGTTTTTTTTTTTTTTAAAGATTTTCTTTATTTATTTGACAGAGAGAGAGGGAGAGCACAAGTAGGCAGAGAGGCAAGCAGAGGGTGAGGGAGAAGCAGGCTCCCCGCAGAGCAGGGAGCCCGATGCGGGGCTCAATCCCAGGAGCCTGGGATCATGACCTGAGCCGAAGGCAGACGCTTAACGACTGAGCCACCCAGGCGCCCCTGTTAATGTTTTATATAACAGTGGATATATTTGTTGAAATTACGAAGTTCATATTGATATAAAACTATTAACTAAATTATTGACTTTATTCAGATTTATCCAGATTTTTCCACTGATGTCCTTTTTCCTATTCCAGGATCCAGTTCAGGACATTACCTTGCATTTAGTAAATTTAGATTTTTTTTTTTTAAAGATTTTATTTATTTATTTGACAGAAAGAGACACAGCGAGAGAGGGAACACAAGCAGGGGAGTGGGAGAGGGAGAAGCAGGCTTCCTGCAGAGCAGGGAGCCGGATGCAGGGCTCGATTCCAGGACCCTGGGATCGTGACCTGAGCCGAAGGCAGACGCTTAATGACTGAGCCACCCAGGTGCCCCAGTAAATTTAGATTTTTAATTCTAGTTCTGTTAGTAAGTGTGACCTTAGGCAACCACTCAACCTTTCAGGCCCTGATCCATAATGTAAATATTGACTTAAAGGATATCTAAGATACCTTTTATAATTCTGTTCTGAGTCTGTTTCTGTCACACAGTAGGCTCAATTTTTATTTTGAAAGGGATTCTAAGATTAATCAATACGCTAGATTTTGTTGACAGTAAAAAAATTCAATTTTTATCTTGTAACTGTACTTTAGGTATTAAAGGAAAACTGTATTGAGATTTGGGAAAACTCACAAGAGCTTTTTCTTCTATTTGAAGAAAAAATGACAAAAAGGCAGGGTTTGTTGTGTTTTGACTCATTTTCTCTGCAAATATTAGTTCACAGATTATCTATTAGTTGTGTAATGATTGAAAGGAAAGTCATAAAATATGTGTATTGTTAAATTGGTTTTTTTGTGGGGGAATATTAGGGAGGACACAAAGCTTAGAAATGTAACTTAAAGGTGGATCTTAACTATAGTGGAATATATAATGGAGATAATTGAGAGCAGATATGTCCTAAATAATCCAAGTAGTTTATATTTTGTTTATTAGTGCTTCTCAGGTTTGGGCATAATTTGATATAGGTTAAATTGTTTATATTTTAAATTGTTGCCCCTTTTCACTTCCAAACTAGGTTAAGGAGAATATCCAATTAGATATAATCTCCAGACAGTTTTATTTTATCCCTCAGACTCTCCTATTCAAAAATGTTGAATACAACCTACCAGTAGTCTTGGCTTACAAATAATTGTAGTAGGTTCAATTAAATGACTTCATTACTCTTAAGGACTTTGAAGTGTAATGTTTGACCACTGTATTATTCATTTTCATAAATTATATTTAGTAATTGCATAAATTCGTTATGCTAATCTAGCAACTTTCAACCTTTGGTTTACAAAAAAAAAATTTATGAAAAATTGTAGATATGTAGGTTTGATGAGGGGCCAGAGGTATGCATTTTAAAAATACAGTAGGCAGTTTTTACACAGGTAGCTGTAGACCATACTTGAAAAAAAACATAATTGTACATAAAATCTTTTTATTTACTGTCACAATTCTTGTATTAAAACCTTATTTTTCATTGTTTACCTGATTTCTATATTCACTCTGATATTTCTTGAATGCCTACTATCAGAGTTATTGTGTTAAGTACATCAGATTCAAAGATTAATAAGATAGCCTCTGCCTTTAAGGAACTACCTACTAGTAGGATGAGATAGATTGGTAAACAGTTCAGAACAGTGAGATGACATAAGTGTTAATTGAGTATAAGCAGACCTTATAGAAGCGTTACACACACACACACACACACACACATATATATATATATATATATATATATATATATATATATATATATATAAAAGCAGTTAATTGTGCCTGGAAGAAGAATTGGGTTGGGAAAAGTTTCCCAGTGGAGATGATAACCAGAGATTGAAGAAAGAGGAGTTTAGACAACATCAAAATAAAAAGCTTCTGCAAGGTGAAGGAAACAATCAAAAAACTAAGTGGCAGCCTACTGAATGGGAGAAGATATTTGCAAATGACATATCTGATAAAGAGTATCCAAAAATATATAAAGAACTGATATAACTAAACACCCAAAAAACAATCCAATTCAAAAATGGGCAGAAGAGGGGTGCCTGGCTGGCTCAGTTGGTAGAGCATGTGACTCTTGATCTCAGGGTCATGAGTTCAAGCCCCAGCTTGGCATAGAGCTTACAAAAAAAAAAAAGAAAAGAAATAATGGGTAGAAGACATGAACAGACATTTCTCCAAAGAAGACATACAGATGGCCAACAGACACATGAAAAGATGCTTCATCAACATCACTTATCATCAGGGAAATGCAAATCAAAACTACAATGAGATATCACCTCATACCTGTCAGTATGGCTAAAATCAAAAAGGCAAGAAATAACAAGTGTTGTCAAGGGTGTGGATTACGAAGAACCCTTGTGCACTATTGGTGGGAATGCAAACTGGTACAGCTACTGTGAAAAGCAGTATGGAGGTTCCTCAAAAGGTTAAAAATAGGGTGCCTGGCTGGTTCAGCTAGAGGAGTGTACAACTCTTGATCTCGGGCTCAAGCCCCATGTTGGGTGTATAGATTACTTAAGTAAATAAAACTTTTTTTTTTTAAAGATTTTATTTATTTATTTGAGAGAGAGAATGAGATATAGAGCATGAGAGGGGGGAGGGTCAGAGGGAGAAGCAGACTCCCTGCTGAGCAGGGAGCCCGATGCGGGACCCGATCCCGGGACTCCAGGATCATGACCTGAGCCGAAGGCAGTCGCTTAACCAACTGAGCCACCCAGGCGCCCCAGTAAATAAAACTTTTAAAAAAAGTTAAAAATAGAATTACCCTATGATCCAGTAATTGTACTACTGGGTATTTACTCTTAAAATACAAAAACACAAATTCAGTGGGCTACATGCACCCCTATATTTATTGCAGCATGGAAGCAGCCCATGTGTCCATTGATAGATGAACGGATAAAAAAGAGGTGGTATATATATACAATGGAATATTATTCAGCTATAAAATGGAATGAAATCTTGCCATTTGCAACAACATAGATGGAGCTAGAGAGTATAATGCTAAGTGAAATAAGTCAGAGAAAGACAAATACCGTATGATATTACTCATGTGGAATTTAAGAAACATGCAAAGGAAAAAAAAAAGAATGAGGGAGATAAACTAAGAAACAGACTCTTAACTATAGTGAACAAGCTGAGGGTTACCAGAGGGGAGGTGGGTGTGGGGATTTAAGGAGTATACTTATGATGAGCACTGAGTAAGGTATGGAATTGTTGAATATTGTACACCTGAAACTACTATAACACTGTGTGTTAACTATACTGGAATTAAAATAAAAACCTTAAAAAATAAAAATAAACAAGAAAATAAAGCAAGTAGAGGAGTTTGGCATGAAGTGCTTACTGGTTATGAGCAGTATGTTCTCTACACATATTTGACCCTTACAAAACCTCCATGACACAGATATTACCATTTCCCCTATTGTAGAGTTGGGAAAGCTGAGGTCAGAGAGATTAAATTGCTTCCAGTTAACTGCCAAAAGTTAGTATGTTGGCAGATCCAGTTTTGGGACGTAGACAATATAATTCTAGAACCTGTGTTTTTAGTTACTGTTTGTTCAAGGTCTGTGGTAAAAGGAGCATGACAATAAACTGAGAGGCCTGGGGCGCCTGGGTGGCTCAGTTGATTGGGCGACTGCTTTCGGCTCAGGTCATGATCCTGGAGTCTTGGGACTCCCGCATCGGGCTCCCTGCTCGGCAGGGAGTCTGCTTCTCCCTCTGACCCTCCCCGCTCTCATGCTCTCTCTCTCATTCTCTCTCTCTGATAGATAAATAAAATCTTTAAGAAAAAAAAAACTGAGAGGCCTGTGTTACCAGAGCACAGGAAGTTGCAGTTGAGGCTAAAGAGGTAGGTAGGGTCAGATCAATTCCTTAAATGTTATGTTAATGATTTTTGTTTCAACTGAGACAAACAACAGTGTAAAGGCATTGAACACCTAGAGGGAATGACATAATCAGATTTGCATTTTGAAAGGTCATTCTGGTTGTAGTAGATTGGATTTGAGAAGTGCCAAGAGTGGATGCAATGATAAGATTAGGAAGTTGTTACAGTAAGGTAGCCGAGTGAGCTATGGTAGTATCCTGGATGGAGTAAGGAGGGGATTGTGGAGATGTAGTAAAGTGCGTCAATTTGAGAAAGTTTTAGGAGGACAAATCTATAAGACATGATGATGGATTGGGTTATGAGTGAGGGAAAGGGAGTTGTCAAGAAATAACTCTTAGGTTTCTGAATTGCTGAATTGGATACATTAGGTTGGTTCACTTTGTTTTATATAGGGAACACACACAAAAGGAAGATTAGTTTAAGTGATTAGATTATGTTGAGTTAGAAGTGCCTTTGAGATACTCAAGTGGAGATGTCATATATATAGTTTTATAATGCCTTTGAACTTCTATGTAGTAAATAAATGGGCTGTCCATTCTTCTGTCTGTAATAACATAGCTGATTGGTAATTTTACAGGGCTTTATCACAGCTGTTACCTCTTGAATTACTGTTAATAAAAAAGAATGTAAATAGAGTTTGGCTTTCAGTTATTAGAGCTAATATAAGATGTGAAAAGATTTTTCAATCTAGAAAGCAATTAAGACAGGTATGTTAGGACAGTTCTCCTTTGGAGAATGGCAGAACTAAGAATATACACTGCAAAATGACTAGGTTAAAAGAGGGCCAAAAAGGCTAATCTAAATCTAAAATAACAACTTAAAGAGCTATCTATTTATTTTAGAGAGAGTGCGTGCACACAAGTAGGGGAAGGGTCTGAGGGGGAGGAAGAGAAAGAATTCAAGCAGACTCTGTGCTGAGCTGGATGTGGGGATCGATCTCACAACCCTGAGATCATGACCTGAGCCGAAACCAAGAGTCAGATGTTTAACCAGTTGAGCCATCCAGGCGCCCCTAAGAATAATCTGTTTTGAATATTGAAGTTAAATATTCCTTTCCTTTTGTTAGTAAAGGAATTATTCTTGGCTAACGTAAACTAGAGTTATCCAAGTTACGATTGGTGTACAGTGGGAATAGTTATACCAGAAGCAAAATGTTTTTTCTTTATTTCTTCATCATATTCATTCGATGCTGCACTGCTAAATCACCAGAACATTACTTTATACATTTGGACATATTGGATATTTTAACTATTGTCTTTATATTTTCTTGAAAAACAGAAGATATTATGACCAATATTTCTTTAAACATTACATTTTGTTTATTGAGCTTTGATCAGTAGTTTCCTTTTTTTTTTTTTTTTTAAGATTTTATTTATTTATCTGACAGAGACACAGCGAGAGAGGGAACACAAGCAGGGGGAGTGGGAGAGGGAGAAGCAGGCTTCCCGCTGAGCAGGGAGCCCGATGTGAGGCTCGATCCCAGGACCCCGGGATCATGACCTGAGCTGAAGGCAGACGCTTAACGACTGAGCCACCCAGGCGCCCCTCCTTTTTTTTTTTTTTTAAGATGTTATTTATTTGGCAAAGAGACAGCCAGCTAGAGAGGGAATACAAGCAGGGGGAGCGGGAGAGGGAGAAGCAGGCTTCCCACAGAGCAAGGACCTATCCCAGGACCCTGGGATCATGACCTGAGCCAAAGGCAGACGCTTAACGACTGAGCCACCCAGGCGCCCCAGTAGTTTCCCTTTATCAGAAAATGTTGACATTCTTTAAAGTATTGTGATACTGAACTAACAAGACTAAGCTTTTGATGAAGATTTTATGTCTTCTAGGTATTATAATACTGATATTTGTGTTACTGATATTTTTGAAAAGATTCTATGTAAAAAATAATGAATTTATTTTTAAGTAATCTCTACACCCAACATGGGACTTGAACTTACAATCCTGAGATCAAGCGTTGCATGCTCTACCAACTGAGCCAGCCAGCCAGATGTCCCTGTGTTACTGGTATTTTAAAGTTCTCTGGAAAAAATAGTTTTAAAAGTAATTTATGTGTAAATGTAGAACATTTGGAAGATAAAAGCCATCACTGATTTTACCACTTAGAAGATATCACTGTTCCGGGACGCCTGGGTGGCTCAGTCGTTAAGCGTCTGCCTTCGGCTCAGGTCATGATCCCAGGGTCCTGGGATTGAGCCCCGCATCGGGCTCCCTGCTCCACGGGGGGGCCTGCTTCTCCCTCTCCCTCTCCTGCTGCTTGTGTTCCCTCTCTCGCTGTGTCTCTCTCTGTCAAATAAAAAAAAAAAAAAAATCTTTAAAAAAAAAGATATCACTGTTTTGGTGTATTTCCTTTACTATTGCTTCTGTGTATTTTTAATGTATAGACATTGTATAGCATAATAGTTAAGAGTGGAGATTGTAGGGGCACCTGGGTGGCTCAGTCGGTTAAGCCTTCGGCTCAGGTCATGATCCCAGGGTCCTGGGATCAAGCCCCACATCGGGCTCCTTGCTCAGCGGGGAGTCTGCTGCTCCCTCTGCCCCTTTCCCTGCTTGTGCTCGCTCTCTCTAATAAAATCTTAAAAAAAAAAAAGAAACGGAGATTCTAGAATTAAATCCTTTCAGTTCAGATTTTTGTTCCACCACTTAGTAGCTATGTGATTTTTTTTAAAAGATTTTATTTATTTGAGCATCAGTAAGAGGGAGAAGCAGACTCCCTGCTGAGCAGGGAGCCCGATGTGGGGCTCAATCCCATGATCCTGGGATTGTGACCTGAGCTGAAGGCAAATGCCTAACGGACTGAGCCACCCATGGGCCCCTTAGCTATGTGATTTTATAGCAAATCACTTAATTTCTCTGAATCTTGAGTTTCCCAAAATCTGTAATATGGGGATAATAAAAGTAAATAGTACTATTTGCTGTGTGCCAGGTACTTTACTAAGTGAAAAATCTGAATCCTCATAACATCTCTACTTAAGAGCTACTTAATAGTGCCTTTAAGAGAATAAATTAAGGGGGCGCCTAGGTGCCTCAGTCAGTTGAGCATCTGGCTCTTGATTTCCACTCAGGTCGTGATCTTGGTTCCTAAAATTGAGCCTTGCCTCGGGCTCTGTGCTCAGCACGGAGTCTGCTTGTTCCTCTCCCTCTGCTCCTCCCTCTGCTCGTGCGCTCTCTAAAATAAATAAAATCTTAAAGAAAAAAAAGAATAAATTAGGGGTGCCTGGATGGCACAGTCAGTTGTGCGACCAACTCTTGTTTTTTTTTTTTTTCCAGCTCTTGTTTTTAGCTCAGGTCCTGATCTCAGTGTTGTGAGATTAAGCCCCGCATCGGGCTCCTCACTCAGTGAGGAATCTGCTTGAGATTCTCTCTCCCTCTCCTTCTGCCCTTCCCACTCTGTGCTCTCTCTCTCAAATCTTAAAAAAAGAATAAATTAGATAATGGATATAATGTACTTAATATAGTGCTTATGATATAATAAATATTATTTATATATTTAAAAAATTGCATTTGTACAACTTATTAAAGCTTTTATTGTGGCCACATTCCCATGCCATTAATATTCTTTGAAACTGGAATTTTTAAAATGGCTTACAGAAATTTGTCAGATGGATTCATTTACTCATGTCTAGTGATAGACCTTTATTTATTTTTTATTTTTTAAAGATTTTATTTATTTATTTGACACAGAGAGAGAGACAGCCAGAGAGGGAGAAGCAGGCTTCCCACTGAGCAGGGAGCCCAATGCAGGGCTCGATCCCAGGACCCTGGGATCATGACCTGAGCAGAAGGCAGACGCTTAACGACTGAGCCACCCAGGCGCCCTAGTGATAGACCTTTAGATTATTTCTAGCTGTTTTGCTTTTATAAGTAATGCTGTTATGAACATACTTGTTATAATTATTTTTTTAGTTCCTAGAGGTAGAGCTGAGTCAAAGGGCAGGAGGGTTTTTATATTGATGCCTAGCCCAGCATTGCTTTCCAGAAATGCGAATCAGTGTACATTCTTATTTCTCATACATTTTTTAAAAAAGATTTTAATTGTTAGAGAGAGTGTGAGCCTGGGGAGGGGGCTATGGGAGAGGGAGAGAATCTCAAGTAAACTCCAGGTGGAGCACAGACTGGAGGTGGGACTCCATTCCACAACCCTGCCATCATGACCTAAGCCAAAACCAAGATGCTCAACTTTATATTCACATAAACTAGTTGGAAATATTTTTAGCAGTTTGAAGTTTGTCTTAATTTTCAGCAGTGTTTTGTTGGGAAAACTTAATGTTTTAAAATTTACATAGGTATTAACTGTTCTTTTTTGTTGGGGTTTATTTTTATCTTTAGTTCTTTTTTAAGATTTTATGTTAGAGAAAGAGAATGCACAAGTTGGGGTGGGGGGTAAAGGAAGAGGGAGAGGATCTCGAGGCTCTGTGCTGCAATCCGAAATTTGTTCTAATTTTATTTATTGAATATTCTCTTGGATATACCACCTTTATGTGAATTCAAAGTAAAATTGGTTGGATCTTTCTTCTTTTGCTGTTTTTCCTTATTATTAGGGTTTTTCCTACCTTTCTGCTTTAAAGTTTGAAAGTAATCATCAATAAAATTACCACGTTTTATTTATTTATTTATTAACTTTGAAAAGATTTTATTTCAGAGAGAGCGAGCAAGCGTGGGCAAGCATGAGTGGGGGAGGGGCAGAGGGAGAAATAGACTCCCCACTGAGCAGGGAGCAGGGGCTAGATCCCAGGACCCCGGGAACATGACCTGAGCCAAAGGCAGATGCTTCACCAACTGAGCCACCCAGGTGCCCCAAATTACCATGTTTTAAATTATAATTTGATGTAATACTTTCTCATTCTTTCAATGGGCTTTAGTTATTAAACTGTTGGACTTTTAGGTTGTTTCCAGTTTTCCCTCTTCCCCAACTTTTAATTTTTAAAATTTTATTATTTTTGTCCTTTAAACATTTTAATGGCAAGGAAATGGTATAGAATAACTACCAAATCACATAAATTAACTTCTTTGTTAACGTTTGTGATCCCAGAAAGAACACTCTTATGGGTCAGTTTAAACTGTGTGGGAGTGCTCGCTTCGGCAGCACATATACTAAACTGTGTGGGAGTTTACATAAGTTACTGTCTGGGCTCATGACTGAGTGTGGTTGGTAGACCCATCTTTCCGTGGTTCAGAGAAAAGGGCAGCTTCCCTATTTGGCACACTTAAGATCTTCTATCTCAGGGAGTGGCCTCTGGTCTTGGTCTTGAGTGATAGAGATACTCTAGTAAGGGTTAGTCTGTTTCCCTTGGTGACCTCTGACAGCTCTCCCAGGTCGGGTTGCACCTAGTCCAGTTTGTCCAACACATTCTCTTCAAATTTTGCCTGCTGTTTGAAACAATGAAGAAAAAATCTTAGGTGGAATAATTAATGCAAGTCTATTATTCTGTAAAGGCTCCACACAGGAAGCCTCATCTGCCCAAAGAAGTCCAGAGCACACTTGTTGACAAACTTGCCTTTTTTAAAAACATCACCGCAGATCTTTCTCTTTAAGCAGCAGAGCATAAGCTTTTTTTTTTAAGATTTTAAAGTAATCTCTACACCAAACGTGAGGCTCAAACTTAAACTCTGAGATCAGCAGTCATATGTTCCACAGACTGAGCCCTACTAGGAGCCCCTGGAGCATGAACTCTTTGTTTGGTTTTTCACACTGAGCTCCATAGTGATGGGCTGCAACTTTAAGCACAGAACTTTTACCTCCTGTACTTTTGGATCCTCCAGAGTGGGCAGCTTTGGCATGATAGTGGTAGCCTTGACCTGTAGGAGGCACCCTTGCCTTGTTGTCCTTACCTCCTTTTTATTTTGAGAAATATAAAATTGATTGGAAAGTTGCTAGACTTGTATAATGAATACCCATTGTACTCCGAAGATTCACCAGTTGTTAACATATATAACACATAACTATTGCTGTATTACGTAGACACCCACTTGATACCCCTGAAGTGTTTGAGTTAATTGCAGACATGACTGTAAATACTGAAGCATGTGTTGCCTGAGAACAAGGACATTGTCTCACTAAACACAATGAAAGTGCCACAGTTAGGAAATTTAACAATACAATACTCTTATCAGATATACAGTGTATATTCAGATTATTCCAGTTTGTCACAATAATGTCTTTTTAAAGATCTATTTATTTATTTATTAGAGAGTGTGAGAGCACGTGGAAGCTTGAGTACAGGGGGTGGGGGAGGGATAGAGGTCGAGAGAATCCCAAGCAGACTCCCCGCTGAGCATGGAGCCGGACACAGGGCTCGATCTCACAACCCTGAGATCATGATCTGAGCGGAAATCAAGAGTCAGACGCTCAACTGAACCACCCAAGTGCCCCAGTAATGTCTTTTAAAGATGGATTTTTTCCCCCCAATTCAGGACCGTACACGGCATTTAATTGTCATATTAAGGTAGGAAATGTTGGGGTTTGGAGCCGATGGCCAAGAAAGAATTCTTGAGATGTCTTCGGTGCAAAAAGGTGTTTTTGTTTTTGTTTTTTTAAAAGATTTTATTTATTTGAGAGAGAGCATGAGCAGGGGGAGGGGCCGACAGATAGGGAGAAGTAGACTTCCCCCTGGGCTTCCCATAGCGGGGAGCCCAAAGTGTGGCTTGATCCTAGGACCCCCAAGATCATGACCTGAGCCGAAGACAGACCCTTAACGACTGAGCCACCTAGGGGTCCCTAAAAAGTTGGTTTTATTAAAGCACAGGGACTGGACCTGTGGGCACAAAGAGCTGTGCTGGGGTCATGAGGACTGGCCGATTATATACTTCCAAGTTGGGAGGGGGGTTAGGAATAGCATAAGTCTCTAAGGAATTTTGGAAGCGGGGTTTCCAGGACCTTGAGATGGCTAGCTCTTGTTAGGAAAAGGCTATTTATTACGGTCTAATAAAACCTTTGTCATGAGACCCTTCAGATATATATTGGTGGGCCACATGCTTGGGGAATGATTGCCAACATATATCTTGGGTGGGGGTAGAGATAAAGGAAGTTTCCAAAGGAATTTTTATATGTTAAAGAAGACTTACAGGATCTTGGGGGTTGGGCTAAGATTGCCTTTTGCCCTTAGCGAAGTATTAACATGGAGGCAGCTGGGCTTCTGGAGGAATGCCACTCTGCCTGTGTCAAGGACTTGTCAGTGGGCTGTGGGTAGTAGCGAAATTTAATTTTTCTTTTGCCTTTGCTTCCCACATCAATATTTCTTTAGTCTTCTTTAACCTCTAGGACATTTCCCTGGTCTTTTTTCTTTCATAATATTCTGAAGAATTCAGGTTAGTTGTTTTGCAACTAATTTCCGTTTTGACAGAAAATCATCTTCATGAGATTTTCAAATTTGTTAGTGTGGAATTCTAGATATCTAAATAGTTTGATAGTCTTTTTTCTTCTCCCCAAATCTTTGACCCAGTAATAGTTTTAGAAGAATGTTTTTCAGTGTATTCAAGGAATTTTGAAAAATTTAAATGAAAATCTTTCTCCTTTGCAAAGTTGTAACACTTGTAGATTTTGAGTTAAAAACTTAAAAAATTCCTGCTTCATTCCTACCTTGCATTTAAGTTTCTAGCACTTTGAAGAATCATGCAATTCTGTTTTTTATTTGCATTGTAAAAATTCATATAAACTGCATTCATTGAAAGAATAAACTAGAAAGTACTGATCAGGAAAATGAAGAAAATAAGTCTGTAAATCCTCACACTCACATATAACAGCTATTAACATTTTGATGTCTTCCTTTCCATACTTGAGGGAATGAGAGTGTATGTGTAAGAGAGACATTAAAAGAATTTTGTGGGGCACCTGCGTGGCGCAGTTGGTTAAGAACCTGCATCTGCCTTGGGCTCAGGTCATGATCCTGGTCAGGCTCCCTGCTCATCAGGGAGTCTGCTTCTCCCACTCCTTCTGCTCTCCCCGCCCCTCGTGTCCTCTCTCTCTCTCTCTTGCTCTCTTAAATCAATCAATCTTAAAAAAATAAAAATAAAAGAATTTTGTATTGGGTGCCTGGCTGGCTCAATTGGTAGAGCATTCAACTCTTGATCTTGTGGTTTTAACTTCAGCCCCATGTTGGATATAGAGATTATTTAAAATCTTAAAAAAAAAAAAGAATTTTGTATTATAACACTGTGCTGATCTTATTAAAGGGAAACAACTGGAAAGAGGCTCATTTTATCACTCCGCATTTAGATTCTTACCAGGTACTGTAAATCTTAATGGTCATATGAATTACTTTTCTAGTTCTCAGAATCTTTGTTTGTGGGGATGGGGAACATTAGAAATGTGAGTGCTTGTGGAAAGTTGCAAAAAATATTAAACTGTTGGACCTAAGTTTCATGTAAATGCTTTGGCCAGAAAATGAATTTTTCTTACTCTAATATTTAAGATTTGTTTTTTTTTTTTTTTGAGATTTTATTTATTTATTTGACAGAGAGAGACACAGCAAGAGAGGGAGCACAAGCAGGGCGAGTGGGAGAGGGAGAAGCAGGCCTCCCACGGAGCAGGGAGCCAGATGTGGGGCTTGATCCCAGGACCATTCGAAAAATACAAAATAGACAGTGTAAAGTCTCCCTGTCATTTTTGTGTCTCAGGCTCTTGAGTCCCTTTCTCAGATGCTGGCCACCAGTGCTATCAGTTTCCAATCATCTTCCCAGAGATAGTTTTGTTTTTGTTTTTATTTTTAAAGATTTTATTTATTTATTTGACAGAGCGAGACAGCGAGAGAGGGAACACAAGCAGGGGCAGTGGGAGAGGGAGAAGCAGGCTCCCCGCGGAGCAGGGAGCCCCATGTGGGGCTCTATCCCAGGACCATGACCTGAGCCAAAGGCAGACGCTTAACAACTGAGCCACCCAGGCGCCCCCCAGAGATAGTTCTTATGTGTACAAGACAATTTGTATATGTCACAAAATACTTTTGAAATGACCTGATTATTTTAGTCTGATTCCCTTTAATAGTACTAACATTTATACAGTCATACCTTAGAGAATACTGTGGGCTTGGTTCCAGATCACCACAGTGAAGTGAGTATTGCAATAAAATGAGTCAAATGAAATTTTTAGCTTCCACGTGTATATACAAGTTATGTTTACACTATATTGTAGTTTGTTAAGTGTGCAATAGTATTATGTCTAAAAAATGTACATACCTTAATTTAAAAATACCTTATTGCTAAAAAATGCTAACCATTATTTGAGCTTTCAGTATATTGTAATCTTTTTGCTCTTGGAGGGTCTTGCCTCGATGTTGATCGAGGGTGGCTAACTGATCAGGGTGATGGTTGCTAAAGGTTGGGGGGGGGGTGCTGTGACATTTTCCTAAAATAAGACAACAGTGAAGTTTGCCACATTGATGGACTCTTCCTTTCACAAATGATTTCCCTGTTACATGCTGTTTGATAGCATTGTATCCAGAGTAGAAATTTTTCAGAATTAGAGTCAGTTTTGTCAAACCTTGCTGCTCCTTTATCAGCTGTGTCTGTGGAATATATTAAATCCTTCGTTGTCATTTCAGCAGTCCTCTCAGCATCAATAGGAGTAGATTCCATCTCAAGAAACCATTTTCTTTGTTCAGCCATAAGAAAGCAAAGCCTTGAGATGCCTGAGTGGCTCATTTGGTTAAGTGTCTGCCTTTGGCTCAGGTCATGATCCCAGGGTGCTGGGATCGAGTTCCGCATCGGGCTCCTTGCTCTTCAGGGAGCCTGCTTCTCCCTCTGCCTGCCGCTCCCCCTGCTTGTGTGCTCTCTTTCACTGTCTCTCTGTTAAAAAAAATAAATAGGGGCACCTGGGTGGCTTAGTTGGTTGGGCAGCTGCTTTCCACTTACGTCATGATCTCAGGGTCCTGGGATCAAGCCCTGCAATGGCCTCCCTGCTCAGTGGGGAGTCTGCTTCTCCCTCTGTCTCTCTGCCCCTGCCCCCCTGCACACTCATGCTCATGTGTGCTCTCTCTAATAAATAAATAAAATTTAATAAAGTCTTAAAAAAAAGAAAGCAACTCCTCCTCAAAGTTTTATCATGTGATTATAGCAACTTAATTATATCTTTAGGCTCCACTTCTAATTTTAATTCTCTTCCTGTTTTCATCACATCTGCCATTACTTCCTCCACCAAAGTCTTGAACCCCCCAAAGTCATTCAAGAGGATTGGAATCTACTTCCAAACTCCTGTTAATGTTGATATTTTGACCTCTTCCCACGAATCACAAATATTCTTAATGGCATCTACAATGATGAATCCTTTCCAGAAAGTTTTCAATTTACTTTACCTAGATCCATCAGACTAATCACTATCTATGGCGCTTATAGCTTTACAAACTTTTTTTATTTTTTTAAAGATTAATTTATTTACTTTAGGGAGGGTGAGTGTGCAAGTGGGGGGAAGGGCAGAGGGAAAGGATCTTCAAACAGACTCCCCACCGAGTGCAGAGCCCGATGCAGGGCTCAGTCCCACGAGATCATGAGATCATGACCTGAGCCGAAATCAAGAGTCGAATGCTTAACTGACGGAGCCACCCAGGTGCGCCCCTACAAATTGTTTTTTCAAATCATAAGACTCGTATGTTGAAATTACTCTTTGGTCCATGGGCTGCAGAATGGATGTTGTATTAGCAGATGTGAAAACAACATTAATCTCATCGCACATCTCCGTGTACTTGGGTGACTAGATGCATTGTCAATGAGCAGTGATATTTTGAAAGGAAATTTTTTTTTTTTTCCCTGAGCAATTGGTCTCAACAATGGGCTTAAAATACTCAGTAAACCATGTTGTAAACAGATGTGCTGTCATCCAGGCTTTGTTCCATTTATAGAACACAGGCAGAGTAGATATAGCATACTTCTTAAAGGCATTAGGACTTCCAGAACAGTCAGTAAGCATTGGCTTCAGCCTGTAGTTACCAGCTGCATTAGCCCAGGGAAGTGACTTCTCCTCTCTAGCTATGAAAGTCCTAGAAGGCATCTTCTTCCGATATAAGGCTGCTTAATCAACATTGAAAATCTGTTGTTTTTAGTGTAGCTGCCTTCATTAATTATCTTATCTAGATCTTCTGAATAACTTGCTGTAGCTTCTACATCAGCACTTGCTGCTTCACCTTGCACTTTTATGGTATGGAGACAGCTTCTTTCCTTAAACATCAGCCAACATCTGCTAGCTTAAAACTTTTCTTCTGCAGCCTCCCCAACTCTCTCAGACTTCATACAATTGAAAAAGAGTTAGGACCTTGCTCTGGGTTAGGCTTTGCTTAAGGGAATGTTGTGGCTGGTTTGATCTTCTATCCAAACCACAAGAACTTTCTCCATATCATGTTAGTATCCAGAATATATAAAGAACTTATACAATCCAACACAAAAACATCCCAAATAATCTGATTTAAAAATGTGCAGAGGAACTGAATAGACATTTTTCCAAGGAAGACATACAGATGGCCAATAGACATGTGAAAAGATGCCCAACATTACTCATCATCAGGGAAATGCAAATCAAAACCACAATGAGATATCACCTCATACTTATCAGAATGGCTAGCATCAAAAAGACAAGAAACTGGTGGTCCTGGCTGGCTCAGGCGGTGGAGCATGTGACTCTTGATCTTGGGATTGTGAGTTCGAGCTCCACATTGGGTGTACTTAAAAATATTGGAGAAAAAAAAAAAGAAAAGAAATAACAAGTGTTGGTGAGGATGTGGACAAAAAGGATCCCTTGTGCACTGTTGGTGGAAATGTAAAACTGCAACTGCTGTGGAAATTCCTCAAAAAATTAAAACTAGAAATACCATATGATCCAGTAATTCCACTACTGGGTATTTAGCCAAAGATAATGAAAACACTAATTTGAAAAGATAATGCATCCCTATGCTTATTGCACCATTATTTACAATAGCCAAGATGTGGAAGCAGTCCAAGTATCTATCGATACACGAATGAATTAAGAAGATGTGGCATACATATACAATGGTATATTACTAAGCTGTAGAAAAGAATGAGATGTTGTTATTTGCAACATCATAGATGGACCTAGAGGGTATAATGCTAAGTGAAATAAGTCAGAGAAAGACAAATAAAATATTTCACTTGTATGTAGAATATAAAGGTAAATGAATAAACAAGCTGACAAAAAGCAGAAACCCATAAATACAGAGAACAAATTGGCAGTTGCCGGAGGGGAGTGGGTGGTGGAAGGGGCAAAATGGGTGAACCAGAGTGGGAGATACAGGCTTCCAATTAGGGAATGAATAAGTCAGAGGGACAGAGGATACAACATAGGGAATATAGTCAATGGTATTGTAATAGTTTCCTGTGGTGACATAGTTACACTTGTGGTGAGCATAGAATAATGTATAGACTTGTTGAATTACTATGTTGTACACCTGAAACTAATGTAACATTGTGTGTCAGCTATACTTTAAAAAAAAAAAAGGAGGGACGCCTGGGTGGCTCAGTTGGTTAAGCAGCTGCCTTCGGCTCGGGTCATGATCCTGGAGTCCCGGGATGGAGTCCCGCATCGGGCTCCCTGCTTAGCGGGGAGTCTGCTTCTCCCCCGACCCTCGCCCCTCTCATTCTCTCTCTCTCTGTCATTCTTTCTCTCTCAAATAAAATTTTTAAAAAAATTAAAACAAAATTAAAAATAAAGGAACAACAAGAACAGTATACCAAAAAAAACAAAACCCCAACAACCCCAAAACACCTTTCTTCATATCAGCAATAGAGTTATTTCCCTTTCTTACCGTTCATGTGTTCACTGGAGTAACACTTTTAATTCCCTTCAAGAACTTTTCCTTTGCATTCATAACTTGGCTTTTTGGCACAAGAGCTCTTGCTCTTAGCCTTTCTTTGCTTTCGACATGCCTTCCTCATTTAGCTTAATCATTTCTAGCTTTTGATTAAGAATGAGAGATGTGCAACTTTTTCACTTGCACACTTGGAGGCCATTATAGGGTTATTAACCATCACACACAGGTATTCTATGCAAGGATATGTCAGAAATAGGCGTATTTGGGAGACTTATATTTTTTTTCTTGTGAATCCTTTCTACCTTTCAAAAGTTTTGTTCCCCAAATACATGTATTACTTTTTTTTTTTAATTTTTAAAGAGGGAGAAAGTAATATTCTTTTCAAGAAAGTCCTTAATTATACAATCTTATCAGTTATTTTATCTATGTATTGTTCCAATTAGACTGTGTAAAGGGACAATTTTTCTTTCTCTAAAGGGATTGAATGTTTGAGTTGGCTTTCTAAGCCTGAGTCCTCTGATTAACAGATGTAGGGAAAAGGGCGTTATGGTATTGAAGCAGTTGCTTAAGACCAACAATGTCCTTTTTGTGAAAATCTGAAGGTTCTTAAAAGATGGAATAGCATGACATCATCACTTCGTCCAAGGAGCATTCCTCAAGTAATACTGAGTATGCTGTGATTATCAGTACCCTTCCCCCATCATCTTTCTGTTGCTTTGACTGATGTTATTGTCAGTTATTTGACTTTGTTTTATAAATGTGGAACAGTTACTTAATTCTGAAAATCATAATTTGATCTGAGATTTTAAAATAAATTATATTGGATTTTTTTTTTAAAGATTTTATTTATTTGACAGAGAGAGACACAGCGAGAGAGGGAACACAAGCAGGGGGAGTGGGAGAGGGAGAAGCAGGTTTCCCGAGGAGCAGGGAGCCCGATGCGGGGCTCGATCCCAGGACCCTGGGATCATGACCTGAGTGGAAAGCAGATGCTTAACGACTGAGCCACCCAGGAACCCCATATTGGATTTTTTATTCTAGTTTCATTGGGCTTTCTTAGATAAATGTTTCAGGATTGAACAAAATGGTACCAACCATAAAAATTGTTTATGTCTTTTACATTCAAGCCTAAGTAACCTAATAAATGATAAGCTTCTTTGGTCTATTTTTTATGGAACCAGAAACAAGATCTCATTTGCTGTTTATAGGATTGTTAATTTCCTTTTACTGTTCTCTTTTAGTAAGAACGATATAAGTTACTGTAATGATATTTTTTCCATTTAAAAAATGTAACCTAACAGGCTGTTTTTTTTTTTTTTAAAGAAGATTGCATGTATAGTCTCATAATATCTTTAAGAACTTAAAATATTTATATCTTTTAAACCTGACTTGTAGTTTATCTGGTTGTATTAGTCCTGTATGTTGGGTATTCATGTACCTAATAATCATTTTTAGCGTACTGGAGAAATAATGGAGTTTATGATTAGGGTTGCTGTGAAAGCTCCTCTGTGCTATTTCTTTTCCTGTATTTATTCATGACAGATTTTTAAAATGGACAAGACTCAAATCCAAGTGCCTTTGTCAGTTTTAACATTGATGACTGTGTGGCAGTATTCTGAATGGGTGCAGGGCAACCAAGATGGTGCTAACTTTTATAATAAAGTACTTTATTTTTGGGAATTTGAGGATGTACAGAAAAGCAGTTATGCAATGAATACAATAAACTCTAGCCTAACAGTGTAATGGAGTATTTTAGGGATTTCTAACATTGGAGTTGTCTTATTTGTGTTCATTTAATTTTTCTTTTTTTTTTTTTTCTGTCTTCTAACAGCCCAAAGAATGTGTGCAAATGGTGGATATTTTTTCTTTTATCTTTTTTTCTGGTTGTGGAAGTTGAACATGTGATTATTATTTGAAAATTTAGAACATAAGGAAAGTATAGACTTGTGAATGTTGTCCATAATACTGGCCATAACTACCTAAAAATAATCTATACCACTTTGTTGTATTGCCTTCTTTGTGAAAACTACAGTATATATAATTTTTGTTTTCATTTATTATAAAATCAAGCAGATCCAGAAATTTGGCAAACATAGCTTAATGAATTGTAAATAAAATTCCTTTGTAATCACTACCTAAGACAAGAAATGGAACTTTGCTAGCCATTCTAGATGTTCCTCCTTATGTCTCAGCCCAGTCACAGCCCCTTCTTTTTCCTAAAGTAACTGCTATCCTGCCATTTACTACAGTAAAAACTTCTAGGAGTTTCTTTATAGTTTCATCATCTAAGTGTGCATTCCTGTACCCCATTATTGAGTTTTGAGAGTTCTTTATAGATTTCAGATACAAATGCTTTTTTAGATACATGATTTGAAAATAATTTTTTAGCAGCCTTTGGCTTGACTTCATTGTTTTAAAAGTGTCATTTGCAAGAGTAAAGATTTTTAATTTTGGTGAAGGCCACGTCAGTTTTGCCTTTTTTATGGATTACATTTTTGGTGTTATATCTAAGAACTCTTTGACTAACCTAAGGTTGCAATGATTTTCTCCTGCGTCGTCTTCTAAATGTTTTATTTAAAGTGTTAACTTTTTACATTGAGATAAATGGACCATTTTGAGTTAATTTTTCTTTAAGGTATGAGGCAAACTTCATTTTTATGTATATGGATGTCTAATTTTTATGGTGCCATTTTCAAAAGAGATCTTTTGTGTTGTACCTTTGTCAAAATCAGTTGACCATATTCGTGAGGGTCTGTTTCTGAACTTCTGTTTTGTTTCATTGGACTATGTGTCTATCCTTTTATCATTACTACACCATCTTGATTATTGTAGCTTTGTATTAAGTCTTGAAATCTGGTAGTGTGAGTCCCTCAACTCTATTCTGTTTTTTAAAAATTGTTTTGACTAATTTGGTTCTTTACCTTTTCATGTACATTTTAGAATCCGTTTGTTGATATCTGCAAAAAAAAATTCTGTTGAATTTTGCCTGAGATTGTATTGAATCTATAAATCAATGAATTTTTGGACCAATTTGGGGAGGAATGACCTCAACAGTATTGAATCATTTAGTCCATTAACATGGTACATCTCTCCATTTAATTTTTTTTTTTCCTTTCTTTTTCTTTTCTTTTTTTAAGCTCTATGCCCAGGGTGGGGCTTTAACTCATGACCCTGAAATCAAGAGTTGCATGCTCTGAGATAGCCAGGCACCCCATTTATTGTTCTTACTATGTAAATTCTATCCAAATACTTTTAGACATATCTAAATATTTCTTTTTCTTCTTTTACTATTTTGTATATTCCTTGGGATTTTTCATGTACACAGTAATGTCAGCAACTAGAGAGTTTTCTTTCTTTCTAATATGTATTTCTTTTCTTTTTTTCCTTTATTGCATGACTGAACTTCTAGTACAGTGTTGAAGAGGAGTGATTAGAATAGACATCCTTACTTAGTTTCTGATCATTAGGGGAAATCTTTTAGTCTTTAATCATTAAGATGTTAGCTGTAGGTTTTTTGTAGATACCCTTAGCCAGGTTAATGATGTTCCCTTCTTTTTTTCTTTTTTTTTTTAAGTTTTTATTTATTTATTGTGAGAGTGAGAGAGAGCGTGTGCGTGCATGTGCACAGCAGGGGGAGCAGCAGGTGGAGGGAGAAGCAGGCCCCCTGCTGAGCAGGGAGCCCGACATGGGGCTCGACGTGGGGCTCAATCCCAGGACCCCAGGATCATCACCAGAGCAGAAGTCAGACGTTTAACCAACTGAGCCACCAAGGCATCCCAGTGATGTTCCCTTCTAGTCCTAGTTTTTTTAATGTTTTTATCATAAATGGATGTTGGATTTGTCAAATCCTTTTCTGCCTCTGTTGATGTGATCGGGTGTTTCTTTTTTCTTTAGTCTGTTTAGAATGGTGAATTAAATTCAGGAACTTAGAGCTATTCCTTCTTCCTTTCAGTGTTCTAAGAGTATGTAGTAATATTTCCCCTTTGATTTCTGTTTTTGCTAATTTATGTCTGTTCTTGTTTTCCTTGGTTAGTTTGGCAGAGGTCTTTCAGTTTTGTTGAGTTTTTTTTATTACCCAAAGGAACCATCTCTTGGTTTTATTGATTTTTCTCTATTGGCTTTTTGTTTTCTAATTTCATTGATTTCTATTCTTGTTTCTTTAATATTTCCTTTCTTATATTTAGTTTTGGGTTTTTAAAAAAAGATTTATTCATTTATTTTAGAGAGGTGGGGAGAGGCAGAGGGAGAGAGAATCTCAAGCAAATTCTGAACTGAGCGCAGAGCCCCACACAACAGGGCTTACTCTTACTATCTTGAGATCACCACCTGAGCTGAAACCAGGATTCTGATGCTTAACCAACTGCGCTACCCAGGTGCCCCTATTTTTGGTTTTATTTGCTTTTCTCTTACTAGGTTTTTTTTGTTTTTTTTTTTTTAATGTAAGCTCCATGCCCAGTGTGGAGCCCAGTGTGGGACTTGAACTCACAACCCTGAGATCAAGAAAAAAAAAAAAGAGAGTTGGACATTTAACTGACTGAGCCATCCAGGTGCCCCCTCTAGATTCTTAAGATAGAACTGTGATTATTTATTTGAATCTTTTTTTTCTAATATAGATTTAGTGCCTTAAATTTCTTTGTAAGCACTGTATTAGTTGTAGCCTACAAATTTTATGTTGTATTTTTATTTTCATTCAATTTGTATTCTTTTTTTGAATTCTGTTTTTAAGTAATCTCTACACTGAATGTGGGGCCCGAACTCACAATCCCAAGACCAAGAGTTGCATGCTCTTTAGACTGAGCCAGCCAGGTGCCCCAAATTTGTATTCTTTTCTAATTTCCCCTGAAACTCATTTATTGACCCATGGATTACGTAGAAGTGTGTTTAATTTCCAAATTTTGTGGGTTTTTTAAAAAGTTATATTTTAGGGGATGCCTGGTTGGCTCAGTGGGTTAAGCGTCTACCTTCAACTCAGGTCATGATCCCAGGGTGCTAGGATTAAGTCCTTCCTGGGGCTTCTTGCTCAGCAGGGAGCCTGCTTCTCTCTCTACCTGATGCTTCCCCTGCTTGTCCTCTCTCTCTTTGACAAATAAATAAATAAAATCTTTTTTTAAAAAAGTCATATTTTTGTTCCTTTAAATGTAATTACACTATCGTTAGATAATGTATTTTGTATGAATTGAAATTTTTTTATGCTTGTTAAGATTTGTTTTATGGCCCAGAATGTAATCTTAGTGTGAATATCATATGTGCTCTTGAAAAGAATGTATATTCTGTTGTCAAGTAGAGTATTCTAGAAATGTCATTAGGTAAACTTGGTTGATAGTGTTGTTCTATATATTTTCAGACTTCTTCTTTAAATTTCTGAGAGAGGAGTGTTGGAGTCTCCCAGTGTATCAGTTTTTGCTTCATGAATTTGAAGCTCTTTTGTCAGGTGAAGACAAATTTGGGATTTGATGAATGGAATCATAATCATTATATAATGTTCCTCTTTATCCCTTGTGATTTTCTTAGTTCCGAAGTCTGTTTTGTCTGATACTAATGTAGCTACTCTAGCTTTCTTCTGTTTAGTATTTTGCATTTCTTTTAAAGTAAGTCTGCTAGCAACAGATTCTTTTGGTTTTGTATCATGTAAGAACCCTCCCCCCCCCCCCATTATTCTTGTAGAAGACTTCTGCTAGATAAAGAATTATGTTCTGGGTTGGTAATTCTTTCCTTTTATAACCTTAAAGATATTATTCCACTTTCTGTGGACTGTTTTTTACACAAAATCTCTTGTCATTTAAATTTTAGTTTATCTTTTTCTAATATTTTGATTAGGTGTCTAGCCTGATTTTCTTTGAATTTGTCCTGTTTGGGGTTTGTTGAGCTTTTCGAATCTCTAAATTTATGTCTTTTGTCAAATCTGTGAAGTTTTCAGACATTACTAAAAAAAATTTTTTTCTCTACCAATTTATTTTTCCTCTCCTTAATAACACCAGTGGTTTAAAACATAGACAATTTGATACTGTCAAACAAGTCACTAAGGCTCTATTCAGTTTTTTCAGTCTTTTATCCTCTGTTCTTTAGTTTCATTAATTTCTGTCTTAAAGTTTAGTAACTCTTTCCTCTGTCATCTCTGTTGTGCATTTGAGCCCATGCAATGAGGTTTTTTTTTTTTTCATTTTTTTTTTTAAGTTATATGCCTAACGTGGGATTTGAACTCATGACCCCAAGATCAGTAGTTACATGCTGTACAGACTGTGCCAGCCAGGGGCCCCTCATTTGTGATACTGTATTTTTCAGTTCTAAATTTTTCATGTGATTTAAAAAATGTTATTTGTATCTCTCTGCTAAGAACTTACGTCTTTTCAGTTTCCAGAATGTTAACCATTACCTCATTTGTTATGGTTATAATAACTGCTTTAAAGTCTTTGTGGGTTAATTCCAACATGAGTCATCTCAAAGTAGGCATCTGTTGGTCCTCTCTTCCCTTGATAATTTGTGACATTTACCAGTTTTGTGTGTGTGTGTGTGTGTGTGTGTGTGTTGTTTTGTTTTTGCATGTAGAGTAATTTTGGATTTTATCTTGGACATTGTGAATATTATGTTGTCATTTCTGAGTCCTATTAATATGCTCTAGAGAATGTTGATTGTTTTTAGTAGACACCACCTGGTTTAAATGGGTAGTTCTATCTCACTTTCTGTGAGTGGTAGTTCCCGAATGAGTTCTATTTCCAAAACCTTTGCTGTGCTCTTTGGATTTGCCCTCTGTGTGCCTCTCAATGATGGAATGAGACTTGGCAGTGGTTTATATTATAGATTAGTTGTCTTTAGTGTAGCCTTTGCTATACTTCTTTGAGTCTACTTTACACAAGTGCAAATCAGTATTTGTTTTGGCTTATACCAAAATAAAAGAATTAGGGATCTCTTTTCCAGCTCTTTCTTCTCCATGATTTTCCTCCATTTACTCTTCAATTTCCAGTGGACTTTTCCCTGGTGTTTCTGATTAGAAAACAGGTTTTTTCTGAGCCTCTAGACCTGTCCATTGTACAGCTCCCCGTAACTGGGGCTCCCCTTAAGTGAAATGGGGAAAGAAAAGAGGAGTTTAAAAAAATAATGGGAATTCCCCTCATACTTTTTGGACCAACAGGGGCCCTATTTTCCAATTTTTCTGGCCAAAGAGAGGTTTTTTTTTGTCTGTTGTTGGGGCAGTGCAGTTCTGTGGCTGAGGAGAGAAAAGAGAAAATAATGGTTTTTCCCCCCACAATCTCTAGATCATAGGATCTCCTTTTACTGGTCCTTTGGATGGAAAGAGGGGATTTCTTTATGGGTTTCCTTGCTGTAATTCAGGCCACTCTTAGGTCAAAGCTGCCAGGAGTTAAAGGAGGAAAATAGAATCCAAAACTCATGGCCATACCCATCAGGTTTTAACTTCTCTCCCCAGTAATTTATATTACTTGTTTATGGAATGCTAATATATATCCTTTGGCCATTTATTTATATGTTGGTGAATTAGCTACTTTCTGAGTAATTTGAATGATATCTGTATATTTAAGGAATGTTAATCCTTAATTGTGTTTGCTCTGGAAGTTTCAGTTTTTGTGTTTGACTCAATTTTTTTTGACATACAAAATTGTAAAACGCATAAGTCTTTTGTGAATTTAAAAAAATGCAGATAGCCTTTTGGATGTTCTCCCTAGTCAGAGTATGTATTCTTCTATGTTCTAAAAATGTTCTGTTTTATTTTTCTCAAATTTAAAGTACACTGTAGATTTCTTAAAATTATAAAAGCAGTCGCTATAAAAATTCAGATAATACAGATGTGTAGGCTAACAAATAATGCTTTTCATGGCTCTACTTTGTATCACAGAAAATATTAACATTTCAATACATATCCTTCTATACCTAGTTCAGAAATTTGTACTATATATAGGGAGTGCACATGCAAGAGATCATATATATGGTACTTAGGTTTAAAAAAAAAAAAGGTTTTATTTATTTGGCAGAGAGAGAGTGATAGGGAGAAAGAGAGCACAAGCAGGGGGAGCCCCAGGCAGAGGGAGAGGGAGAAGCAGGCTACTCTCTGAGCAGGGAGCCTGATGCGGGGCTCAATCCCAGTACCCTGGGATCATGACCTCAGCCGAAGGCCAGACGCTTAACCCGACTGAGCCACCCAGGCACCCTTGGTACTTAGATTTTATATATGTGTATATGGTACTTAGATTTAAGCCATTTAATTTTTTTTTTTTAAGATTTTATTTATTTGACAGACATAGTGAGAAAGGAACACGGGAATGGGAGAGGGAGAAGCAGGCTTCCCATGGAGCAGGGAGCCCGATGTGGGGCTCGATCCCAGGACCCTGGGATCATGACCTGAGCCGAAGGCAGACGCTTAACGCCTGAGCCACCCAGGCGCCCTAAGCCATTTAATTTTTTTAAAGTTAATTTCATTGAAGTATAATTTACATATAGTGAAATGCATCCATTTTAAGTGTTCAGTTGTAGTTTTACAACCCAATTACATAATGTAATACATGATACAAGTGTATATACTTACGTAATTCACTACCTCAAGATACAGAACATTCTGTCATCTCCAGAAGCTCCTTTGGGCCCTTTTGTCCCCCATACCCACCCCAAGTATCCATGGATCTATTACTTTAGACTAGTTTTGCCTGTTTGAGAATTTATCAGGGAAATCATTAAGTACATACTCTTGTTTCTGACTTCTTTTTGCTGGGTGAGCATAATGCTTTTGATACTCATTTGTGTTCCTGCGTGTATCAGTAGTTTATTCGTTTTTATTGCTGTGAATAGTATTTCATTGTGTGAGTATACCACAATTCTATTACACATTTATTTGTTGATAGATGTTTGTATTATTTGCAGTTTTGGACTATTATGAATAAAGCTATTGTGTGTGAGTTTTTGTGTGCCTTTGTCTTCTTTTCTTTGAATAAATGACAGCTAGTTCAGGAATTGCTCCTTCATATAGTAAATGTTTATTTTTCTTGATAAGCATCTGCTAAACAGTTTTCCAAAACAGTTGTACCATTTTATAGTCCCATGTAATGATTTCCAGTTCCTGACCTTGTGCATTTATCATTTCTTATGTTTTCTATAAGTATCTTTCGTATTGATTGCTTAAAGTGGTATTTTTGTGTGAAATGATAAGTGCATATATGTTTTTGCTAGATTTTTATCCATAGGGTTTGTACTGTTTTTTCATTACCGCTATTAATGGATGAGTGCATATATATTTCCCTTCACCCCACCATCAGCATGTGGTGAATTTTTGCCTTTCTGATAGGTACAAAATGAAATCTTTAGTTTTAATTTGTATTTCTCTTACTTGGTGTGATTTTGAACATATTTTCATATATTTAATGGTTGGTTAGATTTAAGCAATTTAATTTTTTTTAAACATTTTATTTATTTATTTGAGAGAGAGAGAGGGAGAGAGTGAGTGAGAGAGAGAGCACAAGCTGGGGGGGGAGGCAGAGAGAGAAGTGGATGTGGGGCTCGATCCCAGGACCCTGAGATCATGACCCCAGCCAAAGGCAGACGCCTAACTGACTGGCCACCCAGGCACCCCTAAGCAACTTAATTTTTTAAAGTTGTTAATTTAATTTTTTTTTCTGTGAACTATGTATATCTGCTGTATTTTTTCTTTGCTGTTTTCAGAAACTTTTCAGGTATTAAGGATATCAGATTGTTGTCTTCTTTTTTTAACTTTTTACATATTAGGGATATTAACCGTTTGTAAACATAAGTTTCAAACTTTTTTTCCAAGTTTATCTTTTATCTTTTTGTTTGGAGTGTCTTTTTCCATGGTCCCTTGTCCCAAGTTTTTTTTTTTTTTTATATTGTTAAATACATATCAGTCTTTGTCATTGTTGTTTTGGATTTGGATCATAGGAAAGTTTCCTCAATCCCTGATTACGGAGGAACTTACTTCTAGTACTTATGTGTAGTTTCATTTTTAAAAATTTATTTATTTTAAGTAATCTCTGCACCCAACGTGGGGCTCAAACTCATGACCCCAAGATCAAGAATCACATATTCTTCTTACTGAGCCAGCTAGACGCCCCAGTTTCATTTTTTATGTTTGTATTTCTGACCCGTATATAAGTCTGGTGTTAAGTTTGAGGAACAGGTCTCAAATTCATTTTTTTCCTCATTTATTTGGGATGCCTCTTAAGCCACTTAGCAGTAATGTTTACATAAGATGTGTGATAAGATTATAATTTTTGTATATTTTTTCTGAATGGGTTCCCAATTTTCTCAACATTTATTTCTTCTTCTTTAGTTGTATGCTAAATTCCAAGACAGACATACACGGGTTTGTTTCTGAACTGTCTTTTAGATTATTGATTTCCCTGTCCTATTTTTAGTATTCTAAATGATACCATAGTTATTTTTTTATTATTATTATTATTATTTTTAAGATTTTATTTATTTATTTGAGAGAGAGAAAGCATGAGAGGGGGGAGGGTCAGAGGGAGAAGCAGACTCCCTGCTGAGCAAGGAGCCCTATGCGGGACTCGATCCTGGGACTCCAGGATCATGACCTGAGCTGAAGGCAGTCGCTTAACCAACTGAGCCACCCAGACGCCCTATTTTTTATTATTTTATTAAGTAAATGTTCATTATTTCTTATTTCTCTGATTTTCTGGAGGATGCTATCCCATTCTATGAAATAGGTTATTTTCAGTGTATAGATTAGGAAAATGAGGCTACCCAAGCTCACAGTTTGTAGTGTTGCCAGGATTCATGTTCAGGCAGTGTCATTCCAGAACCCAGGTTCTGAAGCCTCTCAATTATGACAGCTATTTTTATAAAATTGAGTAATCAGATATAGAGGAACTGAGAACACCAGGGAATTTACTGTTTTTCTATAGTATCTACGTATCTAATGATGCAGATTTGATAAAGGCCATATTTTAATGTGAATCAGGTTTATGGGGAAAATAGTTATCTGTGTGAAATTTATTACTTTCTCCCATTGTAGTTTTCTTTGGAATGTCTGTATTAGATTTGATTAATGCTGGCAAATGGTATCTGAAAGGAAAAGAAACAACTTACTGAATTAAATCTTTTGTGTATTTTCTTATATTTGAATATCATTAAGAGATGGGAATCTTCCTGGTGTTAGAGACATAGTATTGGTATGTCTTAAGTTGCTGTGCACATTTTTGATAGCTTATGTGTTAGCTCTTCTGAGGGTGCACTGCATCTGGATTAGGTAAATCTTTAAGTACAGATACAGAAAGACTTCTAAGACGTAAGATTTGTTTAATTTTTAAAAGTCTATATGTAGTATATACATATATACTATGGATATTAAGAATCTGGGTTTTCTTAAAGTACCACAGGTGATTGTGATGATGAGCCAGGTTGAGGAACTAGTAGACCACATTTCCTTCTCAGTGAAAATCTAGACCTGAGATAATTTTTGTATATGCTGTCAGAAAATGATCTTATACTAATTATTCTTAGCAGCTTTTGCTTTTCCTGACTTTTTTCTTTTCTTATTTCTCTGCAATAGTTTATGCCAACGTGGCTTCATTCATACAGATGAACCAAGGATTGGGATAGCAGTATAAAATTAGAATCAGAGAACTGATTGCCCAGCAGGATGCCATCAACTAACCGAGCGGGCAGCCTGAAGGACCCTGAAATTGCAGAGCTCTTCTTCAAAGAAGATCCAGAGAAGCTCTTCACAGATCTCAGAGAAATTGGCCATGGAAGCTTTGGAGCAGTGTATTTTGTAAGTGTTAAAGGCTTAATGTCAGTGACTGGCATTTACTCAATATCTAGTCCCAGCAGGGTAAAAAACAATAATATAAAGAAACATAGGCAATAGTCCATTTTATAATCACTTGCATAGATGTATGTGTATAATATGAAAATAGGTAGTTTTATTTATTGAGCTTCTTGGATTATTGAAAAAATGGGAAAGAATTTTATTTTGTTTTAACTTACATATGGTTTAGCATTTTAGCACAGTGGTTTGAGGAGTCTAATGACTTGTATTACTTTAAAATTAAATATTACAGAATACTGACTTCTGTAAAGTCTCATACACAGTCCATTTTAGTGTTATGGAAATCTAGAATTATTATTTGACAGAAGGCTATGTACCAAAGTCTTTTCCTCTTGTGTGTATATGTGTGTGTGTTGTGCTAAAAGAACCATCAGATTTGCCATTTTAACCATTTTTAAGTGTACAATTTGTGGTGTTAATTACGCTCACAATGTTGTACAACCATTACCATTATTTCCAAAACTTTTTCATCACCCCAAACAGAAGCTCTGTATGTATAAGCAACAACTCCTCCTTCTCCCTCTACCTAACCTCTAATCTACTTTTTTCTATGAATTTGCCTATTCTAGATATTTCATATGAATGGAATCATACAATATTTGTACTTTTGTGTATAGCTTATATCCCTTAGCATAATGTATAGCATAACATTTTACAGGTCAGCCATGTTGTAGCATGTTTCAGTACTTCATTCCTTTTTATAGCCGAAAAATATCCCATTGTATGAATATACCATGGTTTGTTTATCCATTCATTTGTTGATGGACACAAGATCATGTCCACCTTTTGGCTATTGTGAATAAATGCTGTAATGAACATTTGTGTACAAATATCTGTTTGAGTCACTGTTTTCAAATTTGGGTGTGTACCTAGGAGTGAAAATACTAGATCATATGGTAATTTTCTGTGTAACTTTTTGAGAAACTGCCAGACTGCACCATAAAGGCTACACTGTTTCCATTCCCACCAGCAGTTTACCAGAGTTCCAATTACTCCACATCCTCATGCCTGTTATTTTTTGTTATTTTGATTATAGCTGTCCTACTTGAAGTAGTATCTTGATGTTTTGATTTGTATTTCCCTATTGACTAGTAATGTTGGGCATCTTTTCATGTGCTTATTGGCCATTTGTATATCTTCTTTGGAGAAATGTCTATTCAAATCCTTTGCCCATTTTAAAATTTGGATTGTCTCCTTGTTGAGTTGTAAGGGTTCTTTATGTATTCTGAATATATTAATCCTTATCAGATAGACGATTCGCAAATATTTTCTCCCATTCTGTAGTTCGTCTTTTCACTTTCTTGGTGATGTCCTTTGATGTACAGAAGTTTTAAATTTGGATTAAGTCCGGTTGGTCTTTTTTTTGTCATTGTTACTTATGCTTTTGGTGTCATGTCTAAGAATCCAGTGTGAAATCCAAGGTCATGAAGATTTACCCTTATGTTTTCTTCTAAGAGTTTTACGGTCTTAGCTCTTATTTATAGGTCATTGATTCATTTTGAGTTAATTTTTGTATATGTTGTGAGGTAAAGGTCCAACTTCATTCTTTTGTATGTGGAAATCCAGTTGTTCCGGTGCCCTCTATTAAAGAGACTATTCTTTCCCCGTTGAATTGTCTTGACATCTTTGTGGAATCAGTTGTCATATTGTATAGGTTTATTTTGAACTCTCAGTTCTTTTCCATTTGTCTGCATATCCATCTTTATGCTAGTATCATACTGTTTTGATTACTGTAGCTTTGTAGTATAAGATCAGGGATAACTTTATTCTTTTTAAAGAATTGGCTCTTTGGGGCCCCTTGCAATTCCATATGAATTTGAGGATTGGCTTTTCCATTTCTGCAGTTGGAATTTTCTTATGAATTGTTTAAATCTGTAGATCATGCTTGGTAGTATTGGCATCTTACCAATATTGTCTTATTATCTGTGAACACAAATGCCCTTCTAAACATTTATTTAGGTCTTCTTTAATTTTGTTCGGCAGTGTTTTATAGTTTTCAGTGTACAAGTATTTTAATTCATTGCTTAAATTTAGTCATCAGTATGTTATTCTTTTAGATGCTGTTGTAAATGGAATTACTTTAATTCCCTCTTCAGATTATTCATTGCTGGTATATAGAAACAGCTGATTTATGTGCGTTGGTTTTTACCCTACAATTTTGCTAAATTTATTAGCTCTAGTATCTTTCATGTGGATACTTTGGAATGCCCTATATAAGATCATGTCACTTATAAGTAAAGATTGTTTTACTACTTCCTCTCTAATTTGGATGCTTTTTATTTGTTTTTCTTATTTGTTTGCTCTAATTAGAACTTTGATGGCAGTGATGAAAGTGAGCATGCTTGTTCCTGATTTTAGGGAGAAAGCTTTTTTCAGTTTTCATCATTGAGGATGATATTAGCTGTGGGGTTTTCCTAAATGCCCTTTATCATAGTGAGGAAGTTCCTTCTATTTCTAATTTTTTGAGTGTTTTTTTTCATGAAAGGTTGTTGCACTCTGTTATATACCTTTGTGATATCAATTAAGATGATCATACGGTTTTTCTCCTTTGTTCTGTTAATGTAGTATATTACATTATTGATTCTGTTACATTGAACCACTCTTGCATTTCTGGGATAAATTCCACTTTGTCATGTTTATAATATAATATGCTGTTGGATTTGGTTTGATAGTACTTTGAGGATTTTTACATCTGTATTCATAAGAGACACTAATTTTCTTGTGATTTTCTTGGTCTGGTGTTGGCATCAGGCTAATACTGGCCTCATTGAGTTAGGAAGTGTTCTCTTTTATTTTTTGGAAGAGTTGGGGAACAATTGGTGTTAATTCTTTAACTGTTTGGTAGAATTCACAGGGAAAGCATCTGGTTATGGACTTTGTTTTTGATTACTTTTTAAGTGCTTACTTGTTAAATGTATGTTGCTATTTTTTATTTTCTTAAGTTACTTTATTTGTGGGTTCTAGGAATTTGTTTCATCTAGGTTATCTAATTTATTGGTGTACAGTTGTAAATAGTATTCTCATATAACGCTTTTTATTTCTGTAGGTTGGTTGTAATGTTCCCGCTCATTCCTGGTTTTAGTTATTTGGCTCTTCTCTCATTACTTTTTTATTGGTATAGCTAAGTCCGTTTTCTCTTGAATTTTAACTATAATTCTAGTTTGAGATTTTCATTAAAAGACACTTAGTAAACTTTGCTTGTTCATACAAGGATGTATTATATCACCTTTAACTGAAAAATGAAAAGCATACAGAAACAATTACTTATAGTTGTTTTCCCTTCAGATAGCCACTGATAATATTTCACTTACATCTTTTCAGCCTTTCAGTAATGTACATATATCTAAGATGACTGTTATCTCAATTTAGCCAGGGCTCCCAGTTTTAGTGGTGAAAGTCCCATGTCCTAGAAACCTCATAGTCCAGGGCAAAATGAGATAATTAATTATTCTACATATATCTGTAACATGTAGTGTTTATATACTGTTCAGTTGCCATTTAATTTTTATTATTTATTTTAAAGATTTTATTTATTTATTTGACAGAGAGAGACACAGCGAGAGAGGGAACACAAGCAGGGGGAGTGGGAGAGAGAGAAGCAGTCTCCCCGCGGAGCCGGGTGCCCGACATGGGGCTTGATCCCAGCACCTGGGATCATGACCTGAGCCAAAGGCAGACGCTTAACCACTGAGCCACCCAGGCGCCCCTGCCGTTTAATTTTTAAAATGAAAATGGTATCATTTGTTTTTTAAAATTTTTACAGTGCTGCTTATTTTTCATATTAATAAGTGTACATGTATAACAACTAGTGTATCAGATTTTATATATCCATTCAGTATATCATAATTTGCTTTATCATTCCATATGAGTAGATATTTAGGTTTTTCAACCCTCCTCCCTTTTTTTGCTATTAAAAATAATACTGTAATGAACATCATTGTATTTCCTCTTAATGAATATGTTTGCTAGTTTGGAGGGAAAAAGAAGAAAAGGAGAATAAAGCAATGTGAATAGCCTAGAAAATAATGAAGAATATTAAATAGGAGACTATTGAAGGGAGCCTTGGATTATCAATTATTAAAAATCTATGACACAATAGAGGTGCCCAGCTGGTTCAGTCAGTGGAGCATGCAACTCTTGGTCTCAGGGTTGTGAGTTTGAGCCCCACGTTGGGTATAGCATTTATTTAATGAAAGAAATTTAAAAAAAAAATACAACACAATAGTTAAAGCCATATGGTATTAGTGCCCAAGTAGGCCAAGAGAAGAAACAAAATAGAACCAGAAGCAATACTAATTTAAAGAGCCTTTTTTGGGGATTTTTTTGTTTGTTTGTTTTTCAAAAGAGAGCAGAGCATGAGTGGGAAGAGGCAGAGGGAGAAGGGGAGAGAGAATCTTAAGCAGGCCCCATGTTCAGCATGGAGCCCGACACAGGGCTTGATCTCACAACCCTGAGATCGTGACCTGAGCCAAAATCAAGTCTGTTGCTTAACCGACTGAGCTACCCAGGCACCCCTACGGAAAATATTTTATGGTGTGTATCTATTTGGTAGTTTCTTGTACAGGTTAAAGAAGACATCTTTTGGCATAAAACTTACTGATGGGAGAAAGTAGGTTAATTTTTTCATTGTTTAAAAATACACTGCCATAAGCAAGTAAAAGATTTATATATAGGGGTACATGGCTGGTTCCATTGGAAGAGCATGCAACTCTTGATGTGGGAGTCCTGAGTTCAAGCCCCACGTTGGGTGTGGAGATTACTTAAGTAAATACATAAAAACTTAAAACAATATATTTATACATATACTTCCTCTTGAGAAGTGAATTTGCAATACTTTATAAACCTGAACAGTTTTATCTTAAGGAAATTGAGATGAGGATTTTAAATTAAGTAGAGATACTTATTTTTTTATTTTTTTAGAAGATTTTATTTATTTTTTAGAGAGAGCTCGTTAGAGAGAGAGATCGTTAGAGCATGAACTGAGGGTAGGGGCAGAAGGAGAGGGAGAAGTGGACTTCCAGCTGAGCAAGGAGCCCAACACAGACTGAGCCACCTAGGCATCTCAAGTAGAGGTATTTAAAAAGACTTTATTTTTCTAGAGCAGTTTTAGTTAGGCTCACAGTGAAATTGAAAGGAAGGTACAGAGAGATTTCCTATAGTCCTTTCCTTCACACATGCATAGCCTCCCCCATTATCAGTATTCACCAGAAGACAACTGACGAACCTACATTGACATAATCACTGTAGTTTACATTAGGGTTCACTCTTGATATTGTACATTCTATGGGTATAGTCAAATGTATGATAAGTACCCATCATCATACAGAGTATTTCACTGCCTTGAAAAAAACCTTTGTGTGCAGGTTTTTGTGTGGATATGTTTTCACCTCCTTTGAGTAAATGCCAAGGAGTGCCATTGCTGGATTGCATGGTAAAGTATGTTTAATTTTGTTTTTTTTTTTTTTTTTTTTTAAAGATTTATTTATTTATTTGAGAGAGCAAGAATGAGAGAGAGAATGAGAGAGAGAGTACAGGAGGGGGGGAGGGTCAGAGGGAGAAGCAGGCTCCTCGCTGAGCAGGGAGCCTGATGCGGGACTTGATCCCAGGACCCCGGGATCATGACCTGAGCCGAAGGCAGTCGCTTAACCAACTGAGCCACCCAGGCACCCAAGTATGTTTAATTTTGTAAGAAACCACCAAACTATCTTACAAAGGGACTGTATCATTTTGCATTCCCACCAGCAGTGAATGAGAGTTCTTGTTGCTCCATATCCTCATCAGTACCAAAGGGTACTGTCAGTGTTCCACTTTGGCCATTCTAATTGTGTCTAGTAGTATCTCATTTTTTTAATTTCTATTTCCCTGTAATACATGATGTGAACCATCTTTACATATGCTCATTTCCCATCTGTATTTTTTCTTTGGTAAGGTGTCAGGGTGTTAGGCCCATTTTTAAATCAGGTTGTGTGTTTTCTTGTTGAATTTTAGGATCCCATTGGGTCCAGGGCTTTGCTTTATTGGGAAATTTTTGATTACTGATTCAATCTACTATCATACTATTCAGATTTTCTATTTCTTCATGGCTTAGTCTTGGTAGGTTTTATATTTTTCAGAATTTACCCTTTTCATCTAATTTGTTGGCATATAGTTGTTCATAGTACTCTCTTAAAATCCTTTTTATTTCTGTAGAATCAATAGTAATGTCCCCTTGTTAATTTCTGATTTTAGTAATCTTTCTTTTTTTTTTTTTTTTAAAGATTTATTTATTTATTTGAGAGAGCGAGAATGAGAGAGAGTACATGAGAGGGGGGAGGGTCAGAGGGAGAAGCAGGCTCCTCGCCAAGCAGGGAGCCCGACGTGGGACTCGATCCCGGGACTCCAGGATCATGACCTGAGCCGAAGGCAGTTGCTTAACCAACTGAGCCACTCAGGCGCCCTAGTAATCTTTCTTCCTTAGGCCATCTAGCTTAAAGGTTTGTCAATTTTGTTGATCTTTTTGAAGAACCAACTTTTGATTTCATAGATCTTCCCTATTATTTTTCTGTTCTCTGTTTTGTTTATCTCTGCTTTAATCTTTATTACTTCCTTCCTTCTGCTAAATTTGGGTTTAGTTGTTCTTTTTCTAGTTCCTTAAGTTGTAAAGTTAAGTTGTTAATTTGAGAATTTTTTTTTTTTTTAATGTAAGTGTTCATAGCTACATATTTCCTCCTGAGCATTTCTTTTACTTGGCCCCTTAAGTTTTGGTATGTTGTATTTTTGTCTTTATTCAATTCTAGGTATTTCTAATTTCCCTTGTGATTTCTTCTTTGATCCATTGTTGTTTAAAAGTATGTTGTTTAGGGCGCCTGGGTGGCTCAGTTGGTTAAGCGACTGCCTTTGGCTCAGGTCATGATCCTGGAGTCCCTGGATCGAGTCCCGCATCGGGCTTCCTGCTCGGCAGGGAGTCTGCTTCGTCCTCTGACCCTATCCCCTCTCAGGTGTTCTCTCTCTCTCATTCTCTCTCTCTCAAATAAATAAATAAAATCTTTAAAAAAAAAAAAAAAAAAGTATGTTGTTTAAATTCCCCAACTTTGTGAATTTCTAGTTTTCTGGGTTTTTGTGGGTTTTTTTTGTTTTTTGTTTTTGAGGGTGGGGAGGGAAAGGCAGAGGGAGGGGGAGACGTGAGGCTCAATCTTACAACCCTGAGATCATGACCTGAGCCGAAATCAAGAGTCAGGTGCTTCACCGACTGAGCCACCCAGGCACCCTTAGTTTTCCTTTTTTGTTACTAATTTCTAACTTTATCACATTGAGATCAGAGAAGATTCTTTGTATGATATCTGTCTTTTTAAATTTATTGAGACTTGATTTGTGACCTAACATACGTTAGGAAAGTGTCCCATGTACCCTTGAGAAGAATATGTATTATATTGTTGGGTAGAGTGTTCTGTATATGTATATTAAATCTAGTTGGTTTATTGTGTTGAGTTCTCTATTTCCTTGCTTATCTTCTGTCTGGTTGTTCTCTCCATTATTATGAGTGGGGTATTAAAGTCTCCAACTGTTATTGTAGAACTGTTAATATCTCTTTTCAATTCTGTCAATTTTTACTTCATATATTTTAATGATCTGTTATTAGGTATTGTAAATGTTTATAATTGTTATATCTTCTTGCTGTATTGAACCTTTATTAGTATATAATGTCTTTATCTCAGAACCTTTTTTGACTTACAAGTCTTTTGATTTATAAATCTTTTTGGGGACTCAATTTTTCATTTCTCTTAAGTATGGATGGAATTGTTGGATCATAGGGAAGGTATATGTTGAGCTTTATAACCAATTGCCAGACATTTTTTAAGGAGTAAAAATTTTACACTCCCATCAATAGTATATGAGAATTCTGTTTGCTTCATATTCTCTACAACATTAGGTGTTGACAGTCGTTTTAATTTGAGTCATTCTGGTGGATGTGTAATCGTATTTCAGTAAGGTTTTAATGTACATTTCCCTGATGACTGGATATTGAGTACGTTTTCATAGACTTAATGGTCATTCACATATCTTTGGGAAGTATTTGTTGAGATGTTTTGCACATTTTTTAAAAATTGGGTTGTTTTTCTTTTTGAGTTGTATGGGTTCTTTGTATATCCTGGATACTTACCAATATTATGTGTTTTGTGAATGTGTTCTCCCAGAACTGGAGAATTACATATATTCTGCAGTTTGTTGGGTGTAATGATCTATGCGTGTCAAGTACGTAACGTACATTGATTATATTCTTCAGATCTTTTGCATCCTTTCTGATTTCATTTGTTTGTTTTTGGTGTGCATGTTCTGTCAGCAACTCAGAGATGTATTTAAAATCTCTTCTGATTGTGTATTTATCTGTTTTTCCTTTTAGCTCTCTCTTGTTTTACTTTATGCATTTCTAAGCTGTGTTATTAGGAATATACAAATTTCGGATTATTGTATCTTCTTGTTGAATTGTCCCATTATCATTACAAAATTTCAGTCTTTATCTATCTTTATAGTATTTCTTGTTTTAAAATCTACTTTGATGTTAATTAGACATCTTTCTTTGGCAAATGCTTGCCTGGTATTTCTTTTTCCATCTTCTTTCATTTACAATTTCTGGAACCTTACATTTAAAGCGTTTCCTAGGGGCGCCTGGGTGGCTCAGTCGGTTCAGTGTCCAACTCTTGATTTTGGCTCAGGTCATGATCTCAGGTTGTGAGATCAAGCCCTGCTGGGGGCCCTGCACTGGGCATGGAGTCTGATTAAGATTCTTTCCCCCTCTTACTCTGACCCTCCCCCCCTAAAAAAATTTAAAAATATAAAGTGTTTCTCATCTCTCTTGTCTTTTTTCCCCCCAGAATTTTTTCCACCTTTATTGTGATGTGATTGATATATAATATTGTGTAATTTTAAGGTGTACAGTGTGTCGGTTTGATACACTTATATATTGCAAAATGATAACCACTATAATATCATTAGCTAACACCTCCTTCCTGTCACATAATTATCATTTCCTTTTTGTAGTTAGAACATTTAAGATCTACTCTCTTAGCAACTTTCAAGTATATAATACAGTATTTTCAGCTGTAATCACCATGCTGTACATTAAATTCCCAGAATTTGTTAATCTTATAACTGGAAGTTTATATCCTTTGACTAGTATCTCCCCATTTCTTCCCACTTCCCAACCCCTGGTAACCACTATTCTACTCTGTTTCTTTGAGTGCAGCTTCTTTAGATTCTACATATAAGTGATAATATACAATATTTGTCTTTTTCTTTTTAAGTTTATTTATTTATTTAAGTAGTCTGTGCACCCAGCGTGGGGCTCGAACTCACGACTCTGAGATCAAGAGTCCCATGCTCATCTGACTGAGCCAGCCAGATGCCCCGCATTTGCTGTTTCTATCTCACTTATTTCACTTAGCATAATGCCCTCATGTTTCATCCAAGCTGTTGCAAGTGGTTCTTTCTCATGGCTGAATTAATACTCCATTGTATTTATGTGTGTGTGTGTGTATACCACGTTTTTATCCATTCATCCTTTGACAGATACTTCTGGTTGTTTCTGTATCTTGGCTATTGTGAATAATGCTGCAGTGAATTTGGGGGTGTAGATATCTCTTCAAGATCTTGAATTCAGTTCTTTTGGATACATACACAGAAGTAGGATTGCTCATATGGTAGTTCTATTTTTAATTTTTGGAGGAACTTCCGTTTTGTTTTCCATTGTGTTTATACCAACTTACATTCCCACCAAGCAGTGCACAAGGTTTCCCTTTTCTGCACACCCTTGCTGATACTTGTTATCACTTGTCTTTTTGATAAGAGCCATTCTAACAGGATTGAGGTGATATCTCATTGTAGTTTTGATTTGAATTTCCCTGATGATTAGTGATGTTGAGCACCTTTTCATTTACCTGTTGATCATTTGTTTGTCTTTTCCCCTATATTAACCTTTTGGTTATCCATTCTTTTATTACTCTTTTAATCGTCACCCCAGAAATTATATATTCTCTCTCTTTTTTTTTTTTTTTTGAGAGAGAGCATGTGCACAAGCAGTGGGAGCGGGGGAGGGAGAAGCAGGCTCCCCACTGAGCAGGGAGCCCCATGCAGGGCTCAATCACAGGACCCTGGGATCATGACCTGAGCTGAAGCAGATGCTTAACTGACTGAGAGACACCCAGGCACCCCAGAAATTATATATTCTTGATTTATTATAGGTAACTTAGCACTTCTTCCATTTCTCAAACATTGTGAAAACTTTTATTTGACAGAGAGAGAGTCAGCGAGAGAGGGAACACAAGCAGGGGGAGTGGGAAAGGGAGAAGCAGGCTTCCCCCTGAGCAGGGAGCCCTATGCAGGGCTCAATCCCAAGACCCCGGGATCATGACCTGAGCCGAAGGCAGACACTTAACAACTGAGCCACCCAGGCGCCCCAAACAATGTGAAAAGTTTACACTATTTCAATCCTGTCTTTCTCCTGTTCTTTGTGCAATTTTTCTAAACTGTCCATTTGATTCTTTTTTAACCTTTTATTTATTTTTAAAGATTTTTTTTTTTTTTTTTGAGAGAGAGAGTGTGTACGAGATTACGGAGGGGCAGAGGGAGAGGGAGAAAGAATCTGAAGCAGACTCCACACTCAGTGGGGAGCCCGGCGCAGAGCTCGATCTCACCACAACAGAGATCATGACCTGAGCCAAAACCAAGATTGGATGCTCAACCATTTGAGCCACCCAGGAGCCCCTGCAGGTTTTTAAGCTGCTTCTTTTCAGCTCCCTTTTTTGAGATGATGCATTGTAAGTGTCAGGCATTTTGGAAGCTCCTGTCTCTGGCCTCTGTCTCCTTAGCCTAGCTTTCTCCTTAGATTCTGTTTTTCTGTACCACAAGTTCAGGGATGAAGGTGGAGTAAACTTATAGCTCACTTTGTATATTGTTCTTCTCTCAAGCATTCTGTTCTCTCTCAAACATTCTAGTCTCTAAAGCCTGCCTGCATTTGTTGCTCTTCAGTAGTTTCATGAAGTTATTTTGCATATATTGCTTGCTTTTATTGGTTGTTTTGGGCCAGTCTTAGTAGTGAGATTTTCCTAGGTTAATGTGTGATATTATTTGGACTTGCATGGACTTTTCTATTTTTTTTTTTTTTTTGGTAGATTTTATTTATTTATTTATTTATTTATTTGGGAGAGAGAGTGAGAGAGCAAGAGAGCAAAAGCAGGGGGAGCGACAGAGGGAGAAGGAGATGGAGTAGCAGGCTCCCCACTGAGCAGGGAGCCCCACATGGGGCTTGATCCCAGAGCCCTGAAATCATGACCTGAGCCCAAGGCAGATGCTTAACTGACTGAGCCACCAAGGCGCCCCTTGCATGGAATTTTCATATATTATTCTGTAAATATGTGTTTTTGGAGCAATTGGTATTTCATTGTTAATAATGAAAAGTATAGAATTTCTATAGATTTTTTTTCTTTTCTTCTTTCTTTTTTTATTTTAAAGATTTTATTTATTTATTTGACAGAGAGAGACACAGCGAGAGAGGGAACACAAGCACGGGGAGTAGGAGAGGGAGAAGCAGGCTTCCCATGGATCAGGGAGCCTGATGCGGGGCTCGATCCCAGGAGCCTGGAATCATGACCTGAGTCGAAGGCAGACGCTTAACGACTGAGCCACCCAGGCGCCCCAAGATTTTTTCTCTTCTTTAGACCTGCCCACATAATCTGTCCAGTGGAGAGAGTAATGTTATGGTCCTTTTCTTTGCATTAAGGTACTAAGTTAAATCACATATTAGCAAAATATCAGTGATTTAAAAATTTTAAACCTATAAAATTGTATTACCCCAAATCCATAACTTGTGAGTAGTCTTTGTTGAAGTGACTGAAGCAGGTAGGTTTTGAATTAAGGTTTTAGTGGGGACTGAGGATGTATCAGAGAAAGGTAAAAAGGAAAGACAAGGAAGGGCTCTTGAAGACAGCCCCCTATACTATGCTAAGAAATGTATATTTGATTCTGAAGTCTTTAGGGAACCACTGAAGTGCAAGAGAAATATTTCCATTTGTGATATACAAAGTTTATTCTTGCAGCAATGTGGAGGGAAGATTGGCGTTGTCAAAGATCAAAGAAGGGATGCTGATTTTGAAGCTTTTCTAGTAATTTAGGAAAGAAATACTGAGGGCTTGGGGCACCTGGGTGGCTCAGTTGGTTAAGTGTCTGACTCTTGATTTCTGCTCTAGTTGTGATCTCATGGATTGTGGGATCGAGGCTGCGTGGGACTCAGCTCTCAGCGGGGAGTCTATTTCTCTCCTCCCTCTCCCTCTGCTTCTCCATGGGTGCACGCTCTAAAATAAATAAATAAATCTTAAAAAAAAAAACAAAAAACATTTTTTTTTCTAAATGTAAAAATCATTTTTTTAAAGATTTTATTTTTGGGGCGCCTAGGTGGCTCGGTCGTTAAGCCTCTGCCTTCAGCTCAGGTCATGATCCCAGGGTCCTGGGATCGAGCCCTGCATCAGGCTCCCTGCTCCGCGGGAAGTCTGATTCTCCCTCTCCCACTCCCCCTGCCTGTGTTCCCTCTCTCGCTGTGTCTCTCTCTGTCAAATAAATAAATAAAATCTTAAAAAAATAATAAAAAATAATAAAATTAAATTAAAAAAGAAAAGGAAGAAGAAAATGCAACAGAAAAAGATAATATGTATTTGGCCCACAAAGCATAAAATAATTAATATCTTGCTCTTTATAGAAAAAGTTCGCTGACTTATGACCTAGGGGAAGGCATAACAAAGGTTCACTGAGCTATACCAATTTTACTGTATGTTTGACATATTTTCATAACAAAATGAGTGAGGGAAACAAGATGATAAATGCTGTTTTAGGAAGTCAGGAAACCTAGGTTCAGGTTAGGACCACCCATCAGGAACCATTGCATGAAAGCATCAAGGAATCAAGTGCAACTGCTCAAAGCAGGTGTTTTCTGCTAATTGTTTTGATGTCTGGGAGACATGCACCAGGTAGATGTGCAAAGTTTGAATGTAGCCCAGAATTGAATATTTTTGTCATAATTCCATTTCTGTGTCACTAACCTTTGTATTTCGTGGTATCAGATAAACCTACGTGTGTATGTGTTGCATGTGTGAGTGTGCACGCATGAATGAATGCTTTGGTTTTTGTTTCCTCTCACCCCACCCCATGACAGGGCTTAATGTGTGGTGTCTGCCTATAGGGCATATAGAGGAAGGACCCTCTCATCAAATTTTTTTAGATGACTAAAAGTAGTTTTTAAAACATCTCTGAATTTTCATTAATTGACAGTAAGGATCACCTTAAGTTTAAAAAATACTCCAGTTGAGCCAACTATGCTGGCTATCTCATCAGGCAAGCTAATCAAGCAAGGGCTGGTATTATAAGTATTTGAAAGCCGACCAAAGAGTCATGTCCAAAAGGACTTCTATCTGTAGATTGCCAGGAAGATAGAAATTTCTCTTTTAGTTTCCAGTACCTTAAGTAGAACCAATATGTCAGTAGATGGGTGACAGAGCACTGGCTTGGGAGCCAGGTAGCTTGCTAACAAATATGACAGACCATGTATGATCCTGGTAAATTCATTTTTTAAAATATTTTATTTATTCATTTGAGACACAGAGATACAGAGAGAGAGAGAGCATGAGCAGGGGGAGAGGCAGAGGGAGAGGGAGAAGCTCCCCGCTGAGCCAGGAGCCCAATGTGGGGCTCGATCCCAGGACCCTGGGATCATGACCTGAGCCGAAGGCAGATGCTGAACCATTTGAGCCACCCAGGCGCCCCTGGCAAATTCATTTTTTGAAGTTATTTTTCTTTGTTTTAAAAAATGAGATGTAATATTTACCTCTTATTTTCTGCTGTAAGATTTTACTAATCTGTATTCTTTTAGGGGCTTGGCAAGTTTTATATTTTCGATGGTTACAGCATACTGTTTGGTGTTAATGAAAGATATGGGGAGCCTGGGTGGCTCAGTTAGTTGGGCATCCAACTCTTGATTTTGGCTCAGGTCATGATCCCAATGTTGTGAGATTGAGCCATGCGCCGGGCTCCACATTCAGCAGAGAGTCTGCTTCAGATTGCCTCTCTCCCTCTCCCTCTGTCCCTAGCCCCCCATGCGCGCTCTCTCTCTCCCCTCCTCTCTCTCTAAAGTAAATAAATATTTAAAAAAAAATAACAGAAAATATATAAATGTACAAAAAGATCTAGAAAGACCATTTACATATAATTAATTGATGGTGATTTCAGATCATTCTTATTGGTTCGTTAAAATAGCTCCGGAATGGATCTTTACAGTTTCCTGGTTTGAAACAGAATGATTAGTTGTATATATTTTCTTTTTCCTCCTCTTTTTTTGCTCTCTACAGCATCCAGTTTGTCTTTAGACCTATAGCCAATTTTGACTTTACCTTTACTTTCAGGCAGTGAGAATAGATGACATGTAGTGTTGTGCTCTTTAATTACTTATAGCTCAAGTATTTTGTTATGTATATATATACTTTAAAAAAAATTTCTGACTATTATCATCTTACTTATTCTCTATGAGAGGAATATCCCATCCTCTTTTCAGTTCATTTGTTAATATTAATCACTTCAAGAAAAATGTAGAAATCATGTACTCCTTTCTATATCATTTATGTTATTCTTGTCTTATGTATTACATCTGCATACATTAGATTTATTTAAAAAAATTTTTATTTTTAAGTGATCTCTACACCCATTGTGGGGCTTGAACTCACATCCCTGAGATCGAGAGTTGCAAGCTCCACCAACTAAGCCAGATAGTGCCCACATCTGCATACATTATAAATCAAGAATTCAGTGTCATAATTTTTGCTTTAAACAGTCATATGTATTTTAAAGAATTGAAGAGAAAAAATAGTTTTAAAATTTATCCACATATTTACCATGTTATATACAACATGGTAGTTTACTTTGGAAATTTCCACCTTACAAAAGGAATCCCAGAACTAATAGGTGAGTTTAGCAAAGTTGCAGGATACAAGAGCAATATACAGAAACCCATTGTATTTCTATATGTTAGCAGTGAATGTTTTATGCTAAAAGTACTATTTATAGTACCCACAAAATGAAATAGTTGAGTTTAAATCCAACAAAAAATGTACATGATTTGTATTCTGAAAACCATTAAACATTGAAAGAAATCAAAGGAGACCTAAATAATTGAAGAGATACACTGTGTTGATGGATTGGAAGACAAAATAATGTTATCTCCCAATTGATATATATAGATTCAATGCAATCCCAATCAAAATCCCAGCAGGCTTCTAAAATAAATATTGACAAGCATATTCTAAAAATTTTAGGGAAAGCAAAGGAACTAGAATAGCCAAAGCCATTTTGAAAAAGAAAACACATTCAAGAACTCACATCATCTGATTTCAGAAACCTGCAGTAATCAAGATAGTATGATATTGTTGAAAGGATAAATACATAAACTCTTCAAACAGAACAGAGAGTGCAGACATAGACCCATACAAATATAGTCAACAGATTCTTGGCAAAGGTGCAAAGACAAATCAATGAAGAAAGGATAGTCTTGTCAACAAATGGTGCCAGAGCAAAGTTTACAAAAATAAACTTTGAGGGACACTTGGCTGGCTCAGTTGGTGGAGCATGTGACTCTTGATTTGGGGGTTGTGAGTTTGAACCCCACCTTGGGTGTTGAGATTACTTAAAAATAAAATCTTTTTAAAAAATAAAAATAGGGGGCACCTGGGTGGGTCAGTCATTAAGTGTCTGCCTTCAGCTCAGGTCATGATCCCAGGGTCCTGGGATCGAGCCCTGCATCAGGCTCCCTGCTCCTCGGGAAGCCTGCTTCTCCCTCTCCCACTCCCCCTGCTTGTGTTCCCTCTCTCACTGTGTCTCTCTCTGTCAAATAAATAAAATCTTTAAAAATAAATAAATAAATAAAAATAGGGGCACCTGGGTGGCTCAGCTGGTTAGGCATCTGCCTTTGGCTCCAGTCATGGTCTGGAGGTCCTGGGATCGAGGCCTGGATCTGGCTCCCTGCTCAGCAGGGAGCCTGCTTTTCCCTCTCCCTCTGCCGTACACACATGCACTCTTGCTCTCTCTCAGATGGGTGGATAAAATCTTAAAAAATAAATAAATAAACAAATAAAAATAGACTTTGATTCTACCTTATATAAAAATGAACGCAAAATGGATCATAATGATAAATTTAAAGCCTATTATAAAGCTTCTAGAATAAAATATAGGAGAAAATCTTTAACAGCAGAAGCATTATCCATAAAAGACAAAATTTTTAAATTGAACTGTATCAAAATGAAAAAGCTTTCATTTTCTAAAAGATACTGTAAAGAGATGAAAAGGAAAGCCACAGACTGGCAGAAAATATTTTCAAGTCACCTATCTGACAGAGGATTTGTATCCGGAACATATAAAGAACTCTTGAAGCACCTCAGTGGCTCAGTTGGTTGAACATCTGGCTCTTGATTTTGACTCAGGTCATGATCTCAGGGTCCTGGGATCAAGCCCTGCACTGGGCTCCAAATGCAGCAGGGAGTCTGCTTGAGGATTCTCTCTTGCCCTCTCCCTCTACCCCTCCCACTGCTCACGTGTGCTCTCTCTAAAGTAAAAATAAATTAGAAAAATGAAGAACTCTCACAGCTCAACAGTAAGAAAATAATAAAAATTGAGCAAAAGGTCTAAACCGACACATCCCCCCAAAATACAGATGGCTAATAAACATATAAAAAGATGCTCAACATCGTTAGTTTTTAGGGAAATACAAATTAAGACCACAATGAGATACCACTGTATGCTTAAATGACAGAAATAAAGATGAGCTGAAAGAAATAACAGGCAGTGCCAAGTACTGATGAGTATGTCGAGCAGTTGGAAATCTCATTAATTGCTGGTAGGAATGTAAAATGGTTTTGTCACTGTGGAAAATGGTTTGGTAGTTTGGTAGTTTTTTGGTAGTTTTGGTAGTTTTTAAATAAAGTTAAACGTACTATTACCATATTGAGCCAGCATTCCCACTCCTAAATAGTAATCCAAGAGAAATGAAAACTCAGGTTCACACAGAAAACTATACATGAATGTTTAATGGTAGTTTTATTCATAATTGCCAGAAATTGCAATCTACTTCAGTGTACATGCCACCTGTTTATTAAATGTTCATTATTTTTTAAAAAAAATTTTTTTTCAGATTTTTTTATTCATTTGAGAGAGACAGAGCGAGCAAGAGCACAGCAGGGGGGAGGGGCAGAGGGAGAAGGAGAAGCAGACTCCCTGCTGAGCATGGAGCCCGATGAAGGGCTCAATCCCAGGACCCTGGGATTATGACCTGAGCTGAAGGCAGACGCTTAACCGACTGAGCCATCCAGGTGCCCCGATTCATTAATTTTCATTAAACACACACATACACACACACACACAAACTATGATGAAATACAAATGGACTATAACAAATGAACCTAAATGTATTATAAATGAACAACATAAACACACAGAAGTGGGTAAGGGAGAAAAGAATTAATCTCAGATGATTTTGAAAACAGTATTTTGGCTGAATAAGGCTAAAGACAAAAGGAGGTCTAGTTACTTTGTTATTCACAGGGATATGGTTTGGCAATTCTGAAACTATATAGTAGATTTGAATAAGTAAGTAAATGTATTGTAGATAATGAGAACACTAGTTTCCTTACTGTCCAAGAAAGAAGTTACAAATAAGGAAAGGGGGAAGGCTGTGGTTTTGGGTTAGAATTGTGAAGGTATTAGTAGGGACTTATTTTCTTTCACATACCACGGATATATATATAAAGAAAAAAAATATATATATATATATAGAAAAAGAATATAAATTCCTTTTATTAAAAGTAGAATGACCAAGGGAATAATTGTTGCAACCAAGATCCACTGATGGTAAAATCAGTGGGTTAAAGTCTGAGGAGGAAGAGGATATATGCATAATCTCAAGTATAGCTCCAAAGATGTTTATTAATTGAAATGGGAAAATCAGTGGAGACACTTGTCAGACTGCCTTAACCGAGTGATCAAGGTTAATAGCACCAGTGTCCACATCATGTACCCTCTCTCTGACATGACACTGAGGACACATCATTTTTGTGTTGTTCTTTTTTTTTTTAAAGATTTTATTTATGTATTTGACAGAGAGAGACAGTGAGAGAGGGAACACAAGCAGGGGGAGTGGGAGAGGGAGAAGCATGCTTCCCGCAGAGTAGGGAGCCCGATGCGGGGCCCGATCCCAGGACCCCGGGATCATGATCTGAGCCGAAGGCAGACGCTTAATGATTGAGCCACCCAGGCGCCTCTTGTGTTGTTCTTATTTTAGAAATGCTAAACTTAAATCATGAGGAAATAAACTCAAATTGGGTAACATTATACAAAATAACCAGTGCTCGGGGCTCCTGGGTGGCTCAGTTGGTTAAGCAACTGCCTTTGGCTCAGGTCATGATCCTGGAGTCCTGGGATCGAGTTCCGCATCAGGCTCCCTGCTCAGCAGGGAGTCTGCTTCTCCCTCTGACCCTCCCCCCTCTCATGCTTTCTCTATCTCATTGTCTCTCTCAAATAAATAAATAAAATCTTTAAAAAAAAACAAAAAAACAAAAAAAACCCCAAAATAACCAGTGCTCTTCAGAAGTGTCGAAGTCCTAAAAGAGAAAGGTTGAGGAACTGTCACAGGCTGGAAGAGACTAAGGCACCATGATAACCAAGCAATGTAGGATCCTGGAACAGAAAAAAAGTTATTAGTGGAAAAATTGGTAACTTCAAATAAAGCCTCAGTTTAGTTAATAGTTAATAATTTCACCAATGTTAATTTGTTAGTTTTGATAATGGTACTGCATTATGCAAGATATTAACATTAGAGGAAGCTGGGTGAAGGGTATATGGTAACTGTACTATTTTTGCAACACTTGCGTAAGTCTGTAATTATTTCAAAGTTAACAACAACAACAAAAAGCTTATTAGTAACCAGAAATAGACTTTCTCCAAAAAAGAAAAAAGGGAAGTGTCTCTTGACTTTATTTCCTTTAGAGAAATAAATACTTCATAAATAAAAGGCTCCAGGACATAAAATTGGTAGTTAAAGAAACATGTTTATTATTTTAAAGATTGTAATTTTAAAAGCGAGCCAATGAACTATTACTCTAAAGCCATAAAACATCTCTAAGAATTCCTTTCATAATCTGTAGGGGAAAACTCCACTCACATTCTTTATTTCTTCTTCCTTTTAAAATGCTCCCCCCCACAAGCAACAAATATAATTATAGATGTTTAATAATTTGGCAGTATTATGGATTTAGTTTTTTGTTTTGTTTTGTTTTTTAGTGGGCACCATTGGAATAAAACCGCAATTTAAAATATTATTTCCCTAGAGAAGAAATATATTCCAAATTCTTAACAATTTGAACTTTTGGTTTATATCCCATTTGTAAATTGGATACAAAAAGAATATAGTAAAAACTCCATCTATAATTTCACTACCCAAGGACAGCTGTTATTAACCTTTAGGTTTATATCCTTGAAGAATCTTATTATGTACACATGCTGTATGTGTGCAGTTGTTGTTGCTCACATTTGTTTAATTTCCAGATTGGACACAAAATGAGGGAAGAGGGACCTAGAAAACATTTCAAAAATAACCTTTTTTTGGGGCACCTGGGTGGCTCAGTCGCTAAGCGTCTGCCTTCGGCTCTGGTCGTGATCCCAGGGTCCTGGGATCGAGTTCCGCATCGGGCTCCCTGCTCAGCCAGGAGCCTGCTTCTCCCTCTCCCACTCCCCCTGCTTGTGATCCCTCTCTCGCTGTGTCTCTCTCTGTCAAATAAATAAAATCTTTTAAAAAAAAAAGCAACCTTTTTTTTGTATTACAGTTTTGTCTGAGTTTTTGTTTGTCCCTTCTCCATTTACACTACTGTGGAGAAATACAGAAGAGGGGGAAAATACACATAGAATCTTAGAATTGGGCCCAATAAAAGAACCACACTTAGGGTGCCCCTGGGTGGCTCAGTCAGTTAAGCATCTGACTTCAGCTCAGGTCATCAGGTCATGATCTCAAGGTCCTGGGATCGAGCCCCGCTTCGGGCTCCGCACTGGAATCTACTTGTTTCTCTCCCTCTCCCCCTCCCCCCGCTCATGCTCTCCCTGTCTCTCTCTCAAATAAATAAATAAAAATCTTAAAAGAAAAAAGAACCACACTGAGAAAATCCTGACATATAGCCCATTCATTGTGGTGGTAGTATTTTTTAAATTGACTGATTTTATTGAATGCAATTTATGTACAGTAAATATACAGATACTAAATGTATAGTTTGATGAAATGAGATAAATTATGCCCCTATACAATCAACAAATCTAGATATAGAATGATGGTGGTGGTGGTGGGGAATGGAATGGAAGAGATAGAGGATGGAATGACACTTGTTTGAATTTACCTTGAATTAATATTTTATATATTTAAAAATTAAAATTTAATCAGTATATATGGGGTGCATATCAAAGGCAAACAGGAACAATGACTCCAGCTGTATTTCAGATATAACCACATTGGAGGAAAGAATAGATCTAATACAAGTAACTTTTGTATGTAATATTTTAACTGTATACCCTCAGTTTGGGAGAAGGAAACTGCGGACAAGTCTTCAACTCTTAATACATTTGGTTCATATTGGTATGGGTGTGACAGTTCTGAAACTATGTGTTAAAGGATTGAGCAATGAATGATACTGATGTTATTTAGAGTTAGGATCCTGACTATGAGAGAAGAGAAATATGGATTCAGGGAAATTAAGGAAGAACCCTGTGGGATTTGATAGGTTATATCTCCCCCCCATATATCTCCTATCTCTGTCTGCCACAAGATTGTCACTGTAATGACATCTCAGTATCAGTGAGCACACAGATTTTGAATTCCTCACTAAAGGGAACAAGAGCTCCTTGGAGTAATGGCTCATTCTATTTCAGGGACAGGGAACATTAAAAGATAAGCCTTAGAACATCTTGTGCCAGAAAGTTAAAAAGTGCTTTAGAGAAAAAATAAAAAAATTTAAAAAAAAAGAAAGAAAAAGAAAAAAAAGTCGGGGCCTGTCAAAAGGACACTAGAGCCAGATTGAGGGGGCTCTCACTGGCCAAATCCTGTAATATAAGCATCAGTATAAAAATGGTAATGGATTATATAGCCTTTTGAGTAAAATAGGAATCCATTATTTCCATGACAGATGATGGATGAATGGATGGATAAAAAGGGAGGGCTTTTCCTCAGAATGCTGGCTGTTATGGGGTGCCTGGGTGGCTCAGTCGGTTAAGCAGCTGCCTTCGGCTCGGGTCATGATCCCGGGATCCTGGGATCGAGCCCCGCATCGGGCTCCTTGCTCAGCAGAGAGCCTGCTTCTCCCTCTCCCTCTGCCTGCCTGCCGCTCCCACTGCTTGTGCACTCTCTCTCTCTCTGTCAAATAAAATCTTTAAAAAAAAAAAAAAAAAGAATGCTGACTGTTAAATGAGAAGGGAATGGTAGAGTTGAAAAAAAAAAAAAAAACCCAGCATTTTGTAATCATCATAGTGAAGATTGGGCCTAGAACATTTCAGTGGTTGCTAAATCTAGAGGGAAAGTTTGATGAGCAGGATGTTGCCATGGTTTAAAAGTATCTCTTCACAGATTACTTGTTAGATATAAAGTAGGAAACAGTAAGTATAACTATATACATTAGGGTAGGAAATAGTAACTATAACTATATACATTGGGAAAGAACAGGCAATGCCTTGAGTAGGTGATGAAAATTAGTAACATCAAGGAGGAGATTGTATACCTACAGATATGATACCCTGAAAAGGACAATATCACTCTTGTAGTATTTTGGCCAAGGATGTATAACCAGAATCTAATCTTGAAGAAATGCCAGACAAGCACAAATTTAGTAACATTCTATAAAATACCACTGTATATTCTTCAAAAATGCCAGTGTCATGAAAGACAAAGGTTAAGGAATTGTTCTAGATTAGAGGAGACTAACAAGACATGATAACGAAGTACAACATGTGATCCTGAAGGGAGGGAAAAACATGTATGTAGGCATTATATATTTTTATTTATTCTTTTTAGATGTAATCCGCAGAGGTATCTCATTTTAATTTTGTCATTTAATTTTAATGTAACATTACTAATAAGTTTGGGTTTTAATAAATTATAATAATTTTCTAATTTAACTTACTATTTTTTTTTTAAGATTTTATTTACTTATTTGACAGAGAGGGGGAAAGAGAGAGAGAGCACAAGCAGGGGGAGCGACAGGCAGGGGGAAAGAGAAAAGCAGGCTTCCCGCTGAGCAGTAATGTTATTTTAAAATAGTATGTTAGGGGTACCTGGATGGCTCAGTTGGTTAAGCGTCTGCCTTTGGCTCAGGTTATGATCCCAGGGTCCTGGGATCGAGCCCCACATCGGGTTTCCCCTGCTTGTGCTCTCTCTCTTTGTCAAATAATTAAATAAAATCTTTTTAAAAAAATAACATTACAGGAGATTTTATAATAATAGTAAAGAGTTTTCCTCTATAATTTTCACCTAGTTCCCCTAATTTTAACATGTTACATAACTATGTAGCATGGTTTTGTCAACATTATATTTATCAACATTACATTTATCAAAACTAAGAAATCAGCATTGATCAAATGATACTCTAAGCTTACATACTCAGATTTTTCCAGTTTTTCCACTCTCTTTTCTATTCTAGAATCTAATCCAGAAAATTGCATTTAGCATTATTTTATTATTTATTTTTAGAGAGAGAGAGAGAAAGGTGGGGGAGAATCCAAGGGCCTATACTAGGCACCTCCAATATACCCACTTTTTTTTTTTTTTTAAAGATTTTATTTATTTGATAGAGACACAGTGAGAGAAGGAACACAAGCAGGGGGAGTGAGAGAGGGAGAAGCAGGCTTCCCGCCGAGCAGGGAGCCCGATGCGGGGCTCGATCCCAGGACTCCGGGATCATGACCTGATCTGAAGGCAGACACTTAACGACTGAGCCACCCAGGCGCCCCAATATACCCACTTTTAAATCAGGCTTTGTCTTAGGCTAATTAAAAGTTCATCTGGTGGTGCACCTGGGTGGCTCAGTTGGTTAGGCGGCCAACTCTTGGTTTCAGCTCAGGTCATGATCTTGGGGTTGTGGGATTCAGCTCCGTGTGGGGCTTTACCCTCAAGCAGGGAGTCTCCTTGGGATTCCCTCTCTTCCTCTCCCTCCGCCCCTCTCCCCTCCGCTCATGCTCTCTCTCTCTCTCAAAATAAATCTTAGAAAGGGAGAAAAAGAGAAAGAAAGAAAGAAAAAGAAAATCATTAAAAACAAAAGAACTACATCTGGGGGCTCCTGGGCGGCTCTGTTGGTTAAATGCCTGACTATTTGGGCTCAGGTCATCATCTCAGGGTTGTGAAGTCAAGCCCCTCATGGGGCTCTGTGCTCAGCAGGGAGTCTGCTTGGGATTCTCTCTCCCTCTCCCTTTGTCCCTCTGCTCTCCCCCACGCCATGCTTGCATGCTCTCTCTCTCAAATAAATAAATCTTTTTTTTTAAAATGCATCTGTTTAATGCAAAACAATAAAATTGGACCCTTACCTGTTACCATATATAAAAATTCAAAATGGATCAAAGATCTAAATGTAACTGTTAAATCTGTAAAACTTTTAGAAGAAAACTAGGGATAAATCTGCATAACCTTGGTTTTGGCAAAGGATCCTTAGATATGACACCAAAAACATGAACAACAAAAGAAAAAAATAGATGAAGTTCAAATAAAAAAAAAACTTGTGTTTCAAAACATTGTAAGACAACCTATAGGAGAAAATATTTTTAAATCGCATATCTGATAATGGATTTGTCTAGAATAAAGAACTCTTACAACTCAATAATGAAAAGACAATTTAAAAATGGGCAAAGGATCTGAATTGACATTTCTCCAAAGAAGATGTACAAATGGCCAGGAAGCACAAGAAAAGATGCTTAACATCATGAGTCATGAATCTTAAAAACATTATGCTAAATGAAAGAAGCAAATACAAAAGACCACGTGTTATATGGTTCCATTTACATGAAGTGTCCAGAATGGGCAAATCTTAGAGGGACAGAGAGATAAGTTGTTCCTTAGGGCTGAAGTGGTGGGGAAAAGGAATAAGAGGGCGATTGCTAAAAGGTATGGGGTTTGTTTATTTTTTAATAGAGAAAAGATTTTAGTGTAAAATACACATAAAATTTATCATTTTAACCATTTTTTAAATGAACAATTTGGAGTTTTCTTTTTGAGGTGATGGAAGTTCTAAAATTGTAGTGATGGTTGCATATATCTTTGTACTAAAAGCCATTAAATTGTACACATTCAAATGTGAATTGAATGGAATGTATATTATCTCAATAAAGCTCTTCTAAAAGAAAAGAATATTGCTGTTAACACCTGTTGATTAAAATCAAGGAGCTCACAGATAAGCAGAGAACATTTTGTAAAAATAAATTTATTGAAAAATACTCAAGCAGGACTTATGTGGCTAGATCCACTTTACCCATTACAACAAGTGGTGCAAGTTTCCATTAACCAATCTAATACTAATTGAAATTGAAATGTCAGTTGTTTCCAGACATGGTGTCTTTTTAAAAAAGTTTTGAGAGAGCGAGCTTTGGGGGAGGTGGCATGGAGGGGCAGAGAGAGAGAGAGAATCCCAAGGAGGCTTCGTGCCCAGCACGGAACCCAACACAGTTTGGCTTGATCTTATTACCCTGAGATCGTGACCTGAGCCAAAATCAAGAGTAACTCATTTTAAGTATTCACAGCTATTCTCATGTGCGTGTGTGGGTGCATGCATGTGTGGATGTATAGTAAAGAGTTTGGCTCTTCTTTTCCAAAGAGTTTTTTGGGTTTTTTTAAAGATATATTTACTTATTTTAGAGACACAGAGAGAGAGAGAGCAGTGGGGAGAGGGAGAGAGAGAATCCCAAGCAGACTCCCTACTGAATGTGGAGTCTGAGATCATGACCTGACCCAAAACCAAGAGTGGGATGCTCAGCCAACTGTGCCACCCGGGTGCCCCTTCCAAAGAGTTAATGATCGTATTTCTGTTATGTTTTTATCACTTTGTTTTCAGAATTTCCACAAGAGTGGTAAATAATTATGGTATCATTGTACAGTATTAATTCTGATTAGCAGTTGTTTACAATAGACATGATTTGTCACGTTGAGAAATTACCTTTCTAATTTAGGTTTTCTAGGAGTTTGACGTTCCCTGCGATTGAGTACATTTAGCATTGGGCCCTTCCTGCATTTTCAGCATTTATTGAGCACTGATATATATACTTTTTTCCCCTTTGACTTTTAATAAAAACGTGGTAAATGAGGGGCACCTGGGTGGCTCAGTCTATCAAGCATCATCGTGGTCCTGGGGTCCAGCCCTGTTGGGCTTCCTGCTCACCAGGGAATCTGCTTCTCCCTCTCCTTCTGCCCCTCCCCCAGCTCAGCACGTGAGCTTTCTCTTTCTCTCTCTCTCTCTCTCTCTGTCCCCCTCTCAAATATTTTTTAAAATGTGGTACATGTTTTCCTAGTATCTAAATCTTTTGCATTTCTGTGATATGTATTTTATCCAAATGAATATTTATTTTAATGCCTTTTGTAATACTTGAATTGTATTTCGAATTCTTTTGTCTGTATTTTCAAATGAAATTGGTACTATTTTGTACTGTTTGTGAGGTTTTAGCTTCTGGGTTATACTGCCTTCGTAAAATTAATGGGATAACTTTTTGTTACCACTTATATCCTGGAAAGTTACCCTGATAAAATTATTTTCCACTTACGACTATTTTAAAGATAATTGGTATTCTTTTCAATATGCCACTGTTGTTTTCCTCACATTTTTTCTTTAGATCAGTTTTAGTAATTTTGACTAGAAAATTGTCCATTTCATTGAGATTTCAAAATTTATTAGCATAGACTTATTTATATATACTAGTCTTGTTTTGTCTCTGTTTATAGTACTATTAAGATTTCTGTATTTTTTTCTCTCAACTAAATCACTGAAAGATAAACCTTTATTTTTCTCTCCATTGTATGAGCTCCTGGATAATTTGATAAGTTTCATTATATATTTATTATTATTTTTTAAATGTGCTTTAATAGCACTTTTGATGTCCTTTTTGATATGATAGCTTATAAATGCTTTAATTCTCAGAAAGATAATTGCACAGATTTAATCTATTCATTTTTACGATGGTCCTTCGTTTTTTTAGGCACGAGATGTACGCACCAATGAAGTGGTGGCTATCAAGAAAATGTCTTACAGTGGAAAGCAGTCTACTGAGGTAGGTGAAATGTATACATTCTTATTGGCATATTAAAGAAAGACATGCTGTTTTTAATGGGGGTAGATGGGAATTCTTTCAAAAAGTATACATAAATAAAAGTATACAAATATTAAGGGTATATCTCAGTGAATTTTCTTTCAGAAACTAAATATACCTATTAAAGTTGTACCTAAAGCCATAAACAACATTAATGGCCTCCCAACTTGTGCCCCTTGCTTTTAATTTTTTAGTATATGTGCTGCTGAAGTGAGCTTTTTAAAACTGTGGTTTAATATATTACTTTATCTGTATCATAGAGGAATCACCAGTTTTTAAAAAAGTAAACTAGAATAAGATATATTTGACAATAAATTATATTGTGTATAGTTTCTTAATGGTTTAGAAATTGTTTAAGGCTTGTTTTAAACAAACTTTAATAATCAACAGGCAGTTATATCTAGTCTGAAAAATAAGCAGTGTGTAATAATTTGAAAAACAAAAAAATTATTGATACTACATTGATACTACTTTAGTTTGCTAATATTCTGGTTAGTTCTCTTCAGGTAGTTATTCTATTTAATCGTATACATTTATTTTATAACATGTATTCTACTTTCTAAATCTAGGATCTTTAGGCTTTAATTTTAAAATTAATTATTTTAATTGTGGTAAAATACAACAAAATTTACCATCTTAACTATTTTTAAATGTACAGTTCAGTGGCATTGAAGACATTCACTTTGTCATGCAGTCATCACCACCATTCTTCTCCAGAACTCTTTTCATCTTGCAGAACTGAAATTCTATACCCATTAAACAATAATTCTCCATTCTCTCCATCCTCCACCCCTGGAAATCACCATTCTCATTTCTTTCTCTATGAATTTGACTACTTTAGGTGTCTCATGTAAGTGAAATCATGCAGTATTTGACCTTTTGTGACTGGCTTATTTCACTTAGCATAATATCCTCAAAGTTCATCCATGTTATGGTATGTGTCAGAATTTCCTTCCTTTTTGAGGCTAAATAGAGAGAGAGAGAGACAGAGTGTGTGTGTGTGTGTGTGTGTGTGTGTGTGTGTACAAACCACCACATTTTGTTTATCCATCCATTTGTTGGTGGACACTTAACGTTGCTTCCACCACTTGGTTATTGTGCTGCTGTGAACTGGCTGTGTAAATATTTGAATCTCTGCTTTCAATAATTTCAGGTATATGGCTAGAGGTGGAATTGCTGGTTAGTCTTTACTTTTTAAAGATTTTGGTTTTCTACTTTTTTGAAGTTTCTGTTTTATGGTAAATCTTATTTTTGTGAAGATCATCTTGTGGGTATGGTAACACTATTAGGATTATATCACTCTTCCATCATTTTGATACCTAAAAATTTTTCTAAAAATTCCTAAAACTCCTAAAAAACTCCATTTCTTACAAGTTAACTCTGATTTTATTTGCCATTCTATAGCACAACTGTAGAACTAGCTTTCACAGGCAGACTGGTACTGTGTTGGAGTCTGTTTGATTAGTTACACCTAAAACAAAGTTTCATTTAGTGTATCATCTTTTCACATCCAATTATTAGTGTCCTTCATGAAAGTCTTTTTTACCTTGAAGAATACAGGCTTTTGCTTTGTTCTCAGTTGCGTCCCAGAGCATTCAAATTTGAAATTTAAAGCCCATGAAATGTTTTCATAATGTAGCGTCTTATATTGTACACATTTTATATAAAAACACTGTAAACATATTTTGCTGTCTTTTGTTGAAGACTTGTGAAATAAAATGAGATACATGATCTTAAATTTTAGTACAAAACATTTCTCAAAGTTTTCTATTAACGCTAGTAGTTTCCCTGCCTTTAGAAAGAAATATGGCCCAAGTTAGTAGAAAACCTTGAAAAAACTCAAACAAGAACAAAAAGCAGATTCCTGATTTCCACCCCACATCTACTAAGCCTCTAGAATCTTTGAGTATGGACTGATGGATCTGTATTTTTAGAGTTCCCTGGATGCTTTCTTTTTTTAAGATTTTATTTATTTGGAAGAGAGAGAGCGAGCGAGCATTAGCAGGGGGACAGGGAGAGGCAGAGTCCCCTGCTAAGCAGGGAGCCTGATGTGGGGCTTGATCCCAGGACACTTAACCTACTGAGCCACCCAGGCGCCCCTCCCTGGTTGCTTAAGAGTGACTATGGATATGACATAAGTAAGGCTGTCATGGAGTAGCTTATGGCCAAAGATTTATCTGTATTTCCTCAAAGCTGTCAATGAAGAAGGCTCTTAGTAAAATGTGTAAGAAAATATTTTCATACTGCTTGTTTTTTTCTGTGACCTTTCCTATATAGTAACAGTTATTTACTAGCATTTAGAAAGTATGCATTTAGGAATTTAAATCTCAGAGTAATCATTTGAGTTTAAAAAACAAACATAACCTTAATATTTGGTAGAATGTATAAGCCAAAAACACAATAGGTGACCTATATGGCATGTAAATTCATGGGGTTTTTTTGTTTTTTGTTTTTGTTTGTTTTTAAAGATTTTGTTTATTTATTTGACAGAGACAGCGAGAGAGGGAACACAAGCAGGGGGAGTGGGAGAGGGAGAAGCAGGCTTCCCGCGGAGCAGGGACCCCGACGTGGGGCTTGATCCCAGACCCTGGGATCAGGACCTGAGCCGAAGACAGACGCTTAACAACTGAGCCACCCAGGCGCCCCTGTAAATTACATGTTAATAAAGCTGCAAATAACAGGAAAGTTGATGGGGCGCCTGGGTGGCTCAGTCGGTTAAGTGTCTTGTCTTCATCTCAGCTCATGATCTCGGGGTCTGGGGTTGAGCCTAGAGTTGGGCTTACTGCTCAGCGGGGAGCCTGCTTCTCCCTCTCCCTCTGCCCCTCCCTCCCACTCAATCTCTCCCCCCTCTGTATCTCAAATAAATAAGTAAAGTCGTTATTTTTTTAAACATTCTTTTATTTAAATTCAATTATATAAATTTACATACATATAATGTACTATTGGTTTCAGAGGTACAGGCCTGTGATTCATTAGGCTTATATAATACCCAGTGCTCGTTACATCACATGCCCTCCTTAATGTCCATCACCCAGTTACCCCATCCCTCCACCCCCATCCCCTCCAGCAACATTCAGTTTGTTTCCTGTGATTAAGAGTCTCTTCTGGTTTGTCTCCCTCTCTGGTTTTCATCTTGTTTTATTTTTTCCTCTCTTCCCCTGTGATCCTCTGTTTTGTTTCATAAATTCCACATATCAGTGAGATCATATGATAATTGTCTTTCTCTGATTGACTTATTTCGCTTAACATAGTACCCTCTAGTTCTATGCATGTCATTGTGAATGGCAAGATTTCATTTTTTTGATGGCTGCGTAATATTCCTGTGTGTGTGTCTCTGTGTGTGTGTGTGTGTGTGTCTGTGTGTCTGTGTGTGTACACACACATACCACATCTTTAACCATCTGTCGATGGACATCTGGGCTCTTTCCGTAGTTTGGCTATTGTGGACATTGCTGCTATAAACATTGGGGTACAGGCGCCCCTTTGGATCACTACATTTGTATCTTTGGGGTAAATACCCAGTAGTGGCAATTGCTGGGTCCTAGGGTAGCTCTATTTTCAACTTCTTGAGGAACCTCCATACTGTTTTCCAGAGTGGCTGCACCAGCTTGCATTCCCACCAACAGTGTAGGAGGGTTCCCCTTTCTCCACATCCTCGCCAACATCTGTCGTTTCCTGACTTGTTAATTTTAGCCATTCTGACTGGTGTGAGGTGGTATCTCATTGAGGTTTTGATTTGGATTTCCCTGATGCCAAGCGATGTTGAGCACTTTTTCATGTGTCTGTTGGCCATTTGGATGTCTTCTTTGGAGAAATATCTGTTCATGTCTTCTGCCCATTTCTTGATTGGATTCTTTGTTCTTTGGGTGTTGACTTTGATAAGTTCTTTATAGATTTTGGATACTAGCTCTTAATCTGATATGTCATTTGCAAATATCTTCTCCCATTCTGTAGGTTGTCTTTTGGTTTTGTTGACCGTTTCCATTGCTGTCCAAAAGCTTTTTATCTTGATGAAGTCCCAATAGTTCATTTTTGCCTTTGTTTCCCCATGATTTTGGAGACATGTCTAGCAAGAAGTTGCTACGGCCAAGGTCAAAGAGGTTGCTGCCTGTGTTTTCTTCTAGAATTTTGATGGATTCCTGTCTCATGTTTAGGTCTTTCATCCATTTTGAGTAAAATCTTTAAAAAAAAAAGAGGGTGCTTGGGTGGCTCAGTCAGTTAACCATCTGCCTTTGGCTCAGGTCGTGATCCCAGCATCCTGGGATTGAGCCCCATGTCAGGTTTCCTGCTCAGCGAGGAGTGTGCTTCTCCTTCCCCCTGCTCTTGCTCTCTCTCTCTCTCTCTGTCTTCCTCTCAAATAAGTAAGTAAAATCTAAAAACAAAAAAAAAAAGGGGAAGTTGAACTGATGAAGAAAAATCACGAAATATAGTATGTACTTTTCATCAACATGCTTGGTGTGTGATTGTAAAATTTAATGAGATTCATTGATGATAAATTTTATCAAAGTAAAATTTGTTCTACCTTGAATAAAATAACTATAAATTATGAATTGAGTTTAACTTATACAAATGTCATTTCTTTCAAATTTATTAGTTTGCTATTTAAATATTACAAATAAAGCAAAGTTGTATGTTCTCATTAACCTTGCTTAAGCTAGTAATTACTTTTTTCTTATATAACTTTCTAAGGAAAAGCAACTGTTCATATTTCTTTCCTTTATTCCTTTTTTCCCCCACAGAAATGGCAGGATATTATTAAGGAAGTCAAGTTTCTACAAAGAATAAAACATCCCAACAGTATAGAATACAAAGGCTGCTATTTACGTGAGCACACAGCATGGGTAGGTGTTTGCCCTCTCCTTGGTATAATTTAGTTGGTATTGGTTTATAATTAATTAATTCAAGAATGTCTCAAAGTGGTTGTGGAAAGCCATGCAAAAACACCTTGAAATGTTAGTTCATACTGAGAGAGGAAGAGCAGCTTTTCTTGGAACTCCTTGGCAATAAGAGATAATAAAACTTTTGCAAGTTTATGCAGAGATTTGGCTGACCTTTATGTGCGTGGTAAAATGTTCTCTGACATTTTTTAGTATCACCATTTTAAAATGGTTTATCAAGCATTGTACAATAATCCTATTATTTGAGGATAAAAATTAGCATATCTTTTTGACATAAATATATTGTAATCTACAAAGATTTTGGTAAAGTGTTGGTGAATTTTGGTGAAATATGAACTGATTCCTTGGCCGAATAATACTAATGGTAGAGAACTGAGACACTTTATTACAAGAAATGGAGATTAAGTTTTTCTTTTTACCATTGAGGTGACAAGGTAGTATTCCAACAGTGGTATAGGCATAATAAATGTATCTTTAAAGAGTAAATTTTCTGGGTGCCTGGATGGCTCAGCAGTTAAGCGTCTGCCTTCCCCTCAGGTCATGATTCCAGGGTCCTAGGATTGTGCTCTGCATCTGACTCCCTGCTCAGTGCGGAACCTGCTTCTCCCTCTCCTTCCCACTTGTGCTCTCTCTCTGGTCACTCTGTCTCTCTCTCTCTCAAATAAATAAAATCTTAAAAAAAAAAAAATAAATTTTCTTTTAACAGAAATGATCCCCAAGGGTAATAATAGGGTCTACCTTATAAGGTGGTTATAAGGATTAAATTAGTTTATATATATAAAATATCTGGCACACAGGAGATGCTCTGTGTTTGCTTTAAGGAAGCATTTAAACTATAACCTAACCTTTGTACATATAGATCCAGAGTACAGTTTTCCATTTGCTAACAGTTATAACAATGTAACTATATTCTTTTATAGTTTTAGTTAGTAATTATAGATGAAATATACATCTTGTACAAGTGATTACATGTCAGTATAAAAGATTAATGTATCATTGGCTTAACTTTATCATTTAAGAAATTGCTAAATACATAAACATTTTTTAAGGTAAATGATGACTAGATTTATTTTACTTCAAACTATCTTCTTGATCTCCTTGGTGAACTTATTTTATCTCAAATAGAATCTTTTTACTAATTTAATGCCTTTATAATTTTTCTTCCCATGTAGCTGGTAATGGAATATTGTTTAGGATCTGCTTCAGATTTACTGGAAGGTAGGTTTCATTTAATTATTTAGGAAAAAAAGTATTAGCAAAAATATAATGAGAATTCTGTATGATTTTCTTAAATAATGTAAAAACTTTACAGATAGAGTAAAAACCTTCGCCTTTTCTAGATTCTCTTCATGGTATGCACTGTCCTGTAGTAGCATAAAATAGGTGAATTTTTTTATATTAAGACTTACCAAGCATTTTTCTTTATCCTTTGTCATTTAGCTTAACCTATTCCTTCTGTTCAGAATGAAGATGTGTGAGAATAAAGGGAGAACTTCTCTTTTGTTACTTTTGTTTTTATAATTAACTAATTGTTGAATTTTGTTAGCTTAGAGAAAAATTGGCTGTGAGCTATATACTTTAACAGCTAGGCACAACTGTAATTACAGTTCTAAAGTTCAGTAGCCTTGTTTTATTGTTTTGGGGAGCAAGTCTTCTCACTAAATGTTTGTTTTTTTAAAATTGCCTCAAATATTAGGTGTTTATTTTTTTAAACAAAAATATTCTGTATAGTAATTATCTTCCAATAAATTCTTATTTTAAGTTCACAAAAAGCCATTACAAGAAGTGGAAATAGCAGCAATTACACATGGTGCTCTCCAGGGATTAGCCTACTTACATTCTCATACCATGATCCATAGGTAAGCACTTTGACAGTTATCATGTATTAACAGCAGGTGGCTTATTGGATTTATCAACCATGGAACTTACTAACCCTGAAAGTTTTGTTGGTTATAGCCATATAAAAGTATTTCAGAATCTTATAAACTCATTTTTTAGGTTGTCCTACAAACATGCCAGTACATTTGATCTCCTTTTAGGATCAGGTATTTTCTTACATAATGATAAAAGATTTAATTTAATTCAAAATTAAATAATTTTTCTTGTAGGATCAGTTTTATCTTTGTCTACACGTGTTGCTGGGTTTTCTGACATTTGTGCACTTTATAGATGTGTGGTAGGAATTTAATTGTAGAATCATTTAATTTGTAAGATGGAAAAGACATTAGGGATTATGTAGTCTTAACTTTTTTCATTTTACAGATAAAACGATGCCCCAGTTTATGACTAATTTTTCTGAAGTTTACAAAGCCATACTAGACTTGAACTAAGCTTAGGTCTTTTGTCTTTCCGGGAACTGATAATGCCAGTTTTGTTCCATTGATCCCATGACATGGACTTAACACTCTATGCTTTTGAGTATTAATCCTTGATGATCCTTAATAATGGATAGTAACATTAAGGTTAAACTATTTTATAATGCATTTTTAGCATTGATATAGGTTTTGACTATTTTAAAAGGAAACTAGCAGTGGACCAGGCAATTGATATTAAACTATATAGTAGAGTCATTGTGAGCTAAATGGCTTACCCTTTTTTTTTTTTTTTAAGATGAGGATAGTAAGGTCCAAGAGAAATCTACATGCTAACAAATAAGTGAATGGAAGAGTTGGAATTAGAACCTAAGGTCTTATCAACCTCAAAGTACCTCTCCTCATTTAAAAAGGAAATGGAAAAAGATTTATTTAATATTATATCCATTACAATACTCTAGTTAGAATTGACAAGTGCTTGGAAATTTGGTTGGGTTTTTTTTGTTTGTTTGGTTGGGTTTTTTGTGTTTTTTTTGGAAAGGTTAAATGTATGTTATGGTGCCAATTGGACATACAATGCTATTATATAAATGTCCATAATATTCTTATTTTGCATGGATAATATGTTTGCTGATTTTAAAAAGTAAGCTTGAAAGTAAATTTGGATCATTAGATACTACATTATCCATGTGTTTCAGTTTTTATTTCATGTTTAATTAGGAGAACTATGCTAAGGTTTGGAAATGATAAGAATAACTTTTAAAAAAACAAATTGGGGGTATGAGATCTTTCTTTTTTAACTTTAAGTGGTATACTCAGAAATCTTAAAATTATGAAGGAATGGTCAGCTAATTAAATTCTATTTTTAAAACCATTATTTGTATCAATAAACAGGAACTCAAGTATAGACTATACTCGAATTACTTGATTTTCTGTCTTTTGTCTTTACTGCTATTTTGTCTTCTCTTTTAAAGAGAAGAAAATTATCACTGTATATTTATATCACTTCTGTATTTTTTACTTTTGGATCTTAATTCTCATTATCCTAATTTAGAAATCACCCTAGGACTTAATTATTTTGATTTCTCCTTCCCTATTTTAAAATTTTTTATTTGATTTTTATCATTTTCAACACAATCTAATGAAGAAAAGAGAAATAATTTTCTGTGTTCCTTAAACCCAGAGATATCAAAGCAGGAAATATCCTTCTGACAGAACCAGGCCAGGTGAAACTTGCTGACTTTGGATCAGCTTCCATGGCATCTCCTGCCAATTCTTTTGTGGGAACGCCATATTGGTAAGAATAATCCTATTTGCTGATGATCCTCATGATTGAAATAGGAAATGTGTGATTATACTTTTTCAGATGCCTTATCTTTTGCCTGGTAATATAATGCTATTTTGGACATTTTAACTTTAAGCATAGTTAGTTTCAAATACAGATTTGGAGTGCTGCCTTTACATCTCCTATTTTTTCATTTGTCTCCTCGACATTTTCTTCTGTATTATAACCTGCATCATATTTTGGGTGTGGGAGTAAAAATATTCAGTGAAAATCCAAGTGGAGGAGAAGATAGAAATGCTAAGTGGAAATTTGTGTGTTTTCTTTAGATTTATGTTTATTATATATCATTATCTTCAGACTAAGAATACCTGAAGACTGATGGCTGATTTGGAGTTTTTTGGTTTTATTTTTTATTATGGAGATTTAAGATATACATAAAAGTAGACAAAAGTATAATGAAGCCTCACATACCAGTCACCCAGCCCAATAACAATATCCCATGGCCAATCCTGCTGTATGTACTCATTTTTCTCTCCTCCCCGACCCCGCCATTATTGTGAAGCAAATTCTAGGCATCCTCTGTTTTATCCATAAATAATTCAGTATTAATGTCAGCAAGTTTGAAGGGAATTATTGTCCAGCTCTTCAACTTCCATATGATGAGAGTGGTGTCTTAGTTCTACTACGTCTTCTTTCCCACCTACCTTTCAAATCTCCCTCTCCTGCTTTATAAAAAATAGGACTCCTTACATCCTGAATATTACAATGATGCATTGGTCTTGGTTGTAAAAGCCTCAAATCAATACCAGAAGAACAATTTGAGAATATATAGTAACTATCAGAAATATTGAAGAGTCAGGGCACAAACTCTTCGCAAGGCCTTGTGCCTTTTCAGTCATCTTCCTTCCCTTCCTTTTACTCCTTGCTTTTTCTCTCTCCTCAGTTATCTTTCCCCCAGTAAAATTCATAACTGAGATGGTTGTCATGGGGACACATTAACATGTTATTTGCATTGAAAATGAAGTCAGACTTTTTTGACAGAAAGTGATTCTTATTTGACTGATTGATATGACAGTGAAGACTGGCTTTGCTAATTGAGTTAGACAGCAGTGTGTTGTTGTTGTTTTTTAATAAATCGAATGAGCTAACTCTGCAGCTCTGTGTTTTAAACATCTTTAAATCACATATACAGTATAAAGTATATATATATATATATGCTGTGCATTATATCCTTTACAGCTATTAAGTTTATAAAATTTAGATAACTCAAAAATGTACAAGGGGATAAATAATTTTCATAAATTCATTAGTGGCAAATGAATTTAAAAACTTGAAGAATTTCTACTCCTCCACTGCTCTAGATAACCAAAAATTTCTTATGTAGAACCCTACTTTAGGTAGACTCCCTTTCCCTTCTATTAAAAGGATTCTGGGAGCAAATATTTCTTAATGTTTCTCCTATTTATAAATTAATGATGAATATTAGATATTTAAAAGATCCTGAAAAGTTCTGCAATAAAAAACAAAATTACTTCTTTAATTCTGCCTAAATTAGTAATTTCCCAAACTTACTTCAACATCTTAAAGAACCTTGGGGGGCATCTGGGTCGCTACGTTGGTTAAGCATCCAGCTTTTTTTATTTTGGCTCAGGTCATGGTCTTAGGGTCATGGGATCGAGTCCCATGTCAGGCTCCATGCCTAGCATAGCGCCTGCTTAAGATTCTTTCTCTCCTTCTCCCTCTGCCCCTCCCTCTATTAGAAAAAAAAAAATCTTGGAAACACTCTGGTATTGACAACTGAAAATTTACTTTATTTACATATTCATTAATTTGTATATGGTGTATTTGGAATGTAGGAACTAGGTACATATTTAGATGTCTTTACATTTACGCTTATACACACACACACATACACACACACACACACACTGGGGAATATGGTGACAATCCTACCTAAGCATCAGCAACTGTTCTAAATGTCTTTCTGTGCTTAACAACAAATACAAGTGAAGTATAAATTAAAGTACCATCAAAAATGTTAGACTCTAATTGAAAACATGAATTAATATTCCATTTTATAACCAAGACACCTGTAAGGTTGATAATTGTGTAATTGTCTTTGTTGTGAGCTGCCCTAGCCACTTTTATCATGGAACACTGTTACTATTTAAAAGGAAGAGTGACAAACTATGATTATTCAGTGTTGGTTATTGTGGCAGATATTTTCTCAAATAAATGCAGTGAGCTTGTCACTTCAAGGAAAACAATTGACAGTATTCAGTGCTAATGATAACAATTCCATCTTTAAAGCATAATTCAGGCTTTCGTAGTAGGATCCTGAGGCCAAAATATTTAAGAATCACTAGCCTAAGGGGGAGTGCTTGGCTGCTTCAGTTGGTTAAGTGTCCGACTTTTGATTTCGGTTCAGGTCATGATCTCAGGGTCCTGAGATCGAGCCCCAAGTCGGGCTCCACACTGGGCCTGTAGCCTGCTTAGGATTCTCTCTCTCTCGCCCTCTGCCCCTTCCCTTCTCTCTCTCTCTCTCTCTCTCTTAAAAAACAACAACAACAACAAACAAAAAACTATAAAAAAATAACAAGAAAAACCTCACTGAGTTAAAACAAACAAACAAAAAAGAATCACTAGCCTAAGGGTTATACAATATTAGAATATGCAACCGTGCTCTGGGGCATCCTTTCTTTAGGATGCTGTTATATGATCATGACAGATGGTGAGAATGAGTCTCACAGTATATATGCAATGGTGAGTATTTACCTGATAACCTGTAGTGCATTTATTTCTCATTATAAAAATTCTTACCTAGACATGATGTCTAGAATTCACACAGTTGTTCTCTATGTAGATGGTCATTACATTTTTAAAGAGTAGTATACTTTTTTTTTTTTTTTTACTTTAAATGACATTTTATGTTTTAGGATGGCCCCAGAAGTAATTTTAGCCATGGATGAAGGACAGTATGATGGCAAAGTAGATGTATGGTCTCTTGGAATAACATGTATTGAACTAGGTAAGCATTGTTCTTTATTACTATATAGTAAGTTGTGATCAGTGTTTTACCTCATTTTCTGTACCAAATCATAGCTTTTTATTTTTTATGTCAGTTACTAAAGGGAACAATAAATCTATTAAAGTTTTCACTTTGGTTATCTGGTACTTTTTATATATATATTAGGTGAGATATATGATATTTGCTGTGTTAAATTAGGTCTAGAATAATTTTCCACTGTGGTATTAAGTTTGAGGTATTTATGTTTAATATTTAATGGCTATTTGTTAAACATCTAAAATATGTCTGCGATTACTAGATTTACCATCTGTAGAAAGTCTCTACAGCATTGATGAACTACTTACCTCTACGTAGGATACTTATTACTTTGAATTAGGTATGAGAATTAGACCGTGCCGTACTGTAACAATTTGATTTTATGCACACATGTTATTCTGTTGACCATAAAGGGAACTATGCTTAAGTCAGTGGACTATCATAACTTTACTAACATTCCCAGTTTAAGTGAGCCAGGTAGATAATTGAATTGTCACTATAATAAAAGATGATGTCCATCTTCTTGCTCTTGATTCTCCAAGCTTACCCCTTCCGGTCCTATATCCTTTCCTTTTTTTTCTTCTTATAAAAATATTCCAGGGGTGGGGCGCCTGGGTGGCTCAGTCGTTAAGCGTCTGCCTTTGGCTCAGGTCATGATCCCAGGGTCCTGGGATCGAGCCCCGCACCGGGCTCCCTGCTCCGCGGGAAGCCTGCTTCTCCCTCTCCCACTCCCCCTGCTTGTGTTCCCTCTCTCACTGTCTCTCTCTGTCAAATAAATAAATAAAATCTTTAAAAAAAAAAAAAAAAATTCCAGGGGTGCCTGGCTGGCTCAGTCAATAGAGCATGCAACTCTTTAAGTTTGAGCCCCATGATGGGTGTAGAGATTACTTACAAATAAAATCTTTAAAAAAAAAAAAAAAAAAGGATATTCCATTAAACTTCATTTAAAAGTGGGAAATATTGGGAATATTTAATCGAACCATTCTAGGAGTAACCATAGATCGAAAATAACACATTAAAAATAGAATCCATGTGAGGGCGCCTGGGTGGCTCAGTTGGTTGAGTGTCCAACTCTTGATTTCGGCTCAGGTCATGATCTCGAGGCTGTGGGATCGAGCCCTGCCTCGGGCTCCAAGCTCAGTGTGGAGTCTGCTTGTCCTTCTCCCTCTGCTCCTCCTCCTGCTTGTGCAGGCATACACTCTCTCTCTCTCAAATAAATAAATAAAATCTTAAAGAAAAAGTAAAATCCATGTGTAATTTGGTTAAATGATTTTCAAATTGAGTTAATCGGTAGTTTTGTAAAATAAGGGAAATTGAGGTAAAATAAAATCAAAGGCTTATCCTTATATAGTAGATGAAAATCATAATTTCCATTATAAACCAGGCTCTTTCTCTCTTACAGTCTAATATTTTTCCAAAATTATATAATCTTTAGATATTTTTGCTTTTATTGTAATTACTATATTAACTATTCCCTTCAAGCTCTATATTATTTATTTATTTTACTTTAAAGTATGACAGCATCAGCGAACAGAGATTTGGAGATTATCATCATGTCATTCTCCTCAGATCTCTTGGTCTCTCTTTGAGGTTTGCAGAATGTTTTTTCCATTTGAAAGTGTTTGAACCTCAATTCTTTTAACCTCAATTCTTCCTACAGGTAGATCCTAATTAGTTTCTTAAGGAACCTGGGTATAGGGGCGCCTGGGTGGCTCAGTCCAGTAAGCGGCTGCCTTTGGCTCGGGTCATGATCCTAGGGTCCTGGGATCGAGTCCCACGTCCGGCTCCCTGCTCAGCGGAGAGCCTGCTTCTCCCTCTGCCTCTGCCTGCCACTCTGCCTACTTGTGCTGTCTATCTATCTGTCAAATAAATAAATAAAAATCTTTAAAAAAAAAAAAAAAGAAACCTGGGTATAAATGTAGAGAAGCTGGTTAAATATACTCTGCCTATGAGGTATTTTTACATACTTGTGCTGGTTGATACATACATGTGCCCCTTGGTGATAGTGAAATTGCCTTAATGGTGCTGTTAGATATTATTGATATATGTTAATATTTATTTGATTAGAAAGTATTCATTGACCAGTTGTAGTGCTTAGCAAGAAATCTGTCTAAACTCCAGTTTCTGTGAAATGGCTTATTTTTCCAGACTTTCTAGCTTCTTCTTTTTTATTTATTTTATTTTTTTAATTTTTAAAAAAATTTTATTGTTATGTTAATCACCATACATTACATTATTAGTTTTTGATGTAGTGTTCCATGGATTCATTGTGCACAACACCCAGTGCTCCATGTAGAACATGCCCTCTTCAATACCCATCACCAGGCTAACCCATCCTCCCACCCCTCTTTTTTATTTTTTTTTTAAGATTTCCTTATTTAAGAGAAAGAGAGAGCACAAGAGGGAGGGGCAGAGGGAGAGGCTGAGCATGGAGCCTGACTTGGGGATCGATTTTCATGATCCTGAAAGCACAACCTGAGCCGAAACCAAGACTCAGAGGCTTAACCAACTATACCACCCAGGAACCCCTCTAGCTTCTTTTTATTATAGCTAATAAAATAGAATTCCTTCACAATGAGAGTCTTTACACTTAAAATAAAACAATATCAGAAGATGAAACTGCCTTTAGATAATTTTAAATGAGTGAGACATTTAAAGAAATTCTTAGAGTTTTAGGCATACTTTTGGCATCTTCAGTTTTTATAATCTTTCATAATCACTTTTTTAAATTTTACTTACAGATGTTTTGAATTATGAAGTGCTAAGTTAGTAACTACATTTTAAGCCTGCTTCTGGTTCCAGAGGAAGGGTGTACAGTAGCACAGGCCAGTAAAATTTTCTGCAGGGATAGAAGTGTTCTGTATCTGCATGGCTTTTGAGCACTTGAAATGTGGCTGTTGCAATTGAGTAAATGAATATTGAATTTTACACCATTTAAATAAATTTACATTTAAATAGTCCCATGTGGCTAGTGGCTACCCTGTTGGACAGTACAGATCAAGAGACATGATTTTCAATGCAAATTAGATTTGCAGTCTTCAGAAATATATCTGTTATATGCTTTTTTTTTTTTTTTAAAGATTTTATTTATTTACTTGACAGAGACAAAGCGAGAGAGGGAACACAAGCAGGGGGAGTGGGAGAGGGAGAAGCAGGCTTCCCGCAGAGCAGGGAGCCCGATGCGGGGCTCGATCCCAGGACCCTGGGATCATGACCTGAGCCGAAGGCAGACGCTTAACGACTGAGCCACCCAGGCGCCCCTGTTATATGCTTTTGAACTTTAAAATAGTTAAGATAAATAAAATCTTTAAAAATAAATTAAATAGTTAAGCATAATGAGTTAAAGCAAACTATGTTCTTACAGTGCAGGTAGGAGTACAAATGTAAGTCAATTGTACTGACCCTGGTTTTGATAAATATAGTTATTAATAAATACTTTCATACTTTGTTATCATAAAGATTGAAGTAACTTGGTTATGTCTTATGACCAAGAATCTTAAAGTAGAGGATTTATCATAGGTGAGTTCATATGCTTGTGTACAATTAATCTTATGAAAAAGTTCCCTAGTTTGTTGTTTTTCAGGCTTTGTGCCTGATTGTACAATTGTGTCTATAAAAGTAAAATTTACCATTTTTTTTCTGATTATTAAGTATATGTTGAGGACATCAAATTTCAGAAAAAATAGCAGCAATAAGAAAATAAATCAAAATAACTACAGTAATTTGTTAATGGATATGCAAGATAAAAAGATGTCAGTTGTGGCATTAGAAACATAAAACATGGAGTCTGGAGAGTAAAAATGTAGAACTTTAGAACGTGTTCATACTTAAGTTGTTACCAACTTAAAGTAGACTACTATAAATATAAGTTTTATATAAGCTTCATGGTAACTACAAAACAAAAACCTATAGTAGATACACAAAAGATCAAAAGAAAGGAATCTAAGCGTACTAATACAAAAAAATCATCAAATCACAAAAGAAGAGGAAAGGAACAAAGGAACTACAAGCAATCAGAAAACAATTAACAAAATGGCAATAAGTACATACCTATCAATAATTAATTATAAATGGACTAAATTCTCCAGTCATAGGGTAGATGAACAGGACCCATCTATGTAATGCCTACGAGAGACTCATTTCAGATGTTAAGGATACACACAGACTAAAAGTGAAGGGGGATGATAAAGATATTCCATGTAAATGGAAACCGAAAGAAGGTGCGGTAGCTATATTTACATCAGACAAGATAGACTTTAAAACAAAGACTGTACGGACGCCTGGCTGGCTCAGTTGGTAGAGCATGTGACTCTTAATCTCAGGGTCATGAGTTCAAGCCCCATGTTGGGTGTGGAGCCTACTAAAAATTAAAAAAGTAAAGGAGCACCTGGGTGGCACAGTTGGTTAAGCCTCTGACTCTTTTAGCTCAGGTTATGTTCTCAGGATCGTGAGCTCGAGCCCCACATCAGGCTCCATGCTCACCCGAGTCTGCTTGTTTCTCTCTCCCTCTCCCTCTGCTCCCCTCCTCTCCCCACCCTGTGCTTACGTACACTCTCTCTCAAATATATAAATAAATAAATCTTTTTTTAAAAAGTTAAAAAAAAAAATAAAACGACGACTGTGGTAAGAGACAAAGAAGGGTATTACATAATGGTGTAGAGGTCAATCCAGCAACAAGATATAATATTTGTAAATATTTATGCACCCAACACAGGAGCACCTAAATATGTAAAGCAGTTTTGACACACCTAAATGGAGAAATAGCAATACAATAATAGTAGAGGACTGTAATACCCCACTTTTATCAATGGGTAGAGCATCCAGACGAAAAATCAATATGGAAAGATTGGCCTTAACACGTTGAAACAGATGGACTTAACAGACATAATCTATACAGAACATTTCATCCAAAAGCAACACAATGCATATTTTTCTCAAGTATACATGGAGCATTGTCCAAGATAGATCATATGTTAGACCACAAAGTAAGTCTTAATAAATTTAGGAACATTGGAATCAATTAAGCATCTTTTCCGACAAAATGGTTTGAAACTTAAAACCAATTATAAGAATAAAACCAGAAAATCCACAAACATATGAGGATTAAACAACATGCTACTGAAACAACCAGTGGGTCAAAGAAGAAATCAAAAGAGAAATAAAGATACATGAGATAAATGAAAATGGAAATACAACATACTAAAATGTATGGGAGTCAGCAAAAGCGGTTCTAAGAGGGCAGTTCATAGGGATAAATGCTTACATTGAGAAACAGGAAAGATCTTAAATAACCTAACTTTGTACTTCAAGGAACTAGAAGAAGAACAAACTAAGCCTAAAGTTAATAAAAGGAAGGAAATAACGAAGATCAGAGCAGAAATAAATGAGAGACTAAAAAGCCAATAGAAAAGATCAACGAAACTAAGAGCTGGTTTTTTGAAAAGATAAATAAAACAGACAAACCTTTGTCTAGATTTACCATGAAAAGAAGAGGACTCAAATGAATTCAGAAATGAAAGAGGAGATGTTACAACTGATACCACAGAAATACAAATTATCACAAGAGACTACTATGAACAATTAGATGCCAACAAATTAGACAACCCTAGAAGAAATGGATACATTCCTAGAAACATACAACCTACCAAGACTGGATCATGAAGAAATAGAAAATCTGAACAGACTGATTACTAGTAAGAAGATCAAATTAGTAATCAAAAACAGTACAACAAACAGAAGTTCATGACCACGTCATTTCACTGGTGAATTCTAACGTATAAAGAAGAATTAATACCAATCCTTGTCAAACTCTTCCAAAAAAGTAGAAGAGGTGGGAATACTTCCAAACTCATTTTATGAGGCCAGCATTACCCTGATACCAAAAGGTCACTTTTGAAAAAGAAAAGGACACTGAAAGAAAAGAAAATTACAGGCCAGTATCCTTGATCAACTTCGATCCAGAAAACCCTCAACAGAGTATTAGCACACCAAATTCAACAATACAGTCGACTGACCCTTGAACAACGTGGGAGTTAGGGGCAATGACCCCCTCATGAGCCATGGAGGTGGCTCAGCATGGGGTGTCAGAGCCCAAGTAGGGTGAAGAGGTGACAATAGGAGAAACTTCTATCATACAGGGTCAGAGTCTAAGGAGGACATCTATATTTGGGGGTGGCCTGATACAGTGTTTGTCCCTGATCAAAAGGAAGAGAGCTTCCCTCATAAAGACTGATGAGGGCCACGCTGCAGAGAAGTGACCCAGGTTAGGTTGGGTTTTAGAAACTGAGTGGATAAAAAAATGTTCACACTGTAGAGTAACTGGGAATGGGGTTTCAAAACGTGAGCAAGGAAAAACAGCAACAACAAACTTGAGCAAGAAAAGGGGGCATCTGCTCAAGAGAGAATGTGGTAGTTTAAAAAAACAAAAACAAAAAGCACCAAAAAGAATGTGGTAGCAAAGATGGGAGACTGTTTACATACAGGGAGAATTTATCAAATAAGAAAATATTAATTAAGGATAATAAGAGCAAGGTTCCTCATTGTCAGAAGGGTGTGACAAATAATGGAAAGAGATAAAGCTGGAACTCCATTGTTTTCATAAACAAATATGTTTAATGTGCATGTATGTATATAAATATATTGTGTATATTGGTGTTTCCTAGTTCTATCCACTGAAAGGATCTAAGAACAGTGACACCTCAGTAGCAGTGAGCACCCCTGTTGCCACAGGTCCTTGGAGAAATGGTGGAAACCTTAGTCTGAAGTGTGGAAAGTACAAGATGAGCCTGGAAAACCTTAGTGTGCTAGAAAGTAAGGAAGTGATTAAGAAATGATAGGGCCATGTCAAAAAGAAGCCAGTAAAATGGTTCTCACTGCTCAAACATGAGGCATTTTGAACATCAAAATAAAGGATAGTAGCAGATTATAAAAATAGAAATCTACAAGTCCATACAATAAATAAATAGAGAAGAAAATTAAAGTTTTATGAAGAAACAGGATGTTTGTATAGATTCAAAGTACCTTCTCAAAAAGTACTTATTAATTACAAAGGAAACAAAGAAACTTACCATGAAGAAGTCTGACAGACACAGCTTTAATTGATACAATGTGAACACCATCAATAATGGAAGCATTCAGAATCATGCATCATCTCATAGAATAAAGTGAGAAAAATATAACACTTCTGTGATGCTCCTGCCAAAGATGTATAACCCAAATGTAATCATAGGACAAACCCAAATTGAGGGACATTCAAGAGTCTTAGATACTTCAAAATGACTTCAGCAGTTACCTTAAGAGACTAGAAAAAGAGGAGCAAAGGGCACTTGGCTGACTCAGTCAGTAGGGCATACGACTTTAGATCTTGGGGTTGTGGTTGGCTCAAGCCCCACATCAGACATGGAGTCTACTTAAAAAAAAAAAAAAGAAAAAGCGAATTCAACCCAAAATATTAGAACAACGAGAATTTAAAAAAATCAAAGCAGGTGGGGTGCCTGGGTGGCTCAGTCGGTTAAGCGTCTGCCTTCCACTCAGGTCATGATCCTAGAGTCCTGGGATTAAGCGCTATGTTTGACTCCCTGCTCAGTGGAAAGCCTGCTTCTCCCTCTGCCCCCCCCCCTGCTCATCCTGTCCCCCCCCCCCCCCAAATAAATAAATAAATAAAAACTTTAAAAAATCAAAGCAGGAATCAGTTAAATAAAAAACAGAAGAACAATAGAGAAAACCAGTGAAACAAAATAGTTTTCTGAGGTGCGCTTGGGTGGCTTGGTCGGTTAAGCTTGGGACTTTTGATTTCGGCTCAGGTTATGATCTCAAAAGTCCTGAGATCAAGCCCAGCGCTGGCTCAGTGCTCAGCAGGTAGTCTGATTGAGATTCTCTCTCTCCCAGCCCCTTTGCCCCTCCCCTTCCCCCATGAGCGCCCTCTCTTTCTCTCTCTCACTAAAATAAATCTTAAAAAAAAAAAACTAGTTCTCTGAGAAAATTAGTAAAATTGATAAACTTCTAGCCACATTGATCAGGGAAAAAAGAAGACACAAATGACCAGTATCAGGAATGGGAAGTGACATCACTACACATTTTACAGGTATTAAAAGGATTATAGGGAAATATTATGAGCAATTTTATGTTAATTTAGTTATTTAGATAAGGTGCACACTTTCCTTGATGCAAATGATCAAGGCTTGCTGTTGCTACAAAGGATACATTGGAACATTTGATTGAAATTTGAATAGGGTTGAGGATTAGATGATAACTCATGTATCAGTATTAATGGCCTGATTTCTTTAGTGGAAGGTTCTTATTTATGGGAAATATACACTTAAAAGTATTTAGGGATAGTAGGGCATTAGACCAGCAACTTAGTGTAAATTGACTCACTTGAAAAAGTTCTTTGAGCTCTGTATGCAATTTTTTTTTTTGCTAAGTTTGAGACTGTTTCCAAAAAGAAAAAAACATTATTAAAATTTTTTTAAATTTAATTTTTGTGAGAGAGGGAGGGGAGGGACAGGGGGAGAGGGAGAAAAAGAATCTTTACCAGGCTCCACACCCAGCACAGAGCCTGGCTGGGGCTCAGTCTCCCAACCCTGAGATCATGACCTGAGCTGAAATCAAGAGTTGGGCGCTTAACTGACTGAGCCATCCAGGTACCACCCTACCAAATTTTTTAAACAATGTTTGCATGCACTTATATAACAGGCACATATTTTAACAGGAAAGTTTCTTTCTTTTACAGCGGAAAGGAAGCCTCCTTTATTTAATATGAATGCAATGAGTGCCTTATATCACATAGCCCAAAATGAATCCCCTACACTACAGTCTAATGAATGGTGAGTATTGCTGAGACATGTATTACTCAACATTGTATAAATTAAATACTTTTTTATAATGTTATCAAAATGATTTTATTTCAATTAGGTAAAGTAAGTGTATTACCTGAAGAGATATTAAATTGGTTTATCTTACCCTTATATCATGTTTATCTTCTATTAACATCTGTTTTTCATAACATATATGTAATTCAGTTCAGAAATAAAGGATAGATGATGCCACATGGAAGCAAACAGTAATGCTTTTTATAAAAATTTATATTTTATTTTTTTCTTTGAATTTTAGGAACATATATAACCCTGATTATATAATAAATAATATATATAATATAATAGCATAATTTAAACATTAATATTTTATAACTAAAATACATAGATTGCCACAACCTATAGTGATATTTTATTGGGGAATGGTTTATAATTTATCAAGTATAAAACATAGGTAAGATGATTTATCAGAATTATCAGGTAATTCATAACTTTGGGATTGTTCTAATTGTTATTATGATATTTATATTCAGAATACTCTGTTACTCCATCTCCTGGTACTTCCTTGATTTGATAAAATTAAATTCATTTATGTAAAGAAGTTTATGGAGAACAGATTGACAGTTTAGAAAACTAGGGTTTTTATCAGTGATAGAAAATTTGGGGGCACTGGGTGGCTCAGATGGTTAAGTGTCTGCCTTCTGCTCAGGTCATGATCTCAGGGTCCTGGGATCCTCTCCCTCTACTGCTCCCCCTGCTTGTACTCTCTCACTCTCTCTGTCAAATAAATAAATGAAATCTTTAAAAAAAAAAAAGAAAGAAAATTTTAGTGTATGTATCTAAGTGTATTCAAGTGTGTCTAACATTTGAAAAATTCTAGGGGGATATCAAGGATACTAAATAAGTATTTTTAAATTGACAAGTAGATGCATAACTTAATGAGACTTAATTTTTTAAAGATTACATATTTAAGGCGCATTCATAGATCTTTGCTACCTGTTTAGAGATACTTAGAAGGAATCTTTTGGTGGAGTTTAGCATTATGGTACATATCAGTAATAAATATATTGAACACAGACTGTCTTTACACTGTTTGATATTTGGGGATTCAAAAAAGAATTCTTGCCTACAAGGAACTTAAAATCTTGTGTGAATATGAAAGACAAACATTGATGGAGTAATTATTACTTACTACCTTCCTCACTGAACTCTCATCAATAACACTGTATAAAATAATATGTTGCAGACTTCTGATGTTTTAAAAAGTATCCTAATTGATTTTCTGGGTTTAATGGACGTTTTATCCTTTTGTTTAGAAATACGTAGGTATAAAACTGCTCCCTCCAAAGCAAATAGATTGATGTTCTAAAAATGCTATATAGAAGATGACCCAACAGGCAAACAAGAAAGAGAGATGGCAGGGCACCTGGGTGGCTCAGTCGTTAAGCGTCTGCCTTCAGCTCAGGTCATGATCCCAGGGTCCTGGGATCGGGCTCCCTGCTCAGTGGGAAGCCTGCTTCTCCCTCTCCCACTCCCCCTGCTTGTGTTCCCTCTCTCTCTCTGTCAAATAAATAAATAAATAAAAATCTTTTAAAAAGGAAAAAAAAAAGGGAAATGGCTTAGAGAAAAGAAAAAAAATTTGAAAAGAATGTTATCTTAAATTTGAAAACAAACAAGAAAAAATCGGCTTCCTTAATTTTGCCTCAATATAGAACAAGTTACGATATTTAAATATGTGGGAGTAGGATTTTTTTTTAAGTTTTTAATTTAAACTCCAGTTATTTAACATACAGTGTAATATTAGTTTCAGGTGTACAATAGTGATTCAACACTTCCATACATCACCCCGTGCTCATCACAACAAGTGCCCTCCTTAGTCTCCATCTCCTGTTTCCCCCATCCCCCCACCCACCTCCCTTCTGGTCACCATCAGTGTGATCTCTATAGTTAAGGGACTGTTTCTTGGTTTACCTCTCTGTCTCTTTCGTCTCTTTCTCTCTCTCTCTCTCTTTTTTTTTTTTACTTTGCTTGCTTGTTTCTTAAATTGTGGGAGCAGGATTTTTAAATAATCTGTACAAATTTATCTTTGGAAAATGGTAAAGATTCATTGGTTGCTTTAGATAGCTTTTCATAGACATATAAAATCTATAGTAGATTGTATTTGTTTTTATCATTCCTTTTCCATTCCCCCTCCCAGCAGTAGATGCATGCCTTGATTTGTGGATTTTTTTAATTAGGTTTTTATTTAAATTCCAGTTAGTTAATATACAGTGTAATATTAGTTTCAGGTATAGAATTTAGTGATTCAACACTACGTACAACACCCAGTGCTCAAAAATGAACGCTTCATGAATTTCCATGTCATCCTTGCACAGGATGCTAATCTTCTGTGTATTTTTTGTGGATGTGTCTTAAAAGGAAATAGCAATGTGTTCACTTGATACTTTCCTTTACAATAGGTCTGATTATTTTCGCAACTTTGTAGATTCTTGCCTCCAGAAAATCCCTCAAGATCGCCCTACATCAGAGGAACTTTTAAAGGTCAGTTTTCTACCTCTAAGAAATTATTTAAAGGATGTATTTTATTCTTCTTTGATTTTGAATCAATATTAAGTATGCTCTACTAATTTTTACTGAAATGCTAATTTTATATACTGTTCTCTTTTAGAACTTTGCTTAGGTGCAAAGTTTTTTCATTTGTGTTTTCAAAATTAATTAAGTGCTTTACCGTGTCTGAATAGAATATATAAATATTCCAAATAGTACCAATTGGCTGTTTCTATGTGTAAGAATGTATTCCTGAGTTATAACTCCACATTTGAATTCATGTGAAACAATGTCATATTTTAAAGTTAGTAAAACATAGTTTAACTTTGGACTTAGTTTTTATATCTGCCGTATTTTATATATTCATCTGTCCTATATTAAAATAATATGAAAGAAAATGTATTCTATATAAATATTGTGGGAGAAAAGAGCTTTCAAAAGAAACTTAAAAATGGATATCATGTTTCTGTTTCCTTTTTAGAAATATATTTTCCTAACTTGGCAATGAAAATATTTTAAGAATCATGTAAATTCTATTCAGTTTTCAATGGGTTTGGTTGCTTAATTTAAATACATGATTGGTATATGCTTTCTGTTCTCAAAAATTTATTATTTGGAGTTTGACCATCTTATTCATAGCAATAATAATATTGTTGAACTTAATATAGTTCTTAAAACATCTAGGTAAGGCAATAGTAAGTAGGATTTGACTCTCTCTCCTTGTGCCCCTAAGGAATATTGTTGATTTTTCACCTTATGTAAGATTTAAGTAGACTAATTTTGTATGAATGCTTTAGAACTTCAGAGAGGTTCAGTTTATTTTCACCAACACACATCAGATACAAAGATATTGAAAAGATCGTGTGTGTGTGTGTGTGTGTGTGTGTGTGTGTGTGTGTGTATAGTATTATTTGCAACCACAATATGTGGAAGAACAGTAGAGTTTCAGTAATGCTTGTGGGATTCTAGGCATTAAGCTCACTCAGTCTCGGAAATGAAAGCCTGAATAAATAGGTACTCACAATAGCAGCAAAAAGTTTAGTATAGCTAGGAATTATGTTAGTGATAAATAAGCAAGATGTGTATGTAGAAAACTATCAAACTTAGAAATTTAAGACTTATTATTTTTGGATAAGAAGATTGAGTATCAGAAATAGTGATACATACCAAGCTAAGGCTCAGGGAAAAGAAAAAAATCTGACTGGCTTCTTACACTTGCCTTATATAAGCAAAAGAAGCTGTTTTGGTAATAACCCAACCCACCAGGGCCAGATATTTGGTGATTAGATCCCAAGTCTGCATTATACTATTCATTTTCCTGGTTCATAGCAGGAAATTGAAAATGATAGGAAGTATCTATCAAGTACTTCTTTCCCTTTGGCCTAATTATATTTCTGTTTCAGTTTATCATAAAAAGAGTTAATAGAAAAAATTTTAAATGTATGAAGCTATCTCAGAATTAAAAATTGGGGGCACCTGGGTGGCTCAGTCGGTTAAGCGTCTGCCTTCAGCTCAGGTCATGATCCCAGGGTTCTGGGATCGAGCCCTCCATCAGGCTCCCTGCTCAGCTGGAAGTCTGCTTCTTGCTCTTTCTCTCTCAAATAAATAAATAAAATCTTAAAAAAAAGAATTAAAAATTGGAAATAACTGTCCAGAATTAGGGTAATAGTTAAATTATTTTAGCGTAAACATTTGATGACGTAATCCATAGGCATTATGTTTATGAATTTGAAATAACAATACTTATGACAATGAAAGTAGAATAAAATATCATATAGTTAAAGTTCTTTAGAGAAGCTTTTTCCTCTTCGGGGGATGGCATCCATAGGCATTCAGAATGGTCCAGTGTTTGACATACTGTCATATGTCAGACAATAGAGTGTCTAACAAAACTAGGATGGCCTGAACCCCTGGTAATAGAATCATTTACCTTTATACCAAGAAAGTTGGGAAAGCACCCAAATCCTCATGAGTTGTGCACCCAGGCCAACTTTGAGGAGTTTGTACTATGACACCTACAGTTCTTATGAGGTTGTCTAAAATGAAAAACACGTCAGTGGAGCCTGTGGTGGTTCGTGTGCTAAGTGTGTTAATGACAGGATCAAGTGTGCTTTCCTTATTGAGGAGCAGAAAATTGTTGTGAAAGTGTTGAAGGTACAAGCACAGAGTCAGAAAGTTAAATAAAGGGGCACCTGGGTGGCTCAGTCAGTTAAGCATCCGACTCTTGATCTCAGCTCAGGTTTTGATCTCTCAGGGTCATGAGTTCACGCCCAGCGTGGAGCCCGGTTAACAACAACAAAAAAAAAACAACTACGTTAAAAAAAAAAAAAATGAAGCTTTTTTTGAGTAATTAAAAAATCAAAAGGCAAAAGAAAAAATTATTTAAAGAAGAAATACATTTGAACTACAAAGGTAAAAGTATTATAAGAATTCAAGTACATTTCATAGAACTCAAGGCAAAAGGTGTCTTTCTGCAATCTATATGCTAACTGTGTATCTACAAAACAAAATTTATACAAAGAGAACTTCTGTAAAGAAATATATCAAAGGGGCGCCTGGGTGGCTCAGTCATTAAGCGTCTGCCTTTGGCTCAGGTCATGATCTCAGGGTCCTGGGATTGAGCCCCGCATCGGGCTCCCTGCTCCGCGGGAAGCCTGCTTCTCCCTCTCCCACTCCCCCTGCTTGTGTTCCCTCTCTCACTGTCTCTCTCTCTGTCAAATAAATAAATAAAATCTTAAAAAAAAAAAAGAAATATATCAAATTTAACAGATTATTCTAATGGTGGAATTGTTCTTTTTTTTTCTGTATTAGATAAGGTTAAGCTTAAATGTTAGTGGTAAAAATCACTAATAATATAATGGCTTTTAAGTAACTGCTAGTGTTTTATGGAGTATTGTTTATCCAACATCTAAAGGAACTCATAATATCCAAGTTTAAGTTACATAATTCACCATAAATACATTCCTGTTGAAACCTAATATAACTCAGAAGTGAAATACCTTTTCAATGAAATCAGTTCTAAGAATATGTAAACCTTTATTTATTGGACTTAATTCTTAGTGTTTAATTAGACTCTTCGATTATTTCAATGTTGCATTTTCAGTTGGCTAACAAAGGTATCATGTTTCCATAAAATGTACAGGGGTAGTTATGTATGCCCAGAGTGTATATATGTAGATGACAATTTTGTAAATACAGGAAATCAAAAGTGTAATAGAATTAGATAGCTATAGATTATATGTGTTATCTATCATGATTATTTAAGATAGTAACTACACTCAGAAAGGGGTACATTTGTTACTAATTGAAAAAATATACAGGTTCACCCTGACTTTTACCTTCTCTTCTTATCCAGCACATGTTTGTTCTTCGTGAGCGCCCTGAAACAGTGTTAATAGATCTCATTCAAAGGACAAAGGATGCAGTAAGAGAGCTGGACAATCTGCAGTATCGAAAGATGAAGAAACTCCTTTTCCAGGAGGCACATAATGGACCAGCAGTAGAAGCACAGGAAGAAGAAGAGGTAATAACTTAGAAATGACTCAGATATTGAGCTCTGTTTTTTTATTGGCTTCTTTCCTTGTGCAACTCATCTTGCTATGAATGTTTTATATTAGTGCTTCCCAGACTGTGTTTTCTTAACACTGGTCCTGTAAGATCCCAGGTGGGAAAAAGGGTTTTGCATTCTTTAAACCCAGCCCCTTTGTAGTGCTCATTGATAATAGTAAAGCTCTGCAAAGTCTTTTATTAAAGAAACCTGTTCAACTTTAATCCAGTTCCCATCAAATTTTTTGGATACTGAACCCTCTTTTGCCTTATTGTCTGATTCCATGGGACATGCTTTTGGAAGTATTTGAAATTACAGACTATGGAAGTTGACAGTAGTCATTCAGAAGTTTTTAGAATTACCAAGCATTGTGCTCTGTCAGGGATCCTTGATTCTTTTCAGTTCTGTATAATTCCATCTGCATAGTTCTAAAATACATTTTACAGATGAGTAAAGCAAAGCTCAGAGTAGTTAACTCATCATAGGTTAAAATGGGTTTGGATTCATGTATCTCAATCTCAAGGCCAGGTTCTTTCCATGTTGCCTTTTAGGGAGTATGGAAATACAGATTTGCAGTAGAAATGTTACAGAACTTCTCATAAGGAAATATACATATAGAGCTTATTATTTGTGGAGCTATCTTTTTTACTCTATAAATATTTTCAGTTTTCTTTGCTCCTCTCGGAATTCTTTGATTTTTTTTTTTTTTTAAAGATTTTATTTATTTATTTGACAGAGAGAGACACAGCGAGAGAGGGAACACAAGCAGGG